>NC_053113.1:30157442-30464942 GCF_010015445.1 Perca fluviatilis | reverse complement strand
GTTTTAAATAGACTGATAATTACTAAAAAGTTGGCCAGTAAGTTGTTTGTACAACTTGCTATTAAGGGTGGGGGAAAAAATCGATACAGCATAGTATCGCAATATTTTCCGTGGCAATACTGTATCGATACACAGATGCCAAGTATTGATCTTTTATTATAACTGTGTTGGTCAGTTTGTCTGCTTGACAATCCCATTTTGCAGCAATAAAATTGAAGTGAGATGAACAAACAGAGAAATGTGTCTTTTTGGATAAAACAGATGTTGACAAAGTTTTCTTTTGGGGACATAATTTGAAATTGGGAAAAATTTGAAGTTGGAAAAAAGGTAATAAATTGCAATATATGGCAGAATCTTTAAAATCGCAATAATATTGTATCGTGACATAAGTATTGTGATGATATCGTATCGTGAGGCCTCTGGTGATTCCCACCCCTACTTGCTATGTTAACATTATGTATGTCTTTATGATAATATTCGGGAATACAATACTTGGTAAAGAGTTAACACTTGCTTCTGAAACATACATCAATATTACCTGGGCATTAGCTATGTCTGCCTTCATTTTCAAGACAACTACAAACCAAATTCCTGTTGAGAATGTGAGTTTGCAGAAAAACTGAAGCCTAAGGCTAATAATTTCTCAGTGCAAATGGTCCAAAATACATGAGAATAATTTCATCAGGTCTTTTCATAATGTAGCTTTTGTTGTGTGGTGGTTGTGTATATTTTTAAATGTGCCTAGCAGTTTTTATTTTACTACATCACAAACATACCAGATATATTTCAACCAAAACATAATTACTCATTTCTCTTTCCATACAAAATAATATGCACATGCTGTGAAGCTATTTGCAAACATGTTCAGCACCTAGGATTTAGTCAGTGGATTAATAGCCAAGGGGAATTTGCAAACCATCATGAATACATTGAATTCAACATGTTCTTGTCTTAAAACAAATTGAATGCCCAGAAACTTAAGTAGCATTTCTACCTTTTTCATTTACATTTACTCAGAGTCTACATGATGTGAAAATGATGACATTTAAAAGAAAGCGCCACCGTTTATTTGATGCATTAAGGCTGTAACTGAGGCTTTCCATTCAATGCCACTGCTTAAAATATGTAAAGGTTACTGTGTTTTTTTTTATGTGTAATGGAAGGCAGTACAATAGGGATTTTAGTCCTTTGGGCAGTGTTTGACAGGAAACAGAATCTGTACGTTTGGCTTGTATGCAGCAGCAGCAGCAGCATGAGGCTGTAAAGCAGAGAGAATAATGGAAAAAGGGTGAGGAAAGAGGAAGACAGAGGGGAAATGAGGAGAGTAGGCTTCAGCAACAATATCCTTTCTGCTGAAACTTTACATATGTCAGCACTTCAAAAGTTTCCCCATTATTATTTATCCCACATCCCCTCCAAGAGCTTAAAGTATTCATTTGATCAAACCTTTTATTCTGTGCCTACTGTAAATTGTTTCAAGCTGTATGCAGTACATACATTCTTTAAAACATATTGCAAGTAATTGCAGACAAGAAGATTTCCCGACTGAATAAAACAGCGCTTTGAATGGAACAATTGATTCATCTCTGTAAATGTACTTGAGCCACTGGAGGACTTTAAAGACAAATCTGCGTTGGTAGCAGTAGCAGTGCTAGCAGAGTCTCTGTTTTCCTTGTGCCATGATAAAGTCACAGCATTGTGTTTTACAGTCTGTCGACAGAGGAGTCAGACAAACCTCAGATCAAAACTGCAGAGACAAACCAGCAGAACTAAGCCATTGTTTATCGACAATATAATAGCATGCGGTTTTGTCTAGATGACCCAATACGAGAGTTGGATAGCGATGAAACTATGACTTGTCTGCTGCAGTGATGCTTTGCTTATGAAATATTCATCAATTGCGTTTGTAAAGTACATACTTTATGTAATCCACTAAGCCATTATGTGATTTATTTGATTATAACATCTTTCAAATGATTCTGATAGCACAAGTTGTTGTTTGTCCCAGTGTGGTGGAGTCTGTGTTGCGCTTTCAGCCCTTCATTCTTATATCCCTTTCATACCAGAGACGTGTTTGGGCTCACTCGTACACAACACCTGTCACAGGTTAATCTCTGGTTGTCACCATTAGCAGAGAATCCAGTCTCCAATCTAGTTCAATACACTGCACTGCTAAACTGGAGAATTGCATCAAATGATTACTAATTCAAGTCATCAGTCATGTCTTCACCTTCACTTGACTACATATGCTTTCTCTTACTCTCTCGCTCTTTCCCCTTTTCTCTCTTTTTTCTTTGTTTCTTTCTTTCTCGCTCCATTTTTCCGTCCCTCCAGAAATACGTGATTATGCGATCGCACAATTCAATGCATAATCAGTCAAAGTCCGCATATTTATGTGGGGGCTGCATTTTTTCAAATACGCCACACTTTCGCTGCATAAATTGCCGATTTCCGCGCAAAATATGCGGGGCTTGCATGATTTAATAATCCCCGCATTTTCGTTGCAAAAAAGTCACATATATCTTAGCAGAAAGTTGAAAAATGTTGCGTTTACTTCACACAAGAGCAGCCATTTTCCCCTGTTGCCATGGGAACGTTATGAAGTGACGCGAACATCATCGAAAAGCAAGGTGTTGGGGGAATCCCTTTTTTTTTCTCTTTTTCATCAAAACGCAGTTTTTGCAGGTTCCTGCAATTTTTGCAAGTTCCCTCAATTTCATTGCATAAAATTGCATAAATATCCCACATATTCCATTGCATTTTTTAAGAAAATGTGTAATAATAATCAATTTTCTTTTTGAGTAGCCGGTTGAATGAGGTTTTAACATCATTATCATTTAATTTCCATCCCCGATATAAATGCCAGTTCACCAAAACTGGGCATCCTACAACCCACGCATAACCCTGGTTGCTATGGCCATTAGACTAGTTCATGAGAAAATGGTGGTTATTAGTTTTTATGGCGACAACACACATCAGTGGGACCGTAAAGTGTAATACGCTAGTTTGAGTATTCCGTTTTCCTGACAGCTTACCAAGACAGAAGTGAAGTGAAGTGAAGAAATATGAAGCAATTAAATCCAGCGATCCTCAATTCCTCCTTAGCGGCAAGGTAACGAACGTACTGCAAAAAAACTGTCCATGCTTCATACTACTCTGCTCGTTTGTCGCAAAACCTCACCTCAGTGAGTCTGCGACTTTTCGCAAGTCAGTTTATATGGAAGTTTATGTGGAAGTTAGCCCGCTACTACTCTCACAGTTCTTTGCAATGGAAACAGTACACATAAAAATGGCCGCCACTCTGACCATCCTGCTATGTTGATTTGAATGGGAATATCCGTTCTACTCTGATTCTATTTCTATGGTTTACTCATACTTCAGACCACAGACGTCACAATGTCTGTCTGAATGGGGTAGGAAGGTGGAGGTTTTCTTGAAAAGAGCTTGTGTGTACAATGTGTTTTCCGATCACGGAAAGTTAAAGTGCTTGAATTCGGAGTGAAAAGCCAGCTGTCATAGAGAGGTGCGAGACGCGATTATGGTTAATTATGGTCTTCTTTGGAAGACATTCTTAGTGTTGCTCTCATGAAAAGAGTCAACAATAGTTGTTAAAGGAGTAAAAAAAAAAAAAGTTCAAACACTGCTTTCTCTCTTACCTCCACGCACCTGGCCAATCACTGAGTCAAGTGGGCGTGTATGTTGGATTGCAACTTTTTGAAAGTTACAGAAGTAGATAGGCACAGGCCCCACCAATGCTGACATTGGAAAGGTCTGGGCGGAGGTGGTTTCACTGGTTGTTTGACCAACTGACAAGCACTTCTGTTAGAGCATGCCAACACAGTGAGTGTCCCCAGGTGGGATCAGTGGAACTAAGGGTGTAGTGGTTGCAATGCACTGCTGTCTATCAAATCATCATTTTTGATACCACCACTGGATGGTTCTAAAGCCAGAAAGTTTCAAATTGTACACCTAACAGCCTTAATATTCATAGAAAACCAACCTTTGTTCAATCTTTGACCATCAAGTTGAGAATCAATAATTCAGATGGTGTGACGATAGTTACGAGAACCTGTTTATGACTTTAACACTTAATGAAGTCACTGGTGCATGTACATGTGCATGCTTGGGTTTATTATGTGTGTACTGTAGTTTATATGTGCTAGCAGTTGGTGGCATGGCAGGTTGTGCATCTGCTGTGACGCAGGAGGGCGATTTCACCATGGTGCTAAGTGATTCGGTTCATCTCTGGGAAGAAGTTTAATTCTCCTCTTAGTAAGGGTGCCATTAAAATGCAATGACATGAGATTAATGCTCATCTTGTAAGTGACATTTACTTTCTCATCCACCGTGGAAATTGTCTTGCAATAGGCCTTGTTTTGAATGCTGATGAGTATGTGTAGTGACAGTATGAAAAATGTTGAATACACTTTATAAAGAGGAAGGGTATCATAGCTAAGTAAGGGACAAACAGTAAAACAAGACCATCAGCAAAACGGGACCGTGAACTTTGAAACTGCAGTGCAGATTCCAAACTGTATGCTCTTTAAATGGCTGGCCTCAGCATTTGTAATAGGACTGCAGAAGCTGATACCTGACCAGGAATATGATTTATAATGCAATACCATTGTTCTGAAGTTGCTTTTGAAAATGTATAGTTTACTGTCAAAGCATGCCTTTTAAGCATCTTTTTGATTTCCCGTATGCTCCCCTGAGGGGGTCTACAACAATAGAATGTCTTCATGTCTCAGGATTACTAAAACCCTGTGCAACCCTTGATTGCGCTCCCTGATAACATGTCTATGTCCATGCTTCATAAAATCCTATTCATCCTCTTTTTGTGTTTTCTGACTCAGAAATCTCTGAATTTCTTTTTCTCTTACAGTGTGTGTGCGCAGCATCGCAGCATTCAGAGCCCAAACTGTGTGTGTGTATATACACACTTGTGCGAGAGCCGGGGGCACACACTCGATGTGTATGTGAGATGAGGAGAAGCTAAGTGGCTAACACAACCACCCAGATCAGACAGCCTCCTTTGCTGCAAGATGGATTAGAGCCCCACACCTCAGGAGATCAAAGGTAGGAGAAGATGTTTGGTAATCAGCCGCCACTCACCTGCCCTATTCAATGACCGCATGGAGAGAGTGACGAGTGAAGGAGGGAGAGGCCATAATGAATCACAATGAGTTTAGGCTAAGGTCTCTCGTCCTGTCATGTCCATAAATCTCATCATCTTTTGACGTAAGAGGGACTAAAGGAAGTAAGCATTGAGATTTATCCGACTTTTTATATGTTTTTTAGGAAATTATGAAAGTGTGAAAGTGATATAAGTATAAAAAAAACAACTATTGGTGATATACCCTGCATTACTGAGTGTATTTTGTAATCAGTAAGCAAATTTAGAAATATATATATACTGTGTATATATATATATACCAAATCTTTTCAGCACAGGTACAATGTTATTTAAACTCATTTACTCGACCCATCATTACAAACATATTTAGTTTTCTTTTGTTAAATATATTGGAATTCTATTTTAGCAAAGTTCCAAAAGTGTCCAAAGATACTAAATATGCCATGCTGAATTTAAAGAGAATATGTAGAAATAATGCACAGGCATCATTTTTATTTTTAATGTGATACTCCATACATCATATCAGCATATCAGATTTGAATATTTCACTCAAAATAAAGATCACACACGGTTCAGTAGCATCACTGTAATGAAGCAGGTATAGGACAAGCAGAGAGAGAATCTATTTTTGACAACGTTGTACTGTAGATTGTTGAAAAAGCCTGTTATAATATTGACGCTACTGAAGAGGGAATATCTGGGTTCAAGAGTTTAATTTGAGTATAAAAATGTCAGCAATCTAAAACATCAGGATGGACCTCTGTGTAGCTGGCCACGTCTCCAGTTTGGTCAGCGATTCCAAAACGGTTGCGTTGCATTGGTCTTGTGAGATCTGTGAGTGAAACAACCGAGCCAAGGAAAACACACACTTTTGCTCTTACTATTGTGATTAGTATTCTACATTGCTCGCTCCTATCTATAAAATAAATAAAAGCATTGGTGAATGCGACAAGTCCAGGCAAGTTCTCTGGGAGTTGTTGAAAGTAATTCTGGAAAATGCAGGAAAACGCTAACTGAATTAGAGGCAGATGAGGCATTCAGGTTAAAGTACAATAAGGACGCAACAAGAGGGTGAATCATTTTGACACCACAAAATTACCTCCATTCCCTGGACACACTGAACATCACAGGCTGATGATATATTAACTGTAACATTATAACAGCTTCCAGGGTCAAGTTTTCCTTTAAGCTGCTTAAGAAGTACTTGCTGCTACAGAATTGAGTGTGGTCACTGTAATTTAATGGCTAAAAAGATCTTTTCTTCAAGGCCAATTTGGGTCCCTACTGTAGTTGGAAAAAATAAATAGATAGCTCACAGCAACCTAACAGTGACATGCTCTCCGTTCTTCTCTGTGAGCACCACAATGGGTACAAAAGCTGCTTATTGGACTATAATTCAGCACTGTTTGCGTGAAAGGGGATTATTTTATTGAAATTTCTTCAGCTGAGAGGTTTTTGGCCATCCATGTAAAATGGATCCATAACTGTATTTTTTTTTAGGTTTCTCCTCCTGAGTGGTCTCACCAAGCCTGGCAGATGAACTTGTACCTTTAGTATCCTCTCTTATTTTCTCAACATATCAAATAAGACTCAGTTTTAATAGAAATTCCCCATGCTAAGTTTTTTTTCTTTTTAAAGAAGCGCATATCCTGGATTTCTCTTTTTTTTGTGACAGCCAGTTTGAGTGTCAATCATTCCACATTTTGCAAAGCTCCTGTGCAAAAGGCCCTCTTTGGCTCCTCTTTAGCCCTATAGTTTAGAGGGAGGGCTTACACAATACTAAAGGTCCTTCTCAACAATGGAAACAGACTTATTTGTAGTCAGAACATTACTTTTTTCGTCAACAAACTCAGCAAATGCTTAAATTCTGAGCAAACTAGGAAATGCAGCAACTTTTTGCCATATTCTTTTTCAGTATATACCTTACAAATTAATCCTAATCATAAAATGAAAGTCGACTAATGAACAACTAATAAAACAACACACTTTGAGTGCTGAAAATGCATGGATTGGTTAGAACTGATGATACAGTATACAGTAAAGTTTTAGGATAAAGATGACATTTTTGATATATCAGTACATCTTGTGTGTTTGCATATCAAGCTAAACTACATGTAGTTTTAAGATTCTGAAGTATTTATTTTTGTATGAAATAGGTATGCACATATATGAAAATCTTGGCCAATACCAATAACCAATAATAATGATGAGTTTGCAGCAGCATTTGAGTAAAACGTCATCATCTGTCTTGTCTCAGGCTAATCTCTGTTCTGTTAACAAGAATGCAACCTTTTATCCTACATTCTGACTGCATAAAAAAGGGCAGAAAGTGTCAGCATGCAACGGCTTTCTGTCCTTTCTCCATCTCTACTTTCTTTGTGACCTCTCTTACATGTATTTATTTGGTTTCTGACAAAACCAGCTCACAAAAGCTGCAGAAATGGTGTATTTTTAGATAAAGGTGTCAGACTGTACCCTATAGCAAATGGCTGAGTGTGTCAGAGTTTTTGCCAGTGTTGTTTATTACAGGACAGGATATGTTGTTGTCTGGAGGCTTCCTTGCAACTGCTACCTGCGGTGCTCTGTTCAGATCAGAAAGAATCACAGGAGGCTTATAGGTGAATACTGAGAGGATCTGGATTTGCCCAATCAATCAACTCAGCTTGTTTTTATAGAATCAAACCGGGTGTTAGAAGCACAGGGTAGCATACATATCATCGTTTCTCAGAGTTCAGATTTTCACTGTGAATTCCTCTCTTTTACACCTTGGTGCAAAATTCTCCTTTTAAATCCGCATCAAATCGATTTGAAAGCTAACAGATTGCACGTGTCAGTGCTGGTGTTACACCAGATAGATATGTTCAGTGTGTACAAACAATGATGGGAACCTTTCAATTAGGCCTACTGTAACAAAAGATATCTTTAACACACACACACACACACACACACACACACACACACACACACACACGCGCACACATGCACACACACATGTACACGCTCCTTGGAAAGTAATGGCACTTATTTAGCCTATGTAATATTACAAACTCTTAAGTGTGCCAGTGACAGAAAAAACAAATTCATATTCATATGCAGGATAACACGCATTTCATATTTTTTAAGCCACCACATCCCCCACAGGCAGCTCCAGTATGCTGTGAATACAAATGCCAGAACACACAGTATGCTGTAAAGACATTGGATTTCTCTGAGGCACCAGTGCCCTGTGAAATCTACTACTGACAGAATTTGACTTTTTTCTGACTTTGGCTCAAGGAAAGTGGTTTGAGGAGATGGTTTCAATTTCATTGCCCACATGTGCAATCTTGCATGAGATGCAAGTATTGAATATCACTTTGGAGCAGATGGTGTATTATAGCCCCTCAGTGTGTGTGTCAACCGCAGCATTCAATATTGCCACTGGGTAAATCCTTCTCCTCAGCCGTACTGGAAATGGTGAACTGGTTCTGGTGTGACATGCTCAGAAAATAATCTTTGCTGCACTTTGTTCACTGCATCATTGATGCCTGTAGCAAGTTATTCTTTACCTGCTTAGCAGAAACACAGTGCATGTCTGATGAACTCAGTTCCCTCTTTCCAGAATACGTTTTATGGTGTGTGTGTGTGTGTGTGTGTGTGTGTGTGGTTTGAGATGCGTGTGTATGTGTTTAATGAGCTGTTTGTACATGTGTGTTGACTGAATGCATGAGTCTGCCTTAGTCTGCTCCTGTCTGTGTTGCCTCTGGGCCACCTGCCTTTTCCCTACCTCTTTTGCTGGCTGCTCCTGAGGAGTAGAGATAAGGCCCACTGATGTTTGTCTGCTCCCTGGAAGATTACTGAGGCAGACAGGTACAAGGACTCTGGCAGACAGCTACTGTATACTGGAGGCTAAAGAAGAACTTGTTTGGGATGCCTAAGCTGACCACAGCACCAATCCAGCTTGAATGCCATCTGGCCTCTTTCAATGTGCTGTTGCCGTTCAGCTAATTACTGTTCAAAGAGAAACATCGAGTCAATGAGGGAAATATCTGGGACATTTCTTTGACCTAGGATCTTTAAATGATGGTGAATAATCAAACCTAATGTCACTGATATTTCTTTGATTAATAGTGATTGAAATGTAATTTGTAAATCATAATTGCATAAATGAGGATTGAAGTCACTAGGTCATCAGCATACCAGAGACCTACTGGAGAGACAGTAAATACACTGGGAAACTCTTCATCATAATATAATAATAATAAAATAATTGTGTTGACTATTAAAGGTCCCATGACATGGTGCTCTTTGGATGCTTTTATATAGACCTTAGTGGTCCCCTAATACTGTATCTGAAGTCTCTTTCCCGAAATTCAGCCTTGGTGCAGAATTACAGCCACTAAAGCCAGTCCCACAATGAACTTTCCTTAGTATGTGCCATTTCTGTGTCTGTAGCTATTGAGGAGGAGAGAGGGGGGGGGGCAAGGTGGAAGGTGGGGGTGTGGCCTTGACCAACTGCCACTTTGCTCGTTTGAAAGCCATGATGTCTCTCTCACGGGTGGGCCAAATTCTCTGGGCAGGCAAAGCAGAGAAAGGGGAGGTAATCTTGCTCCATATGACCTCATAAGGAGAACATTCCAGATCGGCCCATCTGAGCTTTAATTTTCTCAAAGGCAGAGCAGGATACCCAGGGCTCGGTTTACACCTATCACCATTTCTAGCCACTGGGGGACCATAGGCAGGCTGGGGGAATGCATATTAGTGTTAAAAACCTCATAAAGTACAAAACATGGGACCCTTTAATAAACTATTTTGAAAAGAATATACTCCTCCCTCTTTAAAGTAATTTGAGGACCCCCCCTTCCTTTATTTATTGTGTATGTGTGTATGTATGTATGTATATGTATGTATGCATGCATGCATATATATATATATATATATATATATATATATATACTCACCTAAAGGATTATTAGGAACACCCTACTAATACCGTGTTTGACCCCCTTTTGCCTTCAGAACTGCCTTAATTCTTCGTGGCATTGATTCAACAAGGTGCTGGAAGCATTCTTTAGAAATGTTGGCCCATATTGATAGGAGAGCATCTTGCAGTTGATGGAGATTTGTGGGATGCACATCCAGGGCACGAAGCTCCCTTTCCACCACATCCCAAAGATTTTCTATTGGGTTGAAATCTGGTGACTGTGGGGCTACAGTGAACTCATTGTCATGTTCAAGAAACCAATTTGAAATGATTCAAGCTTTGTGACATGGTGCATTATCCTGCTGGAAGTAGCCATCAGAGGATGGGTACATGGTGGTCATAAAGGGATGGACATGGTCAGAAACAATACTCAGGTAGGCTGTGGTATTTAAACGAGGGGGGCCTAAAGTGTGCCAAGAAAACATCCCCCACACCATTACACCACCAGCCTGCCCAGTGGTAACAAGGCATGACGGATCCATGTTCTCATTCTGTTTACGCCAAATTCTGACTCTACCATCTGAATGTCTCAACAGAAATCGAGACTCATCAGACCAGTCAACATTTTTACAGTCTTAAACTGTCCAATTTTGGTGCGCTCGTGCAAATTGTAGCCTCATTTTCCTATTTTTAGTGGCAATGAGTGGTACCCGGTGGGGTCTTCTGCTGGTGTAGCCCATCCGCCTCAAGGTTGTGCATGTTGTGGCTTCACAAATGCTTTGCTGCATACCTCTGTTGTAACGAGTGGTTATTTGAGTCAAAGTTGGTCTTCTATCAGCTGGAATCAGTCGGCCCATTCTCCTCTGACCTCTAGCATCAACAAGGCATTTTTGCCCCCCTGGACTGCAGCATACTGGATATTTTTACTTTTTCAGACCATTCTTTGTAAATCCTAGAAATGGTTGTGCGTGAAAATCCCAGTAACTGAGCAGATTGGGAAATACTCAAACCAGCCCGTCTGGCACCAACAACCATGCCACGCTCAAAGTTGCTTAGATCACCTTTCGTTCCCATTCTGATATTCAGTTTGGAGTTCAGGAGATTGTCTAGACCTGGACCACACCCCTAAATGCATTGAAGCAGCTGCAATGTGATTGGTTGATTAGATAATCACATTAACGAAAAATCTTACAGGTGTTCCTAATAATCTTTAAGGTGAGTGTGTGTGTGTGTGTGTGTGTGTGTGTGTGTGTGTGTGTGTGTATATATATATATATATTATTATTATTATTTTTATTTCATTTTATTTCTATCTGGGGTTGTTGTGTTGGGATAGGAATCTGTAGGTGAAAATTTGAAAAATCAAAGCCTTTAACATTGTTTGTCACTGAATATTTTCAATGTACCTTGTTCTGATAAAAATAAAAAAATAAAATAAAAAAAACTCAAAGTGACATTTTCATGCCATGGGACCTTTAATATTCTTAAAATATGAGATCTAAAATCTTTCTCTTTGGACTAAAAAGGTAAGCGGGATGAATATATGTCACATGACAATAGCCTACATATCAACTTATTTAGAAGAAATTTCAGGAAAGGATGATTTTTCTCAATTGTATTTGTCCTTTCTTGTTTCCAAGAGACATTCACAGCATTTTTTTTTATTATTCAATAATAAACAAGGAATAAATAATTGACAAAATTACTCACAGAGATCAGATTTGTTTTTAGTTATCATTGCT
Source organism: Perca fluviatilis (assembly GCF_010015445.1). Classification (NCBI taxonomy): domain Eukaryota; kingdom Metazoa; phylum Chordata; class Actinopteri; order Perciformes; family Percidae; genus Perca; species Perca fluviatilis. The sequence goes on along the minus strand of NC_053113.1, from coordinate 30,453,163 downwards.
AAAATGATGTGCGTTGTTGCACTGTCAAGTCAGTATAACTAGGGGTTACAGTTGTCTGCTTCGTGAGAGACAGTAAAAGCTATAATTTTGTTTCTAAAAACCACACTGGATGCTCATTACTCGTGAAAAGTTGCTAATGGAATGTTGATGGGGTTTCTCACTATGATGTCTTTCAATGATGGTTATGAGTAGGCATTGAAAAAAAGGAATACGGTATTTTATTCAGATGGGGGTGGATGATCAATTAGCAAAAGCTTTCATAAGTGAGGACTTGAGGAAGAAATCTGCAAAAATCAAGTGATCTGTGTGTGTGTGTGTGTGTGTGTGTGTGTGTGTGCCTTTTGTATGTTTACTCTTGGAGCACCAGGCTGTGAACATTTCGTTTATGATTAAAGCACAAGGTCAGTGTGGAACTGCCTAATTAGGCCTTTTCTGCATCTGTGAAGAACATTTCAGTGATTTCACAGGCTTCTTGGACATAAAATTACTGTACCTCATTTACGGAGTTAGGGCAGAGAGGGTAAGGAAGAGAAAGCTGCTAAAATGGTGTGACTGCGAGGTTTGGTCTGGGTGCTGAAGAGATCAGGAAAATCATCTGCATCATACCTGTGTGCCTCTGTACAACACAGAGGTACGTTTCCATAGCTGCCCTGCTTGAAGGTTATGTTCAGAAAAGAGTTGTTGAGAGTTTTAAAAAGTGTAAAAAAAAAGGTTGATGTGCAGCAGCAAATGGGTCATAAGGAGGGGAGATAATGTGGGAGATAAATTAGGTAAAAGTGAGAATAAAGGGAACGGGGTCAGTGTACAAAAAAAGGATTGTAGATGGATCACAGGGTTTTGAGCACTACTGTTTTCTTCATAAGTATGATGTATGAATTACAGACAAGGCTATCACCATGCTTAGTCTTTTTTATCAGACGTTATGAGCTTATGTCATAAGCGTCCAACTCCCTTTTGTGTTATTTAAAACTTGTGTTGGTAGATCACTGCAGTCTTGCTTCACTGTCTGCATCCCTCTCGTGCAGGCACATTTTTCCGTCTTTGTGTTGATTTATTCTGTTTGATTGACTCCTGTTTGATCAGAGCTGTTTAAATAGTTGTCTCAATATTTACGTGACCAATTGTGAAGATGCCGTGTGATTGTGGCTCAACTGGCAGAATATAAATTGTTCATTGCTCCCCACGTCATGTAGTAGACAGTCCATCCACATGCCTGACAGCCCTACTTGAAAATGAAATTAGTGGAAAGGAGAGACGTACACGCAGGAGCAACGGACAAGGGATAATACATGATTCACACGCAGTAAGCCTTGGCTGTGTAGCACATCGAATATACATGGGGGAGAAAGCGTAGAGGGGATCTTAGGGTTTAGAAACAGTTAAGAAGCAGACTTTTACAAGGTGAAGTGCAGCTTATGAAGGGAGCTCAGAATGAATTAGACAGTGTAACTGCTTTTGAGTCACTGACTGACAGATTAGCAGAATGACAAATTATTTATTTAAGAATACCTCTGAAATAGCAACACAGTTCCCTGTATTTGGATTTTAAGAAGATTATGAAAGCATAAGAAGCATCTGCTTAACTCAGCCTTCACACAGAAACATTACTGTAGACAGACCACATACTGTATCATATAGTGGAAAAATACCTTGTTTATCGTGTGATAAATGTACTGTTATTAATAGTCAACCATCTTAAATTGAATAACATATGGGTGAAGGCTGGTGTGGCTTGTGGCGCTTTTCAACTTGCAATCAGTGGCAGCATCTGGCCAGTGAATAGCAGTATAACAATAGCAGGAAGTAACAATAGCAGTTAGATGTATAGAGCTGTGAGTATTTCACTAGTCAGCCCTCTTATGGGTATGGGATATAAGCTATTGAAGTGTATATTAATTTAAAAATTATTAGAATGGACGCTGCAAAAATGTTTTCATTTAAAAAAGAGTTTGTGCCAAAGTATTTGAGATGGGTTTGTTTGTAGTTTGGTATTTCGTTGAATTTTCTTTCTATGTTGTAGCAGGAGAGGAAGTGGAAAAATATCAAACGCAGCAGTTTACTCTTGTTAAGGCTGGCTTTGCATGGCTTTCATTCACACATACATTACTTTTTGTTAAAAAGGACTAAGCAGCATTTCTTCAAAACTTCACCTTTGGCTGTTTTTCACTGTATCCTGTTGTGCAGCCTGTGAACATGGAGCAACAATTTTGTCAGCATTATTAACTGCTGTTGGGCTTTATCGGGGCACAGCGGTGCATAATTGGAAAATCTAAACCCATGAAACATAACCATAAGGTCTTCTCAGCCACTTGCGTCACTGTTATTTATGAATTTGCACTGTAATTTCTGCTATCTAGTCTTGGCAAGTATATAAAAGATTCACGGTTAAACTCTGTTGCACAAATCTTCTATCATAATTCACTGGTTTTGTTAGTTTTCTTCTGGGCGTATTTCTCGAAGTTGAATCAATGACCATGTCTTGCTTTACTGTGAACGACCAATACTGCCTGTTGAATGGCAATGAATATCCTACAGGTACTTTGTCTGAGATCAGAGACAAAGAGAAGGACAGGGAGCGATGGAGAAGTTTCAAGGAGAGGTAAAATTAAAGATAGGACCAAGTGAGAGGAAAATGAAAGACCGTCGGATGAGAGATAATAAGGAGTAGAGAGAGGGGTTCAGAGAAAGACCGAAGAGGAGACTGTCAGGGGATTTAGCAAGAGGAACTGAGGCAGGGAGAGAGTCATGATACCTCCGATATTAGAAACAGTATGAGAGGTAGGGAAGGAGTTTGATGAGTGAGTGCAGTGCGAAGTCACCGCAGCATCTCCAGATACGATCAGCACAAGAATGAAGGGCAGCGGCGGGTAGGAAAGCTAGATGCGACGGCTGGCTCCAGTGGTGTGTGGTGAGGGGTGGTATTGTTTCAGCCTTTTGTAGACTTGCTCCAATCCCATTTACAAATTGGAAAGACCACCAGTCACAGTTGCACAGAAACTGGCTGCTGTCACTGGGTAAGCTGGCTGATGGATGGGACCACTTTGCTTGGTGGATCTAATGATAATGGGGCAGAAGAGGTCAGAGTTGGATTACGACTGCCTGGTGGCACGAAGACAGTGGTGCAGACCGTACTCTGTCTAGTTGATAAAACCACTATGTTCCATTTGATTCTGCTGATAATTGACTGGTTATGGCTGGTTAGAGGTAGTAATGGGTCCAAAAATTGGACACACGTCCTAAGTCCACATTTGTTCTAAAATGTCTAAAGGGTACACTGAGTATGCTTTGTATGTGTGAAGTAATAATGCCTATTCAACACTGGGTTTAATGTATTTAATCTCCAGTCTTGGGGGAAAATACCGTCTGTATTTGTAAGCAGCATAACACATTACAAGAGAAGTGAAGGATTAGGAAATGACTGCAACACAGTTAAATCATTATTTGCCTTAATAACACATTTTTGAAGAGTACTATCTACTATGTCTGTTTTATTCAATGAGACAACTGTGAACAGAAGATTTCAGTCGGCTGTGCTCCTTGCCATAAAGGGAATGGAGCACACACACAGAGTAGCCAGGCACAGCTTAGTACACACAGAGCAGCGGGAGGATTTGTCTTGCCACTTTGGTTCTGTCTCAGTCTGAGTACGTCTGCGATGCATACTGTTAAAACTAGAGCTGATCTAGAGCTGTACAGCTGATTCCTCTGGTGTTTTAGTGCAGAGGTTCTCAATCTTTTTTCAGCCAAAGACGCCATACAAGATAAAGAATATAACGGAGACCCCCTTGTGGATGTCACTGGGAATAATTTGACGTAGCCTATTTGTTTTTACACTTATAGTATTAGTTATGTGAAAAAACAACATGAGAAATGTATTAAAAATACATTAGACGTGTATTAAACTTTTGCAGGCTCTAAGAGTAATAGATTTGTTTATCAATATTATTTGTTAAACTATAAAGCCTTTTGTTAAAAAAAAGAGATATTTATTTATTTATTTATTGATAATTCAAATGAATGAATCGGAACACTTTTCACAGATCTCCTGGCAGAGTGCCACGAGCCCCACTTTGAGAATCATTGTTTTAGAGAACAGGTCCTCCAAAGACCTGTAGCCTGGTGTAATGTGACGCAGGAATGACATGAACTGCTATTTTCAGTTTAAGGTTTGGACATGCAATTCAAAAGTTTTGCTTAAGTTTTAACTCTCATAAATCCCAAGGCTCATGTCATTTTAAGACTAAATGAAACGCAATGATTGTCTTTGGAGCTGTAAGCTAACACTGTTACACATTAACAGTCAAGAAGTGCATTTGTATTCAACACTGTCACAGTCCACGCAGTAGTGAATGGAGAGTTGGGATGAGTGAGCACAGCTCACGTGCCATATATTCGTTCTCGTTGGGCTTTTAGTTTTCACTGAGCCGTGAACAGCTCTCCCACGACAGCACAGGTACAGAGCATCTGCAAATGGCAAAGAATCAATTTGCTGTTGAATAACTCCGGTGTTTGCATGTGAGGGACAGGTCCTTATCAGAACTCCCGCTGGCTGATCAAAGTTGAAAGGGGGTCAGGCTGAATTAAAGACTTGCTAATTAAAATGTCCAGGGAAAATGCCAGGCCTCATTTCATTTATCTCCTCGAGCTCAGTTGGGGAGAGAAAGAGAGAGGTGAGATTTGGGAGAAGTGAGGAAAACGAATAAAGGTGCGTTATCCCACAAGTTGAAGTGAGTCTGATACTAGAGGAAAGATTGTTAAACAGGCTCTCTGTGTGTTTGGTAATGATCCGAAATGTGTTGTTCCATGATATCCTGGTTTAAAGGTCCCACCTGTGTGTGAGTTGATAGGGAGATGTAGCTTTAAGCAGATGTTTGTGGTAGGAGTTTGGTGAGAGTGTGTTCACCTGAAAGCAGAGTTCTGTGGATGGATGGATTGAGGCCCCAGGCAAAGAAGCAAATCATGTAATGGGACATCCATAAAAGGCCTGTTTTGTTTTCAGCCTGCTCTCACTTTGTCTTTGTGGCATGGCCTTTTTCAATTCTCCTGTTAGTGAGTGATTACTGTATAGTCTCTGCCCCTGTGGCTGGGGTTTTCTCTCAGGAGGGTTTTGGGGATTTTAAACACCAAATAATGCATTCACACACATTCAGAAAAAATGCTAAAGGGTATTGCTGACTGTGTTAGAACGAGATATAAAATATCCGTGTTTTCTGTGGCATATATCCATTTTTCCCCCCCTGTTAACGTAATATTAGAATTTAAAAGGAATATCTCCCCTGTCACAGTCATTTGAGAGCCCGGTACTATTATATATTTTATATATTTGTCTGAAGATCTGAAATGAGTTGATTTACTAACTAGTTGGCAGAAAAGTTGTTGTTTATGTATTACTGTACTATTTTCTACTAATTGTCATTCAGCATGCTGCTCCAAAATAGAAAATGGCACTTAAAGTGACGGTTCGGAGTAATTTCACCCTAGGATCCTTTGCACCATGACCTCGAGCCAAACACCCCCCCAGAAGCTTTTTTTCACCTGGGTCGAATATTGGGAGAGTTAGCGTTATCAGCTGAATAGCTTAGTGCAGGCGCTAATGGATCCAAGAGTGTATCTTGTACATTACCCCACTAATAATGCCCGAAATGATACCAAACTTCCACACTAGTACAAATAGCTTATGTACTCATAAAACGATGGATTGGAAAGTTTGTAAGTACACCAGGAGTTTATTAAAATAACACTTGCCTGCTGGCTTCTGCTCTCTGCTGCTACTGCTACCGGCAGTAAGACGAGTGCTTAGGGACGTCTACAAATTACAACACCGAAAAGAGATAAATATTATATTATTAACTAAAATATTTATTAATTTAACTTATTTTTTAAAAGTGCTGTAGTACAACTAGCAGGAGATAAGTTATAATTGAGGTAAGTTTGGAGACACTACCTTATTTAATCATTAAATTTCTAATATTTTTGTTGTATCTCTTTTCGGTGTTGTAATTTGTAGATGTCCCTAAGCACTCGTCTTACTGCCGGTAGCAGTAGCAGCAAGTGTTATTTAAATAAACTCCTGGTGTACTTACAAACTTTCCAATCCATCATTTTATGAGTACATAACCTATTTGTACTAGTGTAGAAGTTTGGTATCATTTCGGGCATTATTAGTGGAGTAGCGTACAAGATACGCTCTTGGATCCATTAGCGCCTGCACTAAGCTATTCAGCTGATAACGCTAACTCTCCCAATGTTCGACCCAGGTGAAAAAAAGCTTCTGGGGGGTTGTTTGGCTCGAGGTCATGGTGCAAAGGACCCTAGGGTGAAATTACTCCGAACCATCACTTTAAGCAATAATACCAATGTACTGTAAGTGTGAGAGCATTTGCCATCAGATTGTCTAATATTCTAAGTGTTTGCCTTCTTTGGCACCAGAGTTTTTGTTGTGAAGGTGTCTGAGGCTGACTGTCACTGAGAGCAAATCAGCCTAATGAGATGCCGTGTTGCTCTGTGGAAATGATTACCTCAGGAGGAGAGGCATTAGATTGATAAGGGAAGGCTTTGCCTCTGTCCCTGCGCTGCACCAGCGCCTCCACCACCACCACACTGTTTAGACAGGGACAAGTCACTCCCTCTCAGCGCAAATGACCCATAACATTACTTGAAAAAAAAAAAAAAAAAAAGTGTGTGTGTGTGAAAATGTATACCCTACTAATCAAGATTCATGTAAGACTAAAATATTTTATTTGCTAAATGGAGCCAACTTATTTGCCAAAATAGCACTCATCTAAGTTTTTGTTCCATAGCCTATACAGTGCTTTTGCATTGCCATAGACTATTACTCCATTGGGTGGCAGTGTGAAAATATTTTTTTCGAAAAATATATTGCCAAATAGCACATTTTACACCGCTTATAGTATACCGGTTTTATGTAGGTTCAAGGTGTTAGATAAGCTACCCGGCTGTGTATGTTTGTGGGGGCTGCGTGTCGATTGATGTCATTGCTGCTATACACATGTAACCACTGAGCTGTAGAGATGGAAACTGATGGCGTGTTAATGGCCCAACAGCGCGAACTAAAGGATACAGACACTCTTGGATGTCAGATTTAGAGGAAATTGTACCCCTAACGAGCCTGGCGGTTCTAGTTTTAAGTGAAAAAATCTATTTAAGTACCTAGAAGCTCAATTTCTTAATGTCATTAGTCACAGATTGCGTCTGTATGCTGATCACCATGGTTACCCCAGTAACATCTGTATAGATCTTCACTCTGGGAGCCCAGTTGTCTGAAATGGAATAAAAGGTCATTTTTCTGAAAAAGCAAGCAGGACATTTTAGGTGTGAAATCGAGACGTGTCACACCACCAACCAAGGCGCGTTTCTCCTTTAAAATTGTAATGCTGATTAATCGATAACTAAGGTTATTGATGCAATAAAGGATGATTGCTGAATGTCTCATTTGTTACTGTTTGGCCCAGCATTCTGAGTGTGATTGCTTCCAAGGAGGCTAAGAGACCCATTAATCAGGACTTGGTTGATCGCTTCTCGGGTCAGCAGTGATCTGAGGGGGAAGCTCCTCGAGGTGAATGCAGCAGCAGTTTAATAGCTCACAGTGGACAAGCCGTGAAGCCAGCAGATAGTGGTATTAGTAGTAGTTGTGTGCTGCTCTGGAGGACTTATCTGAATGCAGCCAGTGCACACAGACTTCTGATGAGATTTTGGATCTCATTTTCACATTTCATCCATCCATCAATATCTTTTTTTTGTTTGTTTTTCCTCAACACCTAGCTCACCACTAAATCTGTTTTACAACCAAGTCAATAGATATAAAACAATAATTAAAGAATGCACTGTAGATTTAAGCCTTTTGGTGCAGACATCAATTAGATTGATTATGGGGATGAGTCTAATAATTGTCAGTTGTATTATCCCAAAGACATTATCCCCACTCTGATTTTAGATGGAGTCTGACAGCGGTGGAGTGGGTGGTGGTTGGATGCTGCAATCACCTTCAGGAGCTGTAAGCAGAGCACAAAGGAGAACTAATTGGATTTATGAATGTGGATTGTGATTAGTGATTGAGTGGAGTGGTAGCTTTAGGGTACAGCTAGACCAGGCGTGGCGAGCAAAGGTGGAACCACTGCCTCCCTGTCCTGCATTTAAAATGTGATATAAAACTGAGTTCATATACAACTTCTGCACCAGTCAAACAATTGTGGTCTTAATTTTTAACAACCAGTGAACTGTTGATCCGCCCACAGGCAGATCGTACTGTCGGCCTTGCAGAGATCAATCTGGATAAGCGTTTAGGCTTACTCAGTGGTGTGAAGTGAAGCTGTAAGGAGTTGCCTTGTAGATTTTAAAGTGATATGATAATAGAGGGAAGTATATGACTGGATAAAAGCCAAGAGGTGTGGCTGAGCGAAAGTAATGAATGAAGGTGCTGAGGAGAGTGAATGAAGATTTCTTTCTGATTGGACTTTTGCTAAGCTCCATTTAACTGCTATACCTAGCACTGGAAAAGCATCAACAAATCATACACACGTGTTACTCATGAGCAAAATGACCCCATCACTCTAGAGTCTAAGTGCAATGACTTAAGGCCATGGTAATAAATTGCCACCCTGCTGCATAATTTCACAAACAGTTCAGTGTATAAACTCAGTGCGTACATGAACTCAATCCCTACCAACACTTTAATTGAGAACATGCTGTATGAATTAAACAGATGTTAAACGGATGTTTTCTTTAAATAACCTACATGATTTATTTGAATTGATAATGTTTGTATACACACATGTACTAATCAATTAAATAGAATCACTTAATGCTGATTTTCATCTTTAACTCAAACATCTTGATTCGGTATGTACAGTGTACCTCACGTTAATGTGGTCAGAAAAGTTAGATAGTATCATTAAATTGACTGTAGCAGCTTCTTATTTTAATAACTTATGCAATTCATAAATTCATTATCTATTGCTTGACCCATTAGTGGTTGAGTATGAAGTTGATCCCCCGTTGTTGGCTGTTCACAGTGGAGTGGACACTTAATGCTGCCTGTGTTCTAGTGGTTTCTATTCTGACTGTACAGGATCTCACTTAGCATGCGGATCCAGCTCTAGAGTGGATCCTCGGGGAGACTGGAGGCAGTGCTCTGAGGCCAAGGCTTAACTCTGGGATTTGATATTTCACCTTCTCTCAAGTGTGCTCACTCTCTATTGATAGTTCATACAGTAAATGTTTTGAATCATTCTGCTTGAGGCTCTTATTAGTGTCATCATCATGTATCAGCCACAATCTTCTTTCTTCATATCCAAATTAGATCAGTGGTATAGTAATCCTTGAAAAGTGCCTTATCTTTCCAGGTTCCTACTATATCTTATATTTGATCACAGCACATTTAAGTGTGGTGACTTTTTTAAAAGTAATTCAATGACCTAGGTAGATGTTTTGTATGGAAACATCAGGATTCAAATTCAAAGGTCTTTCAATACAGCAGTCATAGCTGAGCTTAAAATACACATTAATTAAAATGTGCTTGTTTTTTTAAGCAGATTAAACTCATGCCATGACTCTGGCAAAGACATTGTGTTTGTGTTGTTTGGCAGGAAACATACTAGTAATGTACATGGATGTAGTAACAGATAACCACAATTGCTGTCCGTACTAACCCACTTCACTCTTAACAGCTTTTCATCCACACTCGGGAGTACTGGCTCTTCTCAATTAAAACTAAATGAGTGTGCAGCTAATGGTTTTTGACTCTGTGAATGGCAGTATTGGTCTAATGGTCTGCCTGTCATTTTGAGCATGTTAACGTTAACATCATTTATTTCAAAGCACCATCGTGCCAAAGTATAGCCTCATAGAGGAGCGTGCATGGCTGTAGGCATGGTTGTTTTTACTTAAAACTATAATATGGCGCTCTTTTCTGCATGTTGCACAGAAAAGATTACCAAAGGACTTACACAATGGATGAACATGACCGTCATTTTTTATATATTCTGGTGTGAACCAGAGAGAGATTTGACTAAACTAATAGTATAATAGAGGTAAATGGGAAATTGTATGAATGGATAGCAGCTTAGAGCTGTTGCTTACAGGGAGTAATAAAGTAGCCGTAGTGAGAAAGAATTTGTCTGGCAATTGTAAGTTTTTTTTAATTTTTTTAAGTCCCATCAGTGAGTATTTTTTAAAGTTCAGTAAAAGAGACAACTAATACATATCCATCATTTTTCAAACTTCTATTTCTTCCATCAGCTGCCCATTTTGTACGTGATAGATAACAGGGGCTTTTTCACGTCAATCTACGATGCTTTATGGTGACAGCCAGATTTGAGTGTTTTCAGAAGCGAGACAAGTCATCTCTTAAAAGTACTCTCCCTGCTGTATGTTTCCTGCCAAACAACACAGACACAATGTCCTTGAGCTCCAAAGTTTCTCAGGTGAACACATGTAAGGGATCTCTCTCTGATACAGTAGCCTTTGTATCCCCTCTTCACTTTTGTTGCCTCTCTCTATCTAACTCTGACACTCTGGGTCTTTCCTTTTTTCTTTGTCTCTCCTACGCAAACACATAAACTTAGTGCACTGTTTCAAAATTCCAGTTCTATTTATAGAGCATATGTGTTCCCAAAAAGTTTCTCCAGTATGTTAAGCAAAGTTTAAAGGTTTCACTGTCACTCTGAGCATAATACAGATCTAGCTAACAATCAACAGCAGCTTGAGCTCCCAACAGTTGATAGCTTTCTACAGTACACATTTTAGCAGAACACTAGCGCCCAACTAGATCTATTCATCGGGAAAATAATTGTATAATTTTAATCTACCTTGGGTGACATTTTATATAGTGCTTTAAGCGCTATCTGCAGTCTACTTTGTGTGCAGTATTAAGCTAACAGAATGGATGGAAGACCATTACTTTTGTCACACTGCTTCTTTAGTAATGAGTATCTAAACATTAGAGAACTGGCAACCCGACCACCACAGAGTACACTGGCACAAAGACTTGCCATTAATTCACAGCACTAAGAGGATTTCTAATCCTTCATTAAGTGGCTCCATTTATTTAGTATCACACTTAATTGTTTTTTTAATATCACACAACATGTGAGAAGAATTTTGCCTTATTTTTTTAATATAATATTTGTCTCCATAACAACGACACTGCTTTGTTCAGCCTTTTTTGTGTGGTTGTTTGTCTACATTGCTAAATGAACATACATCAAAACATATTGATGTGCTGCACGCATTAAACACTAAAAAAGGCGAGTGTCTGTGCTGGCAGCCGATGTCAACTGCAAATGTTTTTTTTCTCTCCCATTTTAGAGAGCTCTAAAATATTATTATAACTTCTTTTCTGCCTCAAAAATAGTAACTTCATTCATATCAAAAGAAAAGAGGGCTATGACCTTTAGCTATGATGCCTTAGACATCAAGAGTAAAATGTGTTTGTATAACGTTGGTCTGATTTCTTTTCTTTTTTTATAGTTTTGGCCATCATTTCTGTTGGTTATAATAACATTTCACCCATCAAATATAATAGCAGAGATCTGAGGACGTGGTGACACCGCTAGACACAGCTTTAATTTTGGATTCCCCTCAGGAGAGAAACGCGAGCTGTCAGACAACCAGACAGGTTTTGAACAAATTCCCTGTTCAATCCAATTATCACAGTCTTATTATTTGTAAATAAAACCCTTACCAAACAAAAGTAGATTATAAAACAATGTGCACACATTACTACAGGAAAGACATCAACATTTAGAAAAGAGGAAGATGTGCAAAATGTAATAGAAAACTACGATGGACGTTTGGATAATAAACTTTAAAAGTTTACCTTCTTTTGGTCGTTCAAAAGGTTATGTTATATAATATGGTTAAGATATGGACTGATTGTGAGCATCTTCCTCTAATGCTGTGTGTAGTGTTATTGTGCTACAATAATAATAATCCTGTAAGCAAAAGGGTATCAATGAAGGAATCCATCTCTTTCTCTCCCTGACACTGTCTTTCACTAATTAAAGCCTGAAAATATTGTAAACAAATTAATAACATAACTAATTACACTGGTCGGACTGTTCAGCTCTGTTTCAGACTGATACCTCCGGTTCAGGCTGGTCCTCATCCTCAACAGGTGCCCTTTTTCAGTTGTGGAAAATACTTTTCAATGCTCATCTGGATTGAATCATTCAGTGTAAGAGTAAAAAATGACATAACATTATTTGTAATATGTTTATTGGATTCACAGCTGCTACATATAGTGTTTTGACCCCGACAACCCAACTGCATTTTACCACAAACATTTTACTATAACTTTCTAAAACAGGCACAATCGCTTGTTTGCTAAGAGTCGGGTCGGTGATTGTGAATGTGTGATTGTGTAAAGGTGTTCACGAGATATACACCAACCTTTCGTGAACTTGTGAATTTCGCCAGTCGTCTTCTCTCCTTTATGGAGACAGACGCTGTGTGCACGGTGGGGGAGCTGTGTGTGTGTGTGTGTGTGTGTGTGTGTGTGTGTGTGTGTGTGTGTGTGTGTGTGAGAGAGAGCGAGACACAAGTGACCTAGAGACGGAGAAGAGCAGGGAAAGGAAATGGAGCGTAACGTGTTTTTAAATAGCGTTTAAAAAAATAAATTAATAACGCAATGTGCAGCGGCCGGTGTTGATAGTGAGGCGCACCGCCACACATTAGTCTATGTGTGGGAAACACTGTCCACAGAGTTAACATGTTTCATGAAGACTGCCCATTGCCATTAGCTCCAGATTCGATGAAATCTGCAAGTTCAATCTAGACCCAATTTAAAAAGGGATTGACTTTCTCCTCCTCTGTATGTGAGTCAGCGTTTGTCATCTGTTTCAGCCAGGTCATCTCTCCTCTGAGTACATATCAGTCTGCCACTGACCTTCAGATATGAAGTACATGACACATTGAACAGAAGGGTTGCCATTAAACGGAGGAAGGTGTCCTGAAAGAAATGAGGCCATAAAAATAGAGTATGGGAGTATGTGGCACAGCGAAGGGACACATGGAGAGACAAAGGGACACGAAGGGAGAGCAGTCTCTTTTCTCTGTGGCATATAGATCCCATTCTCCCTCTCGCTGAGCAACAGTGTCCATGCTGTTGCAAACAAACTGCCATGTTTTTGTCCCTCCGTCTCTATGTAAATGCACCCCTGCCTCTTTTTCACACCAGACAGATTTAGCCTGGCTGTAAGTCTCACCAATGCAGCACTATCCACGAGTCTCTCTCGCTCCTCTGACATGACTCGTTCCACCATCAGCATGACAGTTGCAGTTCTGAGTTCTCAGTTCCTACAGACAGACAGACAGACAGACAGACAGTCAGTACTTCCAATGCTACCTTAAAGGACCAGTGTGAAGGATTTAGGGGGATCTATTGGCAGAAATGGAATATACTATTTATAACTCTGTTTTTATTAATGTATAAATCACCTGAAACTAAGAATGGTTGCGTTTTCATTAGCTTAGAATGAGCCCTTCATATCTACATACGGAGTGGGGCCTCTTCCACCGAGTACGCCATGTTGCACTGTCACCAAATACAGACTCTAGAGAGGGCATTTCGCGTTTTTACTTTACCTGAAGGCCACAGTGGTTGGTAAATGCTAGAAAGAAGTTACCGAAAGTCAACACGATCATACTGCGCAGACCTAAGACGGTTATTTGAACCCTGCTACAATGCGACCTTGTAGTGAATGAATATGAGGCCAAACGCAGCAATACTCTACTTTATAATTAATTGTTCATTAAGATGTGAGTCACCTTCTAAGTATCAAGATGTAACCAGTTCCGTTGGGCACCCTGGGTATGCGGGGCGTGCTGGGGCTGAGGCTGTAGTGAGAGGTTGTGCTGGTCCCTGCAGTGTGTCTGTTCACTCTGCTGTTCTGTTGAATAGTTGAGGGAAATGATGGAGGAGGGCTGTTTGACAGAGCACTGTCATGCTTCAGTTAGCTCTTTGGGAACCTAACAGCCACTGCACTGTAGAACAGCCACTGACGGGCGGCGCACACTTGTTTTGAATTATCTTATTTAAACATTATGTTTAGATTTTGTTTACATTGATCTTGTGTTTAGTTTTTAGCCACTCTAGCAGCATTGCTCTAGGGAGGGCAATGTTGGTCTGTAGGTCAGTCCACAACTTTGGTCCAAACTGAAATATCAATTGGATTGATTGCCATTCAATTTTGTACAAACATTAGAGGATGGATACCCGACCCGAGCCAGACGGGACCCGACGGTAACCGCCAGGCCGGGCCAGGTTCGGACAGATATTTAGAAATGATGTTCGGGTTCGGGTCGGACTCGGTCACATCAGCGCGATAAGCCATTTGTTGTAAAATGGTGCTGCGGCTCCTTTAAGAGAGCTCTGTGTGTGTGTGTGTGTGTGTGTGTGTGTGTGTGTGTGTGTGTGTGTGTGTGTGTGTGTGTGTGTGTGTGTGTGTGTGTGTGTGTGTGGAAAGCGGGCAGAAGAGAGATACTGTAGAGAACCGGAGCAGAGTTGGTGTGAATAAGTTTAAGTTTTACCGTGTACACGTGCGGTGTCCGAAATAAACCCCAAACTGAAAGCCAAGTTCGTTCATTTGCTCACCAGAAACAGGATTTTAACCCCGACGTTATTCATTTTTTAACGTCGGCCCTGGAGGTAACGAGTCTCCCCTGGTTTTCTGACCACGGTTGGAAACAAAGCAATCAGGAAAGGTTAACACATTGAACATTTTAAATTAAACAGCTTATTAACGTGCGCCTGTTGCCCCGTGTGCGCTGATGCGCTCATCTGTTGACATTTCCGAATGCCTTCCTACAGTTGCTTAATAAAAGCGGGCTATCCACACAAACAAACGTACATGTGTCATTAGTATGAGAAAAAAACGAGATTTTAACTGTGTTGGGCTCGGGTCGGGCTCGGACATAAATATCTTAATGCGGGTTTGGTTACTGCTCTGCCGGACGCAGGCCGCGGTCGGACAGAAAAATGCGGCCTGATCTGCACTCTAACAGACATCCGTGGTGCCCAGAGGATAAATCCCACTGACTTTGGTTATCCTCCGACTCATTATTTAGTGCCACCAGCAGGTCAAAATACAAATACTAAATGGATTGGCACACAATTTTGCACAGCTATTCATGGTTCCCAGATGATGAATCCTTTAGACTTTCATCATTGATACACACATTCAAGTTCCACTCAGGATTGATTCTAATTTCTTTGGTATTCCCCTGACTTCTCATTAAGCACCACCATCAGACCATCAGGCCTTTAAATTATGGGATTAGTTATATATAATATAAATCCATATTTTACTATTTTACAGGATGCTACAGTAGCCTAGTCTGTTGGCCTCAATAAGTTGTTTGCTAGAAGGACCAACTACTGAAGTCTAGCTATGACTTCACAAAGTTTCTATCATCAGACTGAAGGTCTCCTGGAGTGAAACCAGCCTGTATTATTCCATTACTGTAGTTCATTCCCCCATTTCTTTACCTGTTGGTTCTATACATAATCTTTTGACAGAACTACTTTACAGCTCCAATGCACCTAATTTATATAGTCAGTGACATGGCATTCATACATTTTCCATCCAAGTCTGTGCCAATATTCCAAACTGATTTTCATGCTGCCCGGCAGAAACCTGTGCTACAAAGAAAGCACTAGCAGCTAGACCAAGGCGTTTCGAGAAAATGAGTGTTCCATTATTTATGCTTCCCTCACTAACTTTATGATGCCGTTAGGTGGTCATGCTGTTGTCCTCTGTCTCCTTTTATTAGCTGTGGTTCACTGCTGCATTTTAATGGATACGTCAAAGAATGAAGTTTCCTTGTGGCAATGTAGCAAAGAGCCCGTTTCTCAGGCTCAGTGAAACAAAGGGATAGATGGTGCACATCCTAAGATGAGAGCACAGTCTTAATGAGTTTGGTTTGTCTGCCTGCCAGAGTCCAACACTGAATGTGTACTATTTTACCAGCTAAGCACTTTTTACCAGTATTGGTCTGAAAGCGGTAGTGGCCTGTATTTTAGTGGCATCGACTGTGTATGTATAATGATTCTACCATAGCGGCCTTCTTTTATTTCATTTCAATATCCAATTTTCTCAAAAACTTGTTTTTATTTTTTTATGGGTTCTCTGTTTACTTTGTGAAGTGTTGATGTTAGTTTCCTTTTCCTATATCCTTTTGCTGCTTTTAAAGTACAGCATTTTATACCATAGTCTTAGTGAATACTGTTTATAAAGTGGCCAGAGGGTGCAATGCACAGATAGTTTGGTTCAAGTGTGATTGCTGTTGTGCTGTGCTGCTCTGAGTTCCTGTCTGCAGGGACTGGACCTGATGGCAGCACAATCAGCGGCATGGGACACTTGGGACACCGGTTGTGCCCAATGGATAGTATATGAGGCCAAAGTAGCAGCTAGTCCAGTGAGACCTCCTCTCCCTACACATTGCTGTGTTTTGGCTTTTTGTTGACTTATCCTATTGCTACACAACACAAATGCAGCACACTTTAACTCACCCACTCCCCACACTACCAATAATACAGTTTGCGGCTACAAGTTGCTAACAACCTGTGTAATCCTAACTTGTTTCATGAAATTTCATTCTGATGCAAATGCTTTAACGAAAGTAACTAAGAAAACCACCCAACATAAAGGATTAGATGATTGTCTCCATAGCGTGTATTAGGGCTGGGCGATATGGACCAAAAGTCATATCCCGATATATTTTGGCTGAATATCGATATACGATATATATCCCGATATTTTTTCCCGCGAAGTGAGAGCAAATGTTCAGTCAAAGCCCAAATCAAATATGACATGTCACAAGTAGTTTCATAGAAACAGTTGCAAAATCAAATAAATAATAAACCGGTTTCTTCACCTGGTTCATGATTAAATGCTCAGCTGTTCAAATAACAATAAAATGTAAACCTAAATACTGTATAACAGGAGTACCTTTTTTGAAATCAAAGCTCCATAGGCTATTTGTGATTCGTTCAAAAGGTCAATTAAGCTTTAGATATTAATATAATCTACTTTGTTCAAAATGTAATGCCTCATGCCTGTAAGCCTAGGTTATAGTCCCATTCTTCCACTTGATACTGCTTCCACTTAAATAAACTTAAGATGAACTATCGACTACAAAACAAAGAAATTTAATATGATCGGTTCACAGATCTGAGTCCAAACGGAAACTTCACCCTTCTGAACTAAGAGTTTCTGCTTCAAGGTGAAGTTTAAACAGACTGAAATGTCCAGGCTCATTCCTCCACTATTTATTTCTGTAGCTATGTATTTATGCGATACATGTAATTTTAACGGGCACTGAGCTACAGATCCCGCGCGGCCGCAGACGGTCGCTGCCCCGCTGTAGCTTCTTTCCCGTCCGCCGCCGGCAAACTTAGTGGAACTTTCCGCCATATCGACATACAGTTCGTTCTGGACTACGTGTAAGATCCTACCGATCACCACTCTGTCTTTGGCTGGTCCGATCTGGATCAGCGGGGACCGGCGAAGCAGCGCAGGCGAAGCTGTGTTTTTGCCCGGAGAGAAGAGACGCGCGCGGCGGGCCACGGGGGCTCCCCCGCTGCCGCCGCGAGCTCAGATTGCTGGTCGGCGAGGCGCGTATATAATCATAAAACACATTGTCACCTGTTAAATGTTATCCATTGCTGTTTGTTCTTTTCATTTCCTATCGAACATAATTAAGCAGTACAAAAGTCCGGCATCTTTAGCGTTGATCTGAATGCTTCGGCCCCCTGTTCCAAGATGGCGGCGGGTTTTGACGTATGTTTAGAACCTCACGGCGACATATCTATGGGAGCAAGGATCACATTTGAACTATATCGATATATGCGATATGGTCTAATTCCATATCTCATTTAAAAATATATCGATATATTTGTTTATATCGATATATCGCCCAGCCCTAGCGTGTATTAAAAGACCCCAATGTGTATTATTTCTTACAGTTAAAATTGACTAAGCTTTTTTTTCTTATAATAATTTATTTTCTCTGTTAGTTTCATATATGTAGCACTGAACCATAAAATGAATGCAAGGTCTGGTTGTTCTTTATGTAGCACACTAATGTACAGTAGTTAATAAAGACTGGAAACACATGACAAAATGAGAAATTGCATTGCATGTCTGTGGCCTTTAACAATTACATAAAGATTGTTTTTCAATGGAGTCTCTCTTAATTTCTGTGCACTATATATTGATGATACCATTCAAGATCATATAAAGTGATGTGAATCATACCCACCCTTTTAAGGTCGTTCATCCTGTCAAAAACATTCACATGTAGAGATGGCACGTACTACATTACCATAGTACAGAGTCATCATACAGCGACATAGTTACTGCGGGTATTTTAAGATCATAGAACAATCAGAGGTGCAATTTTGACATAGTCTTGCTTATTATCAAATAAAAGAAAGTCTTTGTACACATTTTAGTAGCTGTGCTGGGTTTCTTTAGTAACAGGAGTTTCATACCTTGGCACAAACCTAGATCCCTAATTAGAGCTGTCAGATAATGTGCCAATAACCTGCATCTTAGTTAAATGCTGCCTGGAAATGAAGAGTGACAGTCATTATCACCATTCATGGCAACAGCTCACTGGTGTACTGGTCAAATTTAACTTTAACTTTAATTTCCAACACATCTGCTCCATGTCAAATGGCATCTGTGACAACACCTTGAGTAGAAAGACATTACCCCGCCCTTATACGCAGTTTACAAGCCGGCTCTTAATATTTAAAGGAATACGCCACCGTTTGTTGAAATATGGTTATTCACCGTCTCCTCTGTATTTATATAGGTGGGCAAACTCATTTTTGTCTCAATGCATACATTGTCTTAGTCCGGCGCCGCCGCTAGCTTAGCTTCGCGTAATGAATGGAATCCTTTGTTGCAGTTAGCATGTCGTGAGTAAAAGTGACCCAACAACAACAAAAACAAAACCTAATTACTTATTGTGGCCGCGGAGCTCAGTCAGGGCAGCGGCATTTGGTAGTCCAGTAACCCAGAAACGGTGACTTTGCGCTGGCCGTGGAGCTCTTCGGGCTGCCGATATCTCTGTGCCCGAGTAGCAGTGCTTCGGCTGTAGCCTACTTCCACCCAATATAGTCCTATAGTCAAAATCTGCCTAGGAAATCTTCTAGTCAAAATCTTCTAGTCAATATAATAGGTTTTGTTTTTGTTGTTGTTGGGTCACTTTTACTCACGACATGCTTCACGACGGTGAATAACCATATTTCAACAAACGGTGCCGTATTCCTTTAAGTGGGATTATAGTAAAATTATGCCCTGAACCCTTCAGCTTATTTGGCTAATATGTTTCAGTCAAAGTGTACAAGAGCAGCAACCTTTGCAGCAGCAGCTGACTCATTGTCTCGGCTCCAATTCAAACATCAATATTGAATGTGTCTTAATCCTAGCTGTCATAAGTGTGCTTGGCTTGAATCCCATATTAATGTCTCTGGTTTTTGAACAGGTACTGAGCATTGTCATTAAAAATAGATCAACTTCCAAAATGTTGAAAAAGAAATGCTTCAGTACGGCCAATGTAGTTTTTCTCTCATGCAAGTAATGGTGGTGATGATGACAATGCCAAAAGGGGTGAGGATGCTCTCCGGATATCTAAATGCCACGCTGGAGCAGTGTTGACTCGGGCAAAATGCCATGGCTCACTATTGACACTGTCATTGGACTAATTCTCTCCTCTTTTCACAATCCTGTGTTTCTATTGTAACACCACAAAGGCCAAGGAGGGAGTAGAATATAAAAGGATGAAATAGTAAGTGTCGTAGACTGGGTAATGTTTCCGGACTATGTTCCAATTCACATATGTAAACTTTACTTTATTTGCTTGCATACTTCGCAAATAAAGGAATAACTGTGGGTTTCCCCCTGCTGGTTTGTATCCCCAGTGGCTGCTTTAGCTAAGGTGGCGCCACAGACAATATCTAAAAAAAACTATTTTTTAATTTAATTTTTTACTATTTTTGTTTTAGATTCTTGTACCATGTCAGAATATTTGAATCGTTAATTAAGGTACCTGCTATGGGAGGCAATGCGTAAAATTGCGCACTGTGCATCAAATACTGGAGACAGCAGATATAACATGCTACTCTGGGTATTACAGTAAGTTGATTGGCAGGCGACACTGTGTATTCAAATAGGAGAACACCTCAAATTGTTAATGCCTAAGCATGTAAAAAGTGCACCGAATGCTGACTTCCCTTACTGTAGTGGGTACAAACTTACTGACACACAGTCTTTCTTTCCCTTTATCAAATCCCACCCTTGAAAGCAGTCATTGTTTTGCTTGCACTCTGTATTTCTTCAGATGAGATTGGCTGGAAAATGTAGCAAACAAATAAATAGCAGTATGAGATAGCAATATGCAGAGGAGTACATGTGCAAACACTCCCACATAATGTGGTAACATGGTGTTTGAAGTAGAACTTCAATTGGACACCCCTGAACAGCCTGCAACTCGGTATCCCACACAGCACATCCTTGCTCCCTCAGATCAGCATTCAACCATTCTCCCATGTGGCCAAAGCTTGGAAGAAATGCAGAACATTGATGTATCAATGCAGAAGGGGCAAAGCTAACTGTTTGGTTGTCACAACAGGATGGTTTCGGAGAATAACATGCGCTTAATCTCTTAGTATTTGTAATATTCTTGATCCTGGATAATTTCTCGATCCTCTGATTATATGTGAAAACTTTCATACGCTTTAGACATTATTTGTCATGTTTAAAAGTGTGTCATGTCACAAAAATTAATTTTGACTGACAATTGTCAAGAATAGCCATAAGTTGCAGACTGAAAGAAAAAGGCAAATTTGAACGCAAATTGTATCTATCAGTGTAAGAATCCCTTTAAATCCTTAATAAATAATTTTTTATTAGATGAAGCAGATTGCAATTAAATCATACGTATTTATATATACAATTTTTACAGCAACATACATAGATTTTCTGGTATACCCTAAGATAGTATGGTACCGCTTTACAATAAGGCTACCTTATGAAGGGTTTAAGAATGATTTGTAATTAGTTTATTAATTAGGTTGTGAACCCTTTATAAATCATTAATAAGATATAACTCATTAGATTAAAAAGGGCAACAGTCACCTGTTGCTTGCCAAATAGGCTAGTATCTGTACTGCTAAGCTTCAGATTGGTTCCTTACCTTACTTGGTCTTCTCCATCAGCCAGCATCCTTGGTATCAGTTCACTGAGTTGATTCACTTGAGGTTTCTTCTGATTTTTCATGGCCATTTATTTTTGAGTTTATTTATTTTACATTTAGAACTGCCAAAGGTAAAGTGTAAAACATCTAATAACATACTAATGAGTTACTAACACTTTGAACTGGCAAAATGGAACCTTATTGTAAAGTGTAAAACACATCATTTATTAATGATTTACTAAATAAATTGTGATGTGTTTTACACTTTACGATAAGGTTGCCTTTTGCCTGTTATACATGTTAGTACCCCATTAATAGGCTAAATAGTGGTGTGGTTTACACTTTACAATAAGGTTCCATTATGCCAGTTAAACATGTTAGTCACTCAGTAAATGGCAGAGCTGTATAGTAACGAAGTACAACTACTTCACTACTGTACTTAAATACTAAACGGCTGTATCTGTACTGTACTGGAGTATTATTTTTTTCTTCTACTTCCACTTTTACTTGAGTACATATTTTCGATGAGTTTAATACTTTTACTCCGATACATTTTTTATGTGCTGCATCGTTACTCGTTACTGTTGTGAATGCCTCACGCTACGTTAGAGCTTAGATCGGGCCCAAAAATTCAAGCCCGACCCTACCCGAGCCCGTGCACATTGTGTCCGAGCCCAGCCCAGCCCGGCCCGGCCCTACACACTAACTGGAATTATGAGCCCGAGCCAGATTTAAACCCAACACTTTTTTTAATACGTGGGCCGTTATAACTGACGTTCTCAACTACAATTCTGAGTTGTTTGAACTGCAGAAATTGAAGGCTGACTATCATCTTTTCTGCCACGGCAAGCCTGCTTCATGTGTCTGTTCATCGTCCAAGTCCCAGTTTTATCAGCTGTCACGTGAGCAGCGTGCCGCACTTAGCCAATGCACTCGACAAAGGACACATATGTTGTCACTGCCCACAACTTGTTTAAAATGGTTCCATACCTCCGACTTTCCTCCAAACTTGTTCAAAGGTAATTCTCCTGTTTTTCTTTTTTTCTTTACATCCTCAAGCTCCACGTTGCACTTTAGCTCCACAAGCAGGCCCGGTGTGATGCGTGCGAGAGGAGGAGACTCCGCGCTTGGCACCTGTTGCATTTTGTAACTGTAGTCAACTTGCTCGTGTAACTTTTTGGACACATTTGTTACTTTGGCCTAAATAGAGCCTATATAGATAATATTTCTGATTATGGCATAGCTTTCTCCCCACCCAATTAGGCTAATAAAGTAATGATTAAAAAAACCCACAAATGATTAATCAAGGGCCCGGCCTGGCCCAAAGATAGTGGCGGATAATAACGGGCTCGGGCAGAGAATCTAAACTCTACGCTACGGAGACTGTGTAGGTTACAGTGTGTTTAGTTACGGCTACGTTAGACTTAGACTTCTCTTTATTGATCCTTTTGGGATGACTCTCGCAAGGAAATTGGATGGTTAGTTACGTACGATAAGTACGTAAGTTACGTAACAAATCCTGAGATCGCGTCGTGTTTCTTTTCATTACAGTTGCCCGTTCGGAAGTCAGAGACGATGTAAGTTTGTACTCTTTCTGTTTAGCTGTTGTTGCAGCAGATTAATCTATTCCGGAGTTGTTTCAGTCTGAAATGAGTACTGAATGTTAACCGTTTGACCCTGTGATGTGAAGCTGCTAGTTTATCTGTATTTTGCTAGCTTGCTAACTTTCCACTACATCACGCATTTTATTTCAGTATTTGTTAATAAGTGATTAATAACCCACTGTTAATATAACAGATAATACTGATGTACCTTTTGGAGTATATTTCAGAAACTTCCTTCATATCCAGCAATGTACAGCTTGTGACTGCCTTAATACCAAGTAAAAGGTTTAACTCCAACAATATGATATTCTAAATTTGACTACTTTTTTTAATAACTACATAACACAATACTTATTGTTACTTACTTTTAGTACTTGAGTAGTACATTTTAAAATAAACTACTTGCAATACTTAAGTACAACATTTTTTGAATACTTTAGTACTTCCACTTAAGTGGGGTGCTTAAAGAGCACTTCAACTTCTACTAAAATCAGTTTTTTGACTAAAAGCACTTGTACTTTTACTCAAGTCTGGGTCTCTAGTACTTTATACACCTCTGGTAAATGGTGATGTTTTACACTTTACCACACACACTTTACCTTTTTCATCTAATGAGGTATAATATCTTATTAATGATTTATAAAGGGTTCACAACCTAATTAATTAACTAATTACAAACCATTCTTCAACCCTTTATAAGGTAGCATTATTAGAAAGTGGTACCAATAATACTAACACAATAAGTGTGTATAACAGAAGTACTGTTTATACACTTGCTCATATTTTAGTTTGGGATAATTATATTATTCACATGAAGACCTCTGGGTCTTGGACATGCTTTCTTTAATAAAGCAAACTATATATATATATATATATATATATATATATATATATATATATATATATATATATGTGTATATATGTGTGTGTGTGTGTGTGTATGTATATTATATTTATAATTTTGTTTTTTTAACTCACAGTCACAGAGCCAGTTGCTATTTTCTGAACTGTACTAATAATTCAAGGTGAAAGAATGGGGACTAGGAAACGAATGAATGTTGACAACATCTCACTGAAATTGGCTTCAGTTTGATAAGCTGAGAGGATTTATAGGTCTTCATGGGCTCTTTCCTCTCCTCCATGGAGTGAAGAAATTGCCTGGTTGTTCAGTTAACGTCAAACACATTTTGAATAGAAAGTGTTTTGGTGGAATAAGACAAGCAAAAATAATGAGGGAGATGAGACAATTGTACATGATGAGATATTGAGGTAGATTTTAGAGGTAGAGGTAGACCCATCGTTGCGGGAAGTGCTGCTTTTTATGTAGGCCTATTGTTTAACTGTAATAGAAATTCTAAATATATAAATTATTAAAATAGTTATTATACTGGGATATTTTTATTTTATTTTGGGGTTTCGTGTAGGCTTAACCTGTGTCAGCGTTTGCTGTATCTGTCACTTGCGTCGAACCAAGTTGTTGTAGTCTGGCACTCTGCTCTCTCTCCCTCACTCCTCTCCCGTGCCTAATTTCTGTGGTTGCTCTGGGGCCTCACTTATAAAACTGTGCGGCGAATTTGCGTCAGAAATAGCGTACGGACAAAACATAGGATGTGAGTACGCACAGAAATATTCAGATTTATAAAACCGTGCGCACGCCGGATTCCCTTTATAAATCACAATCGACTCTAAATGTGCCGCAGCATTGGCGGCTTCATGTCACACCCATAATTGCCCTTAAATAGGCAGTGAAACTCCCCAAATTAATATTCATTCATACTGACATCATGCGCACACAGGAAAAACAAAGCAAAAGAAGTTGTAGTTCTTGTTAGAGGGCTGGAAAAGAGGAAAATTTGGAGGGCATAGTGTGGGCATTACTAATGCCAAAAAAGCTGTAGAGTGACAACATGTTGCAGACGCAGTTAATGCCACAGCCTCAGAGGTCAGACCGTGGCCCAAATTAAAAAGAAATGGTCTGATATTAAAGTTGATGCAAGAAACGCCTAGCGCTACTCCGAGAAAGTGTTTCTGCCACAGGACGCCGGAGCTGACCCCACTTGAGGTGGGACAGGTGTCTGCAGCACACCGGCACAGCGTGGTTTTTCAGAGTGCTCCTCTTTTTCTACCCATCAATTTGATTGTAGCTAAAAAGCTAAAGGTGTCGGAATGAATCTAATTATAAATGACAAATAGTAGAGCATGTAATTAGTAAAACGTTCTATTGTACCTTTCACAATGGTTAAAACATGCTTTAGACCTACAATTAAAAACAAACCTTAAAAACAAAAAATAAAACGATCTAAAGCCATAAAAATAATCACTGTATAAAACACTATGATACTGTATATGATGACCATATTAAAATGATGTGCTCCGTCAGACAGAGGCATTGAAAACAGCATCAGTGTAAACATTATTTGTCCTGTTAATCATGAGAATAAATTCTATAACATGCCAGTATAATTACAGAACATTTGAGGTTTTTTTTCGCCAATATATCTTCATTTGAATTTACCATAGTATCTTGTTTTATTTTGTCGGTTTCTCACTGCAGATCGATCAAACAGGTGTTTGTGTAGGATATTAATTGTAAGAATGGCTTTTTGAATTCTTTGAAATCATCAGTGAGCGGCAATATTTCGATTTATTTTACACAATGGTCTCCGTTTCACGTGTTTCATCCATCTGCCGTCTGTGTCGCCATTTCTCATTTCACCCGTTTCTGTGCCTACGCCTGAGTCAGAGTGTCCGTGGAGGTCCGCACATTTTCCCGTCAAGTTTGCTTTTTATAAATCCCAATTCTTGCGTAGAGAACATTTATCAATGAGGCCCCTGATGTTTACAAAGTTTACCAAGAAGTTAAAGTTGCTGTTTTATATATCTGCTCTTCCTAACATTTACCACTGCCTATTTATTCAACAGTTGGAAGAGTTATTGAAGTGATGCGTGTATTGTTAAAGGGAAAATTCACCACATTTAATGTGGATGTCCAATCAGTATATGATAGGATATATAGTCCATTGAAGAAATCAATTCCCCAGTGGGTGCTATTGGACTGCATGTATCTGAATGAATTGCACACGAGCTACGAGTTCGCTAAGCTGTTTTAGCTTTTTTAGTTAACAAAATAAACTCGCAAAATGTCAAGTAAGGAATATTCTTCCACCTAAAATGAAAAATACAACCGTGCACCTTCTGACTTCAAGTTTGTTTCTTTCACCAAACCAAGACTGGATTATTTACCACCTAAAAGACTGTAGGGGGCGGAGTGGCAGACACAAGGTAAAGAATAAGAAGTTACATGATCTGTATGGTGTATGGTTATGTAATGTCATGGTCAGTTTTGCTGTTTTTGAGCTCTGTATGAAGCTACATGTACTGTATATAGAAATATGAGCTTGTTCTACAATTTGGCTTTGCTTCTCTCTTTATCTGCAGACTGGCTTATCGATCAGATTGATTCCCTGTTGCATTATTAATTGCTGAATTCAGAATTGTGACAGTTAATTTTTATGTGTCATTCATTAGCTTAATGTCAGCCCAGTGCATGTTAGGTGTACCATAATTTGGTTTGGTAAGAATATAATGAGCAATATGCCCAGGTCTTTCCAAAAAAAAAAAACTGTGTTGTCAGTATAGGATCCTCATAAGGATAGAAGTACAAGAATGTGTGTGAGCAGATGAGCGTGTTTGTGTTTGTGTGGGTGAGAGAGAGAGACAGAGACAGCGATGCGATGTAGACAAACATTCAGCCAGATGCTGGAGAAATCAATCCCAGTGTAACAGATGGCAAGATCACTAGGAGCATGATTCTCTCACCTCTTTGCGCTGCGCTTCCCCATGGGATATTCAAGAGGCCCGTCTTCTATAATAAGTGTAGCCTAAAGTACACAAGCATGATTTTTGCAGACACTTTCACAACTAGAAATGAGATCTTTGTTTTAAAATGTGGAGGTTTTGGTGGAATACTCCAGCATTCAGTAAACATGCTGGTCTAAAGGGGGTAAACCACAATACGTGAAGAGTGAAATCAATGTGAAAAATCTAACAGGATCCTTTCTTCAGAGGAATTTAACATTTCCTTGAAAATATGGATTTTAGGGAATGAATTGTATTAAGTTTGATTTTAGCCTTCTTCAGTGTTTGTGCTTGGTATTGAAATCAAGGTCTTTGAGAAAAGCACATCTGTCATGTTCATGCCTATTTATTTATTAATCTATTTTCAGTTATTATCGCTGTTATTAAATAGTGGTAAAAACTTTGCGATCACTAGTCTCATCCTTGGTTGAAGAGCGTTATGAATGTTCTGAACCCTTGTGAAAAGAAGGCCTGACGTATTCAGAAAACACAGCAGGTGCATTTTCTATCGGATGGAAAAAATATTTACAGGGTAGCCTTTCCCAGCAGCTCTCTGATTTTCATATTGACTCAATCTGTAACTGAGCCAAGATTGGGTCTGGTTTCCCCCCACTGTGCAATCCTTTGCTTAAATTGAACATTTCCCGTTCTAACACAGACAATTGCGCGGATGTATTTCCAGAAACACACACCGCTGTTTTTCTCTGTTGCTCTCCATCGCTCACACACTTTCACGAGTACCTTTAATGGTTGTCTAGGAGCTTAGCGACTGTCGGGGCTGTTGGAGCAGCCAGTTGGCCTCGACGTTGAGATCTCATTACCCGCGCTCTCTGTCCCTTTCTTGGCACAGCTTATGATTTTGTCAAAATAACTGATAAATGTAATACACACTGTGGAACATGTTGCCAAGGTTTTTTTTTTTATGTATTAGCTCGCCTACTCATAATGATGAATTGAATTTTTAATTACCAATAGTTAGTATTGTTAATGACAATACAATATATCACATAGGGTCCTAGCCGACACACACTGATAGCAATTTGTATTTCTGTGACTGCCATAGCAACAGTGTATTTTATGTGAACTATGTTTTCATGTCCCAGAGAGAGTATAATGCCATCTACCCACCAATACTGTAACTCAAAAAATGGCTTTGTTCTTCAGACAAAAGAAAGTGTCTTGTAGGGAACTGTTATGTTAAGTTGCTCCTCATTTCTTCTCCTGAGCGATATCTAATAATGGTGCTGCAGCTGCTGTGAATTCCCCTAGCACCTTCTACGCTACAATGCTACTGTACAGCATCTCTGGGGGAAAAGAAGCTGGTAGACAAAGCAAGTCACCCCTGGAGAGTTTGGAAATAGGAGAGAAAACAGATAGATATGTGTGCATGCAGACTCACTCCTATACACTGACACACACAGAGGCACAAATCCCACCTTAGTAAACACTATCTACAAAAGAAACAGCGTTAGGGTAATGGTAAAGATACTGAATTTTTACACATGGCCACCTCTCATTGCAGACAGGGGACAGATAGATTAAATCAGCAGCTTACCTTGTTCTCAATTAAAATGTAGAGCACAGCAAGCCTTAACCTTCGGTCTCCTTTTGCGGCACAGTCATGCTTTAGTATGTTCTCTGCCTTTCACCCTCCACAGTCCCCTCTTTTTTCTTATTATAAACACATTTCTTGGACGTACAGAAGGCGTACACTGCACAAGTGGTTAATCAAGAGCAATAATGGGCATTAGTTATCAGTCGTGTTGCAGCAGCAGAGAGTTTATACTTTAGTATGTCCGGTAAATGATGCATTGTTTGCAATTTACAAAGTATGCCTCACGTTAGCTACACCAATTTGTTAATTCCTGCAAAATGTTAAGATAAGATAACTCGAATCATTGTCATTGCAAGGAATTATGTGGTTGAAAAGTGCCACAACTACGCACAGCTGGAGGACTGCCACAACCCTGCTGCTACAATCTACTCGTATCAAACTCGTCCACCAGGCTGCAATCTGGAGTCTGTGCCAGATACCGTCTCATGTCACCAAATTATTTCTGAGTCTTGACCAACCAGCTTCATAAAAGATCCCCAATAACACAGTCACTGTTTAAGTCATCAGATACGATTTATCACGTGATGCAGAATACTGAGTGCGGTCACTACGGAATAAAACCCAAAGGTTATGCAGCCTACACCGTGATCGCTCATTACAAAGTGACCGCTCGTGCCTGCCCGCAGCCTCGGAAAAAGAACTTACGCCAGCATCTCCCTTTGGTCTCGTGGGACCTGAATGCCGACATGCCTTAGGGAGACTTCTACTTCATCAGCAAGGTCACACTAGAAAAAATATCCACATACCTAAACCTGAATCAGCTCAGGGGTTGGTTAAAAAGGATAATAAACAACGGTTATTTAAGATCAGTGGGTCTCTGTCCGAAACATAGACCTAATATTCAATAGGGCTTTGACTCCGAACTTCATTATTCGAATATAATTTGAATATAAAAAAAATAATGATATTCGAATGAATATTAGGCAGCTCTTAATATTCAAACCTGTTATGGGCATTATTTTTTGTAAATGTGTTTGCTTGTAAACGTTTTCAATTCAGATTACGCATTTCAAAATGTAACTACACGTCGCGGTGACGCACGTCGCTCGGTCGTGGCTTGCATTTCCCCCGACTCATTTCCTGGTTCTCCTTAAACAACATGAAATCAAGGAGAGGGTTAACTTTTCCTGCTACAGCTGTCTTACCGTGGTCAGAAAGAACAGGGGAGACGCTTTGTTCCTCTCACTATGACTCTATACAGTTTATGCTCTAGAGTTGCTAAAGTATAAACATCCTACCACTTACGTAGGTAGGCTACGGTGAAAGCTCCAAACTTCCTGTCCAAAGCATACTGTTTGTGTTTAATCCAGGGTTTGACTTTTAATAATATTAACAGTTTTAATAATTGTGTTTTTCTTCTGAAAACATTGTCTGCCTATTGACATTGACTGATACACTGCCCTCTGGTGGACAGAACATATACAACTTATACCAATATAGGTCTTACTGAAGGCATTTAATGTATTGTATGTAATATCAGGGTGGCCGCGGGTCCTTAAAAAGTCTTAAATCACTTTTCCTAAAAATAAGGCCTTAAAAAGTATTAAATTGTCTTAAATTCAGATTGGATAGGTCTTAAATATGTTTGTGTCATGCAACCGCGAAAATGCAGGCAGGTCGAATATTTTTTACGCAAGGTAACCCCATTTGTACATGACCTATCCCCTGACCAATCGGCTATCCTAACCTTAACCTTAACCAAGGTCAAATGCCTTACCCCTACCAATCGAGCTGCTTCGTGGGCGGGTCTTGGCGTGGCCATTGTCAGTGGGATTTGCAATTTCGCCGCATACAGGTAATACAGCAATGGTTGATAGCCACCTAGAAACATGGGGAAATGGAAGTTCAATTACAAATTGCTTGAAAAGAACGAGTATTATTGGTTAAGGTCGGTGCCTGGGAATGTTTATGAAGTGAACTGCGTTATGCGTCGGAAGAATTTCAAACTTGGTAAACTACGCATTCACGTAAAGGCTCGCCAGCAGCCCGAAATTGCTAGTTTCTGCTACACCATTTCTACCACTAGCAATGATGTCAACGCTACAACGCTGGATGTTATGATGGGAAATCCACAGCCAACAATGCCAGCTGACCGCCGAGCAATTTGTGGCTCTATGCCAACACTCCGAGCAGAGGTGATTTGGGTGCTGAGGACTGTGACAAGCCACAATTCCTACAGGTATAATGACGGGATTGAAGAAGTGTTCAAAGCAATGTTTCCAGATTCGGGGCTTGTACAGTCATTTACCTGTGGAAAGGACAAGACCAGATACGTTACGCTAAATTTGGACTGGCGCCATATATATATGGTGATGAGCCAAATAACTCATCACCTTAGTCCAAAAATGCGGTGCGTTTGTAATTATGTTCGACAAGACACTTAACCAGACAACCAAAAGCAAACAACTGGACTTGCATGTGCTTTATTGGTTAAATGACAAGTGGTGCTCATAAGTTTATGAACCCATGATAAGTTGACTAAAAAGAGGAATACAAAAATCATCTTTTGGAAATTGATCTTAATTCCTTAATTAAAAAAAGTAGGAAAAGTCCAACCTTTAAGGACACCAATTTTCTTTGTGAATAAATAATGCATCGTAAATAAATAAATGCCCTTCCTTAAAATACAGGGGGCTACAGATACAATGCATCCTGATAAAGTTCCCTTGGCCTTTAGAATTAAAATAGCCCCACATCCTGACATACCCTTCACCATACCTGGAGATGGGGCACTTTCAATAAAATCACCTCTCAATCAATCAAACCAGCTATGAGGCTAACTGAAATAAAACCATTCTAATCTCTAGGTATGGTGAAGGGTATGTGATGATGTGGGGCTGTTTTTATGAGCAGCACTGTATACTATTTATACATATTGGCAGGTAAACAGCAGACTCTAATACCATTCTAAAACTCAATTTGGCTGTTTTTAATTCATTCATTTTAATTTGTCTAATTAACATGTAGTGCCCTATCCATAGTTGTTATTCACTTGACAAATCAGTAAAGCTTAACTATATGATACACAACATACAAGAGGTTAGTTAATAAATATATTTATGGCACACTTACTTTGAAATGCTGAAGTAGATCCTGTGCTGTTGCATGGCCCATGAACTGCTCCATATATTCTTGACTGGACATGGTCATTTAACCAATAATGCACATGCAAGTCAAGTTGTTTGCTTTTGGTTGTCCGGTTCAGTGTCTCGTTGAACATAATTACAGACGCACCGCATTCAAGTCTTAAATTTCATTTAGAAGTGGTCTTAAAAAGTCTTAAATTTAACTTGTTTATACCTGTAGCCACCCTGAATATTCAAAATTATGAATAAATATTAGAATATATTTTAATATTAATAAACAAACTAACTTTGAATATGATTTTTGGGAAAAAGTCAAAGCCCTAATATTCAAGCAGGGCAAAATAGTGACATATTCTGAGATGAGGCTGAGTGTTGGAAGCTGTGAGGAGGTGTGGAAGCGAGGCTGAAAGAAGTAGAGACAGAAAGCTGCAGTGTGTAGGTGGCACCCACACAGCTCAGCTTGGCTTAGGCGGCCCTGCATTAGCTAGAAGGCTTAGGCCTGTTTGTCTGAAATTTCTTTGGAAGGGACAGATGAAAGGCAGGGCAAGGGGCCATCGTACAGCTTACACACTTTCTGAGGCAGCAGCACACATGTACATCAATGCCACAAATACAAAAACACACAGAACACACTTTGCTCCCTTGGCACCTATTGATTACTTTCTATATCTCTCCCCTTCTCCAGTTTCAGAGGCCCCACAATAAAGGCCTGTGTTCACTGGCAAAGCATTTAGCAGTTGGAAAGGTCAACTCCAGCCTGCAGCCAAATGCTGTGCTCAATAAGCAACAAGACACAGTGTACAGGCTTTTATAACAACGACATGTTTGAATGGCAAATATCGTTTTTTTCGGCAATATTTCTTTTCCCCTGCATATCGCTGTTCTTGGCCCAAACGCACTGAAAGCTTCTGACACTCGCGTTTTGAACTACACCCATTGTTTTAAATGGCCGAACACGCACCAGAAGCATTTTGACACGTGTCAAACTGCTTTGAGACGTCTACTCTGACCTTGTTTCGATTTTGGAGCATCAAAAAGAGAACCCAGCGTGACCAAAGCTGTTTTTTTCTGCAGCTGCACTACATGTTTGGAGAATCTTACTGTAATATGCGATGTAATGATGTGATCCGGATCAAAATTCCGCTAGAGCGGTTTACTGCACCAGAAATCAGCTGTTCATATAATATTTAATGTGTATGAGAGTGTGCTAATAGCGTACTTTTATCATCTCTAATGACCAGATCATAAAAATATTTTACAGAAGCATTTAGAGAGAGAGAGAGAGAGAGAGAGAGAGAGAGAGAGAGAGAGAGAGAGAGAGAGAGAGAGAGAGAGAGATGGAGGTGTTCAGAGCAGACTGCTGTCAGTGAGCCTGTATGGATATATATATATATGAATAAATCTGTCTCTCTGTGTGCCATGTAAAGATCATATCCGAATATGTAAAAATAAAAACGGGACAAACCTCATAACCCCAGTATTCATGTCCATGTTAACACACATGATTCAAACACCATGCTAGTGCCGTCCGTGGGTTTAGCGATACTCAGCGTCCAGCCAGTTTATCTACGGATCAAGTCATAAACATGAACATTGTGATTAATAGTGGATGGGTTGTTGGTAAAATAACGTATAATTAATGAGAAAATGATTACTGTGAACAGAGCAGAGAGCAGAACAGAGCTGCTGTCGGCTGCTGCTCCTGTGCGCATTTACGCATTGTTATTATTAGATGCGTTGTGATTACTGCTGCCGGCGCCACTGTTCAGGCGGGCCAAAACTGCTGTGCACTTTCGCTGCACGTCCGTCTCTCTGTCTCTCCGCTGTCTCACTGACTGACTGAGGTCGGTGTTCGTTGTTAATCAGTGAGACTGGCCACATGTTAGGATAATTATTCATCAAAGAATGGACAACTGGAGTTCTCTTAAAAGTTTGTTTTCTTGCAGCAAGTAGAGTCAGTTTACAGCACTTCATCATAAGTACAGAAAATGACTGTCGATAGTCTTTAACAGTAGCTTTTTATAGGGAAAGGGGAGTAATATCACACAAAGAGAAACTTTCTTATCTCTGGTCAGGCTTGCCGGCTCCTCCAGATGCCCTGCCCTCAGGGGTTTTCTGTGCTTTCCACTAGGTCAGTGATAATCATAATTATCACATGAGAAACAGAAATGGATGCACAGTTTCTTATGCAAATAGTTAAACACTAAAGTGAAGCAAAGACTATAGCAAGCATAACTTTTCTAACGCCACACCAGGTGGGAGACCAGCGCTATAGTGGTGTTTAGGCTATACGCCACCGAGATCCGCTCAGCAAACTGTCTTCTATTTACGGTGAGACACAAGAGTAGAAGATGTTAATTATCGTGTGAATCACGCTCATAATTCATTGAGCCGACACCAGTGCCAAATGTCACGGTAGCTGAGTGTGTGAAAGTTTCTTTAAAAAGCCCAATAGGCTAATAATTGCGGTGGCGTTTATAAATGAGTTGAAATAATGAGCGATAAAAGCTGGTAGAGGATGAAGAACAAGCACTATAACTACTAATGTACAGTATGTCTTAGTGACCTGCGCTGTCACTGCAAATCTGATGTCTGCAGTGCGCCATAGAAGCATCAACGGCCTTATGGTTGCCAAACAACAAACTTGCATTCTTGAAAGAAAAGGGCTACTACACAGACCATTATTGTATTCATGGAAGAAACCTGCCTTTGGTTGGAAGGTGCAGAACAAAATACCTCTATACAGTGCCACCTTTAGCCAAGCAAATTTTTTGGCCCAAGGGATCGCAATAGCGCTCAGTCAGTCAGTCTTTTCGTTGGTCCACCACTGTGGTTCAGACTGAAATATCTCAGCAATTTTGTGCAAACATTCATGGTCACAAGAGGATTAAGCCAAATAACTGTGGTGATTTTCTGACTTTTTGTTCAGCCCCATCATCAGGTCAACATTTAGCTCATCCAATGCTTTGGTTATCAACAGTTTGATTTTTGTTTCACAATGAGCATTACAGCCTCACAGAGCCGCTAGCGTAGCTGTAGACTCTTGGTGATCAAAGAGACGATTAAGGCTCCTAGGGATCACATATTTTCATGTCACAACCTGGCACATCTTGCACCTTTTAGTGCACCCATTCCTCTTGATTGCCTCTTGGATCTCGACACAGATGAAACAAAATAGATGATAACCAACAAGACGTGATTTTGTATTGTCCGTTATTGAACTTAGCTTACTGGTTCTTATTGCATCATTTACATGAACTGTGGGATCATCCTGGGTCAATACATTTTGATTGCTTCATTTGTTCGTGTTATTATGAACACACATGCACAGTTCGTTGTTTGCTATTGCTTTTCGTCAGTGTTTTTATAATTGCTGCATGCTAAATGTCATAATTTGACAGCTGGGTTTTAAGATCAACTGTGGAGTATTGATTGTGGACAATGGCTCCAAGGGAGTGCAATTTGTATAGGCTTTATTTTCTCAGGAGGTATTATTTACACCACGCAGTGGCGGTTTTTGGCACGGGCGAACCGGGCAGCCGCCTGGGGTGGCATTTTTTCATGTCACATGGGGGGCGGCACGAGAACTTAAAAAAAATAAATAAAAATCCTCTGCGCCGCGAAGCGTTTTTCTGTTTTCCATCATTTCACTGTGTGGGGAATTGGCAGATCAGCGCCCCCAGCAGCTGCAGGCGCCCTGCTTGCTGAGAGAGGTCAACACCCCCTACTTTCACAATGAAATGGACTATTATTAGATAAACACAAAGTGACAGGAGAAATGGGAAGTACACAGAGACGGAACAAGACCAAGACGAGTCTAAAACTTTTATGTCAATGGTCTAAACGCCAAAATGAAAAAAAGTTACTCAAGCTCAGGCTCAGATAAAAGAAAAAAGTGAAAAGACATGTTTTCGGGAGTAGCATAGGACCTCCATCAGCTCCCGTGGCTGATGATAGTGGTGTCTGCACAGTGGGGAGGAGACTCAAGCGTGTTTTACAGTAACCACAGCCCAGCTGGCGGAGGAGAGGGACAGAGATGAGGGAGTGAGGCTACAACCTGCGGTAAGCACAACTCCCCTTAAAACACTTAACCCCTTGATAAAACTGAGTGGTGGACAAACTGTTGATGATAACACTACAACAATAAAAAACAAAATAGGCATGCTTTACTGTGGTTGCATTAGTAGCCTATAGAAACGTTGCACATCATGCAAACTTTCTTAACGAGAATTGTAGCTTTTCTATCTGCATTGGCAGAGAAAAACTCATGATAGACCTCTTCAAATTATAGCACAGGGCCTCTTGAAATGAGATATATATATATATATAATAGCTTGTTTTATGATTCATTAGGAGTATACAGTTTAAGTGTATTAATAAATGACACTTTGTTGAAGTATTTAATGTGTCAACTCTCACTGATACTTGCTTACTCATTACATGGCGTTAGTAGTTTTAGCAGTAGGAGTTGCTATACATATTCAGGGGAGCACAAGGACGGGTACAGCTTTATCAATACTAGTTTAACAGTTGTACAGTTTTATTCCCAACTTATATATATTTTTAATTATTTTTTCTTATATTCTATCCTATTATTATTTCATGTATATTGTATCCTATTATTTCATTTATATTCTGTTTGCTGTGTGTCTGATATTGTGCTGCTGCAACACTGGTATTTCCCATTTTTCAGAATGGTCAGGTTTTAGTTTGTGTTTTCTGTTCTTAGTGCTATAGTGTAATAATTACATTCTCTTTAGTGTGTTTTCACATTTGTGTGATGAAGGATTTGTGCTATTTCCAATATTTATTCTATATTGTTTCTTTTGGTAATGTTGGAGGTAGAGATTGTGCACCTTAAAAAAAAAATTTCGGAGGGGGGTCTCGCCCAGGGCGTCTGACACCACGTGTAAGGCTGGAGTTTAAAATGTCATCTCTGACCAAGATATGGTAGTTCATATGGTGTTTTTGATTATGTGTGCATGCATACGCATGCTTCTGCCCACCAACTTGTGTCACATGTAATGAGGCAGCATGCCTCCTTCATGACCCTCCCTGCCTTGTCATCTCCTCCAAACCCTGACAAACATTAGGTGACAGATGGTAGCAAAACATGTCAAATCCAATGATTAATATTTTTCCTCCCCATTCTTCTCACTCTGTCCATTGAGTCTCTAATCATGTCCTGTCTTGTGTCAGGCCTGTGTGTGAGCTTGTGTCTGTGTTCAGCATGTGTGTGGGTTTGAGTCCTGTCACTTAACTACTCTATAGGGGTCTTCAAAATGCCCATCGGTCAAATATGATTGGTGGGTCACAAGAAGAAAAGCAAATTGACCCAGAGATGGAATGTCAGTTTGCCTTTTAATAACATGGCCCATCATTTAAACTGGATTATCCTTCAGCATCACATTCAGCACAGGATACATTGACATTTAAATTTACTAAATGAAAAATTACATTCAATATTGTATAAAGATTCTGTCTCTGTACCAAAGGTGAAATAGCAAAGATTGCGTTGCTGTTGTGGTGCAAATTGAACACAAGTGGATTTAATATGAATGACAATTTTTGTTGCACTAGCATTAGATGGTTTTAATTTTTAATTTGACAAGCTGCATGAGCTGAATGTAGCGTTCCTGTTATAACTATAAGGTGTTCAATTAAAACTTTTTTTTTTCATTCATAAACACTTCCAGTTACAAATTTGACATTTTTATTATGAACATTTCTTTTGGAGATTTTATTCAGAACTTCTGATCAGCTTGTATACAAAGTGTTATAAAAAATAATGCACACAGGTTTGAAAGAAACAATTTGTAGTTTCCTTTGCTTCCAATATTTCCTTTATAACTTTTTCCTTATGTAAATACTTTACCTTCACATTGCATTCACTCAGTATAAGCCAGTGAGTTGGCATGGGCAGTTGCCTAGCAACTACTTTTGCTTTCCTGAAAATAGTGCAACCTTCAATTACGTTAATGCTTTAAGACTTTTACCACTGTAACAGCGTCTCTATGTCATATCGGAGGGCTTTTTGTATGGTGGAGGAGATACATGTGCCCTTTCATTGTTCTGAAAAAGAAAAACGCAAATCAGGGTTTTTTTTAAATGCCATGGCATTATAGGCACTAGTACAAATGGAGAAACACAAAAGAAATCAATTAATTGTGATGCATGCCTCTAAATCCAGCGTTCCTCAGACCTTCTTGTATATATTCTCTCCCTCACTCGTTGGGATGCCGGCCTTGTATTTAAAGGAATGATGAAGACCAATGTAAAGATTATAGTCTCTTGTTGTATACGCATGCGCTTTGACTTTCTGATGCCACTCTCTTTCAAATGCCACTCAAGACAGAAGCATGGTGTCTTCCTAGCTGAGAAATGTAGGAAAATGAGAAGCTCTGTTTGTTTTCTCTCCAACATACATACACTGTAACCTCAAACACATTTGCTAATATCAGCGGGAGGTGCTGAATTTAATAAAAGCTAAATAGGTGCATCAGAAAATGATACACAAACCAGGAGCCACTGATTAAAGACAGGGGTGGTACTACTAGTTTTATGGTGAAGCATTGGTGGTAAATGTATCCAAACATCCCTCTATCCTCTATTACTACCTACTGCTTAGGCTCCCTTGTACAAGGCACATAACCCCAAACTAAAGCACTTGGAAATTCCCCAGTTAGGATTGGGTGGAACCACTTATAAAGCTAGTTATTGCTGCAAAATAGCCTGCATGCCCAGTAAACGGTAACATTTCTTGGAAAGAAACACAACAAGTGTTAGGAAACAGCATTAAAGTACTATCTTAAGGCTGACACAAGCGTGTTCAAAATAATATTGAACCATCAATCTGTTTTTTCAACAGCTCAGTATGGGACCATTGTTATGTTTTTGTGTGTGTGTGTGTGTGTGTGTGTGTGTGCGCGTGCATCAGCTTGTGTACTTTTGGCTGCCTTGTGTTTACTGTACAAGCTGTGTTCAAGATCAGCTTCCAGACTGACACACTGCCGGCCGTTGACCGCTGTTATCCTAACAGCTTGAAAACTTCTGTCTTCTGTGGGCTTCTGTTGATATGAGCAACTCCATACTGTTTATAGGTGGGAAGGAGTGCTCAGACCAGTCAGTGAATGTTACTTATATTTTTGGCCACTCAAACAAAGGGGTTGGTGACACAAAAATGTTTTAAAGACAAATGTATCATGAATGAGCACTGAACCAGAGACACTGATTGCGAGGCCACCTCTGGACTGTTTGTGAGTCACAGATGAAGTAATTCAGTTCATTGAAGCCATGGTATTTATAGTGTGGAGTTTTCATCCAGAATTAGATATCACCCTTTTTAGGAAAAGGACACAGACTCTCCTGTATTTACGACTGGAAATCATTTATATTTGTGTAATATGTTGAGATAGAACTGAAAGTATGGCTGCAAGTAGGGATTATTTTCTTTATCGTATAACAGCACTAGGGCTGTCACGATAGTCAATAAATCAATTAATCGCACGATAAAAAAAAATGAGCTCGATCATTTTTCCAGCCGCGATAATTTCCATTTGCATGCTTGTTTGTTTTTCTCGTCCCTCTCTACCAAAGAGACTGGAGGACCACTCTCGGTTCCTTAGCGTAACGAGGAGTGAACCCTCTTGTCAGTCGCATGGTCTTTGTGGGGGCGGGACTCCTGGCGGAGAGAGAGACAGAAACAGAAAACGCTAGTTGAGAGTTGGGGCAGGGTTTCCCGCAGCACTTTGCAGTTAAGGCGCCGTCAAAAAACTAAAAAGTATATGA
Organism: Perca fluviatilis; assembly: GCF_010015445.1. NCBI lineage: Eukaryota > Metazoa > Chordata > Actinopteri > Perciformes > Percidae > Perca > Perca fluviatilis. Next base: position 30,413,990 of record NC_053113.1, on the reverse strand, counting down.
GCGATATCAACCGTGTTACTCGGCGTTCCGTTTTTTCCCTTTCATTTCAAACCACACAGCTGACAACCTGCAGGTGGAGGCGGTGGAGACAGGCACGGACATACAAGCAGTTTCAGGAAAGTGGCTCTATGTGTCCAATAATGCACAGAACATTAACGGTACAAGCCTATAGCTGTCCGCGGACACGGAGTGTGGAAAGTATGTCAGAGGTGTGTGTGTGTGTGTGTGTGTCGGCCCGCCCCCACGAAGCTCCGACCTGCAGAGGAGCAGAAGCCGCACCTTCGCCAAAATGAAGACTGAAAAACAGAACTATTTTGGTACAAACATTTACTCGCCGTGTGCCATATAGATAGATTAAATGTATTAATTATATGTTATTTAAATTTAATATTTAGTGTTAAATAATTGTAAAATGTAGTACAGAGTCTGTAGTCTATCGCACAAACACTCGAGGAATGCAGCAAACATTTGACAGCCAGTAGGCTATGAATTGCCTGGGAGAACATGCGTGTCACAAACGGCAATTCCACAACTGTACATCAGCGTGAAAGACGACATACTGAAGGAGATCAAAGACATATTGTGGATATTTAAAATGTCTTCCAGTTCCAGTGTTAAATATTCTTTAGAAATAAAAGGGTATTGATCTTTGAAAAGGTGTACCTGCATTATTATGCCATTATCATTAGATGCAAATTGGTCTCTCAACGACAATATTATCGTTTATCGCAATAATTTCTGGGACAATTTATCGTCCAGCAAAATTTGTTATCGTGACAGGCCTAAACAGCACAGGTAGTACTAGTAAAATTATTTGGTTTAGGGCATTTAAATAGCACTAAGCTTTATGGCTGTACCAGCTACACCAGAAACAGCTCACAACATACATTGCGAGCCTTCTGTTGCCAAGAACAAGAAAGGATACAGGCTTTACCTGAAACCTCCGCAATCACCAGCTGGGTACCGAGCTTGGTGGTGGGTTAACAAATAAATGCAGCCAAAACCAAACCAAAATACTTTAGGAATGAGGGTGATCATTTTTTGTCCATCATGGTTCTCAACAAAAAATGTTACGCTATTATCTGCAGCACGCCAACTTTCTTGTGTTCATATCTTCTTCGTCCTTCTCTTCTTGGTGTCTGACAAGATCATATTAGATATAATAATACCCGCCCTCTCAAAGCATGGCAACCAATTAGAACACAACTGGCAACTGGTGACCCTGAGCTTTAGATCATTTTTTTCATTTTCAATCAATCATTTAAGCCTACAAAATGTCCAAAAACTTTGAAAAATGCCAATCACAATTTTCAAGTTCTGTCAAAAACCCAAAGAAATTAAATTTGCAATGATGAAACAAAGAAAGAGAAAAAGTCCAAGTCTGGACATTTTAGAAGCGGCTGTGGCTCCGGTGGTAGAGCGGTTGCCTACCAAGCGGAAGGTTGGCGGTTCGATCCCTGCAATCAATCTGTCTTTTCAACAGCTCAGTATGGGACCATTGTTATGTTTTTAACAAGTCCTATGTCGAAGTGTCCTTGGGCAAGACACTGAACCCGGAATTGCTCCCAATGCTGCGGCATTGGAGTGTGAATGTGTGTGAATGTTTATCTGTGGAGCAGGTGGCCCCTTGTATGGCAGCCTCAGCCACCAGTGTATGAATGTGTGTAAATGGTGAATGGTTCCTCTACTATGTAAAAGCGCTTTGAGTAGTTGTTAAGACTATAAAAGCACTGTATAAATACAGTCCATTTACATTTTTGCTTGATAACTGACTAATAATGAATTAGTCCATCAACAGCAAAACAATCAACAGCTCTTTGTAATTGATAAGTGATTTAAATTTTTTATTAGAAAGCGACCGAACATTCTCTGGGTCCAGAGAATTCTGAATTGTAAATATTTTCTTCTGAAATAGTAAACTGAATATCTGTAGGGTTTGAACTGTTTGTCGGACAAAATAAGCATTTTTCATTACATTCTGACATTTATAGATATGTTGAGCAATTGTGTAAAAAAAAACGTGTTAGTATCCACTTCTTTCTGGAAACACACTGAGGAACCATCGGAATATCGCTTGCAAAAGTGCTCTATAGCCCATAGGAGGCTGTTGGCCAGTAATGTTCTGTCATCGTAGAGTGTTGAGGATATTGTAGTCCCCTCTCTGGGCTGTCTGGGCCAGGCAGTGTGTCTTACATGACACAGCTTGGTGAGGGATGTGAACAAGAGGAGCAAAGAGGAGAGGAAGAGATTTAGGGGAATAAAAGGACTGAGAGGAGACAGAGATGAGGTGAGGTCCAGGGTGAGGCCAAAGGTGCATCAAGGAGACGGGAGAAGAGAAGCATGAAGTAAGAGATGGTGGGTGAGAAATAAAAGAGCATAGGTGGCATGCTTTGATATTCTCCTGGTGCCTGGTGGAACCAAGCATGTATTCGTGCTCTAGCTCTCTTGCCTGTTATTGGGTGATGAAACCCTAGTTGCAGTAAATTAAATTTCATCAGAAAAAAATTCCACACAGTCGAGCTGTGAAATTTCATAATAAATCTTGGGGTGTGTGTGTGTGTGTGTGTGTGTGTGTGTGTGTGTGTGTGTGTGTGTGTGTGTGTGTATGTGCACATGTATGAACATTAGTGTTTTTGTGTGTCAGCATTTGCATCTGTGTCTGCCTGCTCATGAATGCACATACGAAAAAAAAAAAAAAGATATCATCTTGGGCTCAAGTCAATAATAATATGCAAAGTAGGGGTGGCTTTGCAGCTGCGGGGTTAAGACGTCAATATTGAAACCACTTATAATGTGTTTATCCATTTTCATAACCTTTTTGCATTTCACTTTAGCCGAACCTTTGTCAGGCTTTAATTTCACACTGAGGTAATTGTCACCTGAAGGAAAGATTTCCTTCCACAATTTTGTGCTTGACACAATGTTTTCACATCCAAGTGGTTAATTTGAGATTTGTAATGTTCAGAGAGGGGGTTGATTTAAGGTTCAGGCAGTATCTACTAGCCTATATTCAGAGATGCAGCTTGCTGCTTAGTTCACATCTCAGATTAGCATGTGTTTGGAACAGCAGCATTTCCCGATAGTTTCAAAACTCCAGAGCAGGACCAACTGTGTTTATATAAAAGGAAAAAAAAAGAATTTCCAATTATGTGTTGTTTAGGCAATGGTATGTCATTATTAATTTCTCTAATACTTTGTTGACATTCCGCAGCATGAACAGCAATAGTTTCCTCTATGGGTTTGAAATAATGAATGGCCTTTCCCCCTCCCTACTATTTTTCACTAAACTAAAAAATATGGGTTTATAGAATTAATGTTGATGGCAGATTGGTCTAGGTTTGATTGATGTTTGGAAGCTTACATGTCTCTGCTGAATTAAAAGTAATCACTTTACATATATTTACAGAAACTCATTAGCATCACTTATTGCATCAGAAACCCCACTACTTTTTAAATAAATCTACAACAGTCTCAAGGGACTGATATATTCCTTCCATGGAAAATGTGTACACCTGCACTTGCATGGACATTATGTCATTATTATTTCAGGTAAATCACTGATAAATCTAAGCAGGATTAAAATCCTTCATCCTGCCTTTCAGGATTAAATTCCCTAATCCTGCCTTGCGTTATCAATGCCCCTTAATCGAGATATAGGCGTCTGCGAGTGCAAGTTCAATCTGATTCCTTCTGTTTGCCTTATTGGCCAGCAATCATGCCCCATTTACCATAATTTACACATCTAAAAACAAAACTATGTCTCATTTATTGCATAAAATATAGCTTGAGGAACAAACACAGAAATAGTTCAACTATTTTATGAGGCTGTAACCGACTCAAAGAGGGCTGTCCACCCTTTTTTTTTTTTTTTAGCAGAATTTGTATTTCGATTGTTCTGTCCTGTTTTGTAAATTGTGTGTACATGAAGCATTTTACGGCCATGTTTCATGTAAACATCTTGATCAGAATAAACTGGCCCATGTCAAATTAAATCAAATAAATGTTGATTTGTCACAAAGAGAATGATACACAGTACAACGTGCAGTGTAATTATTTTTATGCCAGCTCCAGAAACGACCGTCAAATAGGAAAAATGTAATAAAAAAAACAATGGAGTAAATCAAAATAGGTAAAAGTCAAAACATATTTTACAAAAATAAAATTCAAGATAATAAGAACAAACAATGAAGTAGGATGCGTCAAGAAAATGTTGATTCTATTTTGAAAGGATGGTTGAAACCTTTCTAAAATCCAGTCAAAGGAGGGAAACACTTAGATTGCTTGCTGTTCTCAGAATATGTATACTTTCTTTGTGCTTGCTTTTCAATTTAAGTTAAATCAAACAAGTTCCCCTGGGTATATGCACCACCCTCTTCCTTTGTTTGTCAAACTCTCTCTACCTCCAATTGGTGCATCTTTCTCAGGGGAGCCATCTTGAAAATGAGTTAATGTTTGCTTATTTCAGGAAAAAATCTTGTTCAACAGCTTGGGTACATTGTTGTCTACAAGGACACATCAGGGTGGCATTCTTGGATTCGATATTCACGTTAAGAAAATCCAATGATATTGCAGAAAGGAACTGAAGTAGCTTCCTCTCTGAGCATTGTGAGGTTAGACTAGCATTGATACTGCTGCTCTCAAGGGTTGATGAGAATATGACCTAACATATTAATGGAAAGCATAGCATGGTTTGCATGAATATATTGTTACTCTGGAAAAGATAAATGCGGAAGGGAAAAAACTACTGGAGCTAAGTGCGTCATCATCATTTTTGACAAAGAGCCAGGATTACGTTGTAGAGAATGATTGTACTTTCCATGTTAATGATCCTGTTCACCTCAAGTGCACGAGTACTGTGGGTTGTGGTGCACGCAGGTGTAGATGTCCCTGGCATCTGTAAACAACTGCTTCAGGCAACACAGTACACATTTCTTTGCATCTTTCTATCTTTTCTCCTCTCACTCTGGATTGCAGAATGGATGTGATGTGTTTTTGCTGCTCAAACGCATACACACACGTAGTCACTAAAATATAAAGTAACTGTCTCCGTTATGCAAATTGTGCATATGATTATTTATCTTCCAATTTATATTGTAATACATAAACGTCAAGCCTGCATAGATTAATAGTTGAGCTCACACCACACTCAGCTTGCTTGTTGTGCTACATTTGCTCCCCAGTGGTGTCAGAACAGCAAGCCGCACAGCTGTCACAGCTACCAGCACAATAACACACAAAGATTACATCAGTATCTTGCCTTTAATGGATTACTAGAAAGCAGGTTTATCTAGATAACATCACAAACGCTTTTAATTGACTCATGCCAGATAATCCAACTAAAAAACTGTGGCTTCACGCCCATTATTGCTAATGAAGTGGTCTTAAAATTCAGGTAACTCAGATACCAGAAAAAAATGGGGTTTTCATTGCTCCCCCATGTGTGGTTCCTGTGTTTGCCATGGCCACACTAAGGGGTTGATTTACTAAGGATTTGTCGGCTATAGGATTATATGCTAACGAGTCAGATTGCGAATAAATGTCCATAAATCCAATTAGAAATCTTACGAGAAGAAAAAATATGCTCCCAAAAACAACTGTTGTGTCAAGGCCCTCAAATCACCTAGAATCAGGTCTTAATCAGGGCAGTGGGATCATATTGACTCAACTTCAATTGTGCCCATTTATATCATCAGTGTAAAGTCTTTACTAAATTGAAAACATGGGGTTGATGCAAAATGTTGGTCCTGAAGGCGGCCGCAGCAAATAGCCATAAACATACCTGAGACAGAAGGTGCTGTCACAGCTTACGTTTCGAAAGCACCTTCAGAGATTCAATTACAGCATAATGGGTCACCTGTCTGAGCTAGACTGTATATGTCAAGCTCACTTAGATGTGGATGGTGACGAAGGTACTGCAGAGGAAGTGCTAGTAGAGAGCCTAGGTGCCTCAGCTATAGTCTTTTGACACGATGTGCACAGGCCTTTGTGTGAGTGTGTATGTGTGTGTAATATGGCAAAATCTTTCCTGTGATCACCACAGCTGCAGTAGGCAGTTCTTCACCTCATATCTCCAGGCTTTGTGAGACTCAGGAGAAATCATCCCCCCGCTCTGGCCTTCATCCTCTCCCACCTTCCTCCCTTTCCCACCTCCCTTCCTACCTCCTTCCTTCCTGTTTTGTGTTACCACCCGCTCACACGGCCTTGGACTCCCCCTGATCCATCTGATCTCCTCACAAGTCTCATTTACCCACACACTCGATAGTTTTCTAACGCCTCAACCACCTCTTTGCTAACGCCCCTATTTTCTCTCTCCCCCCTTTCCGTTTCCCATTCTCAACTTTTCAACTTCCCTGATCCCCTGCTCAGCGCCACAGTATTTCCCCAGGCTTACACCCTATCGCCCTCAGTGCTGATTCATCACTAGGCCTCGGCCCTGCAGTTACCTTCCCTCCAGCAACTACAATATGCTGTATATGAAACAGTCATGACCTCTCTTGCTTCTTCAAGGAACAGGCTTGTAGACATGAACATAAGCTATGTCAGAGATAGATGTTTGTGTCAGAGCATTGTAGGCAACAGTGCTTCCTGTTTAATGGGAACATTTGCCCTTATTAGGGCTCCAAGCCCGAGGGGGCTGGGAACCGCATTTGGAAGGCAACACGGTTCACAGATCCAGCGGAGCTGTGGAACCCTATTGCTTTCCTAAGGATTATTATTATTATTTTTCCGCCAGTAAAACTGTGGCTACAGCCTAAACCGTACATGGTGTGGGGGGGGGGGGTGCCATTTTCAGGACTGATTCCTGCAGGGACCTCGAACAAAAGAATTCAGCCACTTTCACCACTAGGTTGCGCTATAGCAGAAAAAAACGTTTTTGGCCTTATAACTCCCAAACCGTACATCGCACATAAACAATACACATATCCATGCTTTCCCTGAATTCAGCTGAATCTCCTGATATAGGCCACGTATAGACCATTTCCATTTATCATAAACCTATTTTTTCTAACTCGTCCTAGACCATACTACCGATCTGCATGAAACTTGGTACGTAGCATCTCCAGACCGGCCTGACAAAAGTTATCAAAAGAATTTTTATCGGATTAGTGTTAATTTTGTCACCTATTTTTAATTTAGTCTTAGTCTTAGTCTTGTGGCAAAAAATTTTGTTAGTCAAGTTTTAGTCGACTAAAAGTCTCATCATTTTAGTCTAGTTTTAGTCAAAAGAGAACTCAAGGTATCTTAGTCAAGTTTTAGTGGACTAAAAGTCTCGCCATTTTAGTCAAGTATTAGTCAAAACATTTTAGTCTTTTTTTAAATAAATTATTTCTGATAACCATTTCAGACAAATAGTTAAACAAATAAATAAATGCTATATATATATAAGTTATATAAATATTGAGCCTCTTCCTTATTTCACCAGTAAACGACAAAAACAACCACTGCATGAGGAAAGGATATTTTACAATAAAATAAATGCAGCACGAAACTGGCGAGGCGTATTTCAAGTGAACGCAACATGTGTTGTTTTTCAGACAACGGCAGCTGCAGACTGTCGTATGTCTCGTGTTGGAAATAGAGACAAACCTTTACACCGTTTAGCTGTCAGCATTTTAACTGTGTTAAATCCAACTGCTAGCTAACGGTGGGCTAACGTTACCTGCTGCCAAGTGTAGTGTTAACTAGCGCCCCGCAGCGGATGTTCGATTGACTCTAACGTCCGGATTAGGGAGCATCAGAGAGAAGCGCAGGCTATTCGGTGCGGTAGATAACGGTAGTTAGGACACCTGTCGGTGCCGTAAGCACCGGGTCTCAGTAACAGCTGAATATTCTATCTCATGATGAAAAGTAGACGATTGTAGATGTAAAAAGAAAGAGAGATTTTATCTTAGTTTTTTTTTTTTTTTTTTTTTTTTTTTTTTTTTTTTTTTGTCAACATTAATTTGCAACATGTTAATTTAGTCATAGTCAGCGTTTTTGGACATTGGCGCAGTCTCATCATCGTCTCGTCTTAGTCATGGAAAAAAAAGTCGTTGACGAACACATTTAGTCTCGTCTGACGAAATTAACACTATCGGATGAAAATTGCTCAAATTATGCACAAACTAATTTGTGTAGCTAGCTACGAAAACACGAACTTTGCCATATCTCGGACAAAATACATGCTATCAAAGCCAAACTTTAGATTCTTGTTTCAATTGGCTGTGACGGGCAAACGCTTTCGAATATCAATATGCAATGGAATAACTTTTGTGCGGCTTGGTCCGAAGATCATCTGTGCAAGTTTCGTGAAAATCTGAGAAATTTTGTGACCTGTGAAAACATTTTAGTGTTTTTGATGAAATCCAATATGGCGGCCGTATCAATTACGTTGACTTCACAAATTGGCATGTGTCGGCCTTAGGACCTCGCACAGTATTAACAGACACCACTAGTCAGTTTTAATTCCAAACACATCAAACGTTATAGACCAAAACGTAATTTTGCTAATTACAGCGTCCCCTATAGGTCTAAGGCCACCACGATACGTGAAAGACTTGTCGAGATATGAGTTAACTTCCTGTTTGGCGGCTTCGCCATCAATTTCGATTGGCTGTGACGGGCAAACACTTTTGAATATCAATACGCAATAGAATAACTTTTGTGAGGCATGGTCTGAAGATCATCGGTGCCACGTTTCGTGAAAATTTGACCAATTTTGTGACCTGTGAAAACTTTTTAGTGTTTTTGATCAAATCCAATATGGCAGAAGGTCCAACATGGCGGGTATTGACATCATGGGGTGCGCTGAGTTCGGCGTCATCCAAGGATTCCAACAATATCTCGATGTTCAAAATCGGGCATACGGTTCAAAAGTGGCATGGCAGAGGAAAGATGTGTAATAAGTAGAATCACCAAAAAACTGCAGTTATATTCCAAGGTCAGAGCATAACACATTGAATAGTCATAAAAGATTAAATGACAACGGGTCTTGATTATTGTTATCTGCAGTCCTTCACTATGCCCTCCTTTGTGGCAACAGACTTCCAATGTATTTTCTTGTCCCTCAAATAGGACTATAGATCTCTTAAAATGTGTGAAACTGAGGCAACCTTAAAAATCTTTTCTCTTCTTTGGAGCTACACTGACACTGCCATTGCCCAACAACATTGACTGCAGCATACATACAGCTGTAATTAAGCAGATTATTCCTGTTTTATTGACAATAAACTATAGCAACCATAGATCACATATTCTCATGAAATGAATCACTGTGAAAATGATTGAACATTACCAGAGGCTTTGCAGAGAGGCAGTAAACTGTAGCTGCACAACGATTATCTCCATAGCCGCCAGAATCTATTGCTGTTAAGTTGTGTACCCCTTACAGAGGCCTACTTCCTTAATCAAAAGATGAATCTTCCTTGTGGTTAAATTGGGTGATAAAAGGGGTAAAACCGAAGTTTCTTATATCGTTGTGTGTGTGTGTGTGTGTGTGTGTGTGTGTGTGTGTGTGTATGTAAATGTGTAGGTGTGTATTTGCATATTTCTGTCTGTTTCTAAATGGTTTAATGCACAGACTGATGAGGTTTTTAGAGTAATCATGCAGGCTTGGCAGCAGGCAGTGGATTCTCTTGCATCAGAAAACTCATTAGTTAGACTTATATTTGTTATATGTCCAGTGATGTAGAGAACGAGGGCACTGTTTCTCTTAAACACACACCAATGGAAGCTTTAAAATCTTAGGTTGTCTTTTGATGCTTAAATCTACAATAAAACCAATGTACACTGACACAGGTGTTTTCACTTATGTCGACTCATAAGACCTCTTCTCACGACTGTGGGCGCGTACAAACTGCACTTGATTGAGATCTCCCTCGCTCTTCTTTTAGGTATGTTGCACCTGTCAGGGCAGTGTCATTAACACCTTAAACCTATTTTTCTAAAAAGCAAAACTGCTTCTATCTCATTGATCTATTCAGAATCTGAATGTGTAAATATTTTACATTTCAAAAGTGTAACCACGTGACACAAGATTTCTCCTACTGAAAAGTTCATACTCATTTGTGTGGAGAGGGACCTTCATTCAGTTACATATCTCATTTAAATAGTATTACATCAAAATCCCACCGAGTGTGTATCCTCATGTAGGGCCCTATGAAATCCGTTTTATTTTTTTTCAAATTCCATTTTATTTATTTTTTCAAATTCCGTGTTTTCGGATTTATTTTTAGCCCTTTCGGATTTTTGGGATTTGCTTGTTTTCTTTTCACTTTTAAGCAGTATTGACCTTTAAAAACTCAGTGACACAAACTCACAATTCAGCTTTTTTATTTAAACTGTTAATATATTCAGCAAAGCACATTCACAATTACCTAAATAAAAGCTAATTGGATGCTCACCTATAACAGTGTTGAGGACACTGCGATCTCGGTTGTCAGAGGTTTCGTCGACAACAACGAAGATTTTCTTTCCACGGCTCTCTTGCAGCACTTTTTGCATGTGCTGGTCAAAGACCCGCGGCAGGTGGGTCTACCTGAGGCTGCTGGCGTTTTCTGGGAGTTTGCCTCCCTGCTTGCAATGTTTAACAAGAAACGGACGTATCCTCATCCTCATCCATATTTTCTCAAGAGGTATGTCAGCTTCAGCACACATTGCAACACAATCTTCCACAAACTCACGCCTTGCATCTATTGATTTAGTCGTTGCCTCAATGGTAACCTGGAGGGATTTGCCCACTGTGGATTTAGCTTTGTTCTTGAGATGAACTTTTGATTTCAAATGGTCGTTACATGTGTCTTTGCGGGTCCAGTCAACAGTATGTTGACAAAACTTACAAAACAGTTGTTGTCCAGACTCATAGTAGTCGTGGGGTATTGTTCAGCCTGGTATTTAGCAGTCAATTGAGAGTTTCTTAATTTTTTCGCCACCGTTGGCTTATCTCAGGAGCCACTCGCTTCAACATTTTTTTTCCCCTCGCAAAACAAACACACAAGGACAAGGACGTATGGTTACTAGGTAACATGTTTAACAGTGCCATTTGGCCACGGTTTAGGTAGAGACCTTTCTACGCTTGTTTTTTTAAACTGAAAAATGAGAAGGAAGTAAAAAAAAAATAATTCTTTTAATCTTTTATTTAATGTCAACAAAATATATGCAAATTCCGTGAGACTCCATGTGTATAAGAGAATTCCGTTTTCATTTGTAGATTCCGTGATTACGTCCGTGTTTTCCGCATCACGGAAATCATAGGGCCCTACTCATGTGTCTTTGTGTAAAAGTGAGAACTAACCAGTCCCTCCAGGATTTCGTGGCCTTTTTTTTAGATTGTTGCTGCCCAAAATACCCGATTTTGTGGGAGCTTTTGTAAAAAATTACAATAAAAGTTGCGATGTCTTTTTTTTTTTTTGTCTAGTTCTTTAAAAATAAAAAGGAAACTTGTTTCGGGGAGAATAAAACTACTCTGAGCTGAGTTTTCCTAGTAACCTTACCAAAAAGGCTCAGGATGCTGCAAATGTTGGTATAATATGAAAATGGCTGGTGGATTTAAGACAAAAAATAATAATTTATTGAATGAATCAAATTTGAACATATGTGTCAGTGGCTTGTTGATCTTTACAGTGTTAGTTAATTTCCTATCCTGGCCTGGGACACACATTCATACGGTTTGATAAAGTACTTATTGGACTTTAACTTATCATTGCACTTACAATAACAAGTGTAGCTGTCCTCAATTTAGGTCATCGTGTGGTATCATCTCCGGTTTTTCCTGCATCCACGGTGTGTGTTTGTGTGTGTGTGTGTGCGTCAGCAGCGGGGGAACTGTATGAGCAGCAGCCCCGCCCGCTGCAGACAGCTGACAGGATTGAAACAGCAGCAGCTTTCAGCGACTTTAGAGTGAAAAATCGTTATAGCGTACATTGATATTAAAATGTATACAGGTTGGCAGGGCGGTCTGAAATGTTTTGCACGTTCTTTCGCTGTACGTTTTGTTGGTAAATGTGAGATGATTCCTATCGGAAACAAGCTCTCTCTTACTCCCGCTTGGTCAGTGGCACTCAGAGTCACATTATGCTGACGTAAAGTCTGGCACGTGGGACTGCTGGGATTGGTTGAAGTCGCGGGAAACTCCGGTTATTGGTCAAATTTGCGGAAAAGTTGCGGTGATTGGTCAAAATTGCAAGTCGCACCAAAGTCTCGGTGGTTGGTTGAATTTGTGTGAATTGGCGCGATCGCAACATCGCAAAATCCTGGAGGGACTGACTGACAGACAAAGAGAGGAAGAAAGGTAACTTGGAAATAAAAGCTCTCCTAAAACCCAAAAGCACTGTTTTCCTGCATTGGCACAATCGCTAACCTCACTGACTGTGCTTCTTCAATATGATTGAATGCACTTCTGCACACCATCTGTTTCATTGTAGGATTGGGAATCATATCTAGGTTGCACTGAGGATCACAGAAAACAAGAAACCCATGCTGGTATGCTTTATCTCTGTGCTCTCCTCTCTGCCTAACATACCACTTAATTAGTGTGCTTGGTAGGCAGCAAGAAGACACGAAGCAAAATACCTTTCAAATTACAATGCATTTTAAAAGCTTGTTGATTGTCTTTTGTTTTTCCACCTTGCTGGATGTTTTTCATCTTGTCTTTCGCCTGTCAGTCACCGTACCTGGCTTCTGTTGCACCTGCTGAATTGTTCGAACACTTGCATACACTGTACGAAAAGGAATGGAGCAAGTGCAAAAGCAAAACAAGCAAAACCCTGGTTGTTTCTTCAAATATTTAAAGGCAGAATGAGTAGGAGTTTCCTAAAAATCAATCTATAGACTCATACAAAAACATTCCCTCTCAATCACATCTCTATGGTGTGTGGCGGTGGCTCAGAGACCCTGCCCCCTGCCTGTATTTTCTCTTCTCTTTTCATTTTGCTGTGTCAAGGACACTTCTAGGCATCAGCCTTTATTCGCTGGGTGTGCAGCCCCCAGCCACAGCGCGCAGGGTGTAAAACTCTGTAAAAAAGTAGCGACTAGGTGCCAGATCGTAAGCATGCATTCAATAGGAAGCTACAAAAATGGCAGAAACAACGCCCCAAAAAAATGCAAATATAGCGAGGCAAAATGCCAAGCGAACAGTGCTTGTTCCAGGTTTCAGGACTGACCTAAATCAGGGGTGCCTTTGCACCACTGAAATTGCTCCTATGTGGCATTTTGATAAAAGAGAACATTATGGTGGACCCTGGAAGTTTGACCATTTTAAGGGTATTATTTTTGTCAAGGTGCTAACATGATTATTTCTTGTTTTTGTATATTGTTTAGCCTTATCCACCTTACTTTGTGCTTTTGGTTAATACGTTTTGTACCTTCAGGCCAACTTTTGGTTATAACTGTTATTGTATAGAACTATATTTTAGCTGAGCAGCTATTTCCATCACAAAACACAAAACACACAAACACACTCCAAAACAAGCTGTTTTTATTATTCAGTCATGCCTGAACAACGTCTCAACCGACTTTGGAAGGAAGATAGAAGATTTTCCAGATTAATTTAAAGTAGAAAAATTCACATCAGTCAGGCATTACTCAAATTATTTTCTCAAAATCTCATGGTAACTTGAGCCTTGTTCAGGAAATGCATTCTTCAGTGGAATGTGACTGTTATTTATGAGTATCACAAGATATTATTGGAAAATAGTTCAGTTCGGTTTCAGAGGTCTTTTTATTTCATGGTGGCATTTTTTATGACTTCTTTTCATGAGAGACTTATTGACACTAATCCGTGCTCCCTCACCCTTCAACCAAACACATGCCCCTAGTCTTACCCGTAAGTACGTGATTTACCTACGCTCCACCTCTCAGATGACATTGTTTTCCTACTTGGAAAAAACGATTAAGGCACAGCTGTTTAAGAGGCATGGGACTCACTGATATTGTGCCAGACTGAGAAAATGATTAATAACCATACCAACCAATTATTGTCCACGTCACACAAGCATTTGGCATAGTATCTTGTGCATATATAAAGACAAGTGTGCTTATAGGAACTCATTTTGTTTGTCCTGCACATGACCTTGTGCTTTCTGTTGCACTGTAAAATCTATCTGAATCTAAAGCAGCCCTCACAACCACTTGAGCTGCTTTAGTACCTGAAAAAGAAGTCGGCTTTCACAATGGCTTTTATTGATCTGTACAGGCTACTTGAATAATTTCAGAGTTGGTTGGGTTTAGGACAGATACTGAGCAGCTGCTGCTAAAGCACCGTTTGCTGTCTCTGACGCTCGCTTCCATTATCCACCACCCTGCAGGTACAAGCCATTTCTCTCTCCGACTGTGCACTGCCACAGAGGCAGGTTGAATATGTGATTGTTTCCAGCCAGGCTTTCTATGATGGACGACTAGCATGGCTGTTTAATATGATGCCTACACACCATAGATACCTTTAGAACAGTGTGCGGATACACTCTTACAACTTTGGCTGGTTTCCATTTGCCGTTAAACTTAGTGATCGGTGGTGTACTGAGTGGGTTCAATTTAATGTTGGACATTAAAGGAACACGCCGACTTATTAGGACTTTAGCTTATTCACCGCAACCCCCAGAGTTAGATAAGTCCTACCATACCCTTCTCATCTCCGTGCGTGTTGTAACTCTGTCTGACGCCCCCACCGATAGCTTAGCCTAGCACGGCTCCTGAAGGTAATCGGTTCCAACTAGCCTACTGCTCCGAATAAGTGATAAAATAATGCCAACATGTTCCGATTTACATGTTGTGATTTGTATAGTCACAGCGTGTACAAATAACAAGGTCACATGAGACACAGCCATCTTTTAACCGTATATAAACTGGGAACTATATTCTCAGAAAGGTGAAGCATTGGTACTTCAGGATCCGTGCTAGGCTAAGCTACCGGTGGGGCCGTCAGAGGTACAACACGCACTGAGATGAGAAGGGTATGTATGGACTTATCTAACCCTGGGGGTTACGGTGAATAAGCTAAAGTCCCAATAAGTTGGCTCGTTCCTTTCAATTGACTGATATTGCAAGAGACATGTACAGTAACCTACTGTATGGCATATAGTCACAAAACATCTCTACATATGGAATGTGTCTGATAATGGCTGTTAAGGCACTTTCAGTGGAACTAGCTGCAGCAGGCTCCGTTGATGGCTCGCTTGCGAATGTTGTCCTGCCGACACACATTAGTTAGGGTGCACTTCATTGGCTCGACTCCAAATTGATTAATTGAGAAAATTAGGGCACTATCTAAGGCCTTTTAGGTACAGTAGATGTGTGGCATTTTTGCTAACAATCTGAAAAAAACTAAATTTTACCTTTTATCATTAAAAATGTTACTTCTGAAACATGAATTCCCTGTAGGCATTAGTGTTGTATCTTATAAGAAGAATCAGGCATTCTGCCACCGACTCATGTCATTACAGTTTCAGCTGCAGCTACACAGTAATTAGTTGTGGGTCCAAGTGCCAAGATGAACAGCCTTTAGTTAATTACATAAGATACTTGACCCACATCGGCATCATGGTTTAAACCTTTGAATTAATTATTGGACAACTACATTCAAAACCTTCCTGATCCCATAAGCAAACTGACTGCCGCAATGACCATCATCCTTCATTTCTTTCATGCAAGACTTAGCAAACACATTTGCACATGCATCTCCGTTCATCGCTTCATGATTGGTCGCTCTATAACAAACATTAAACACCAATATTGAACTAGAGGAAATGGATTATGTGGCTGCGATGATAATAGTTATCATATTTTATAGTGCTCTACACCGCATAAACCAGACAATGGCCGCAAGTTTGAGGGGAGCTACATTATTCTGTCCATGGTACTGTGGTTTATAAGAGTATTATCATTTTGTAATACATAAGAATATTTTAAAGTCAGTCAACAGTAAACAAAAGCTCCATATGCTGAACATGAGAAGTGGTTTAGCCAGCCGGTGGTTGAGTGTGAGCAAGGTGGTCTGTCACCCGTCTGATATTAATGGGTGTAATTTTGATGTGTATGTAATGGGGAAGTGCTGTGGTAAGAGCAGTGTGTCATGTATGGCTGTGGCTTTACTCAGCAAAGAGAACAACCCAAGAGCCCATAGTTATGCCTACAATTGTGGCATTAGAAGGACTTCTGGCTTGTACATCATTAGGGGAAGAGCACAGGGGGCCTTGGGGGCTTTCAGGACAGGTGTGGGGAGAGACAGACTGACAGATAGAGAGGGAAAGAGATTAGCATGGGGATGAAAGCACACTGCAGCTATTTAACTACACAAAACACAGACACTGCCATACCAAAGCACAGACACGCAGTACACACCAAAGAGCGCCCATGCAAGAGAAACAAACCTGTCTGACCTGTATGTGTGTCTTAATGATTAAATTGATGGTGTTGATGAACAGCTGTGTCCCATTTCCTGCTGATTATACCTGAATTGTGTCTATGTTTGTGTATGGGTTCACCGTGGAAACCTTAACAAAAAAGAACGGTCAAAAATGTCACTATGCTAATTTTTCAGTATTGATGGACACTATTTTCCCGCAATGCAGTGCTAATAGGAAACGGAGGAGCTAATCACAGAAAAAGAACAATATTTTGTCAGTATACAGTATATAACGTTTTTTAACTTTCTTATGATCTCTTGTAATACGGTAAGATAAAACTTCATTGTCTGTTCACGCAGAAAATTGTCTTGCATCGTCTTCTCCAACAGTCAACAGATAACATTAAAAAAGCCCCTGAGCAGTAGTGTGCATTGTAGGTATATGAAGCACAGTTATGACATTGTTTCTAGAAGAAAAGAAGAGTTCTATTAATAGAGCTTCTTTTTTTTAGAACTTCTTTTTTTTTATTGTTTATCTTTGTTTCTCCAGGGGCTGTTATTGAGCACCGCTTGCCCCTCCGTTATTTCCACCACAGGATGTGTCCTTGAGCAAGGCATTTAACTTCCTCAACTGCAGCTGCTCAGGGGCTAGAAGAAAAACCTGTGATGGTACTGGGCAGCTGTCAGCGTGGTGTATAGCTTTGCTAACAAAAATTATCCATTCTCAGCAAAAGATAAAGCAAATTAAGGTTAAAAAACTATTCCCAAGATCAACTCAGTTGATAGTCTGTGTAATGCCTGTGAGTATGCAACTTAATTTCCTTGAAAGGCTAAGGGCTAAGGTCACTATAGTTTTTCCACTGGAACATGACTTGTTGAAGGGTAGCTGAGACACATCTGCAGGTTCACTTTCTACAAGGGACAACGTTTCCATCAGCAACCTAATGTGAGGTTAAAATCTCCTTGAGCAACACTGAACCCCCTGTCTGCGTACCATTTGTAAGTCCTGAATAAGACTATTAACTAAATGCTAGCACAAATAGTGGATGATATAAAAATATCTGTCAATTATTTCACTTACATGAGCTCTGTACATGTTCCCTCATAAGCAACAATGAATTCATGAATAATAGTCAATAGAATGACGGCCCATTAGCTTTTGGGCGCCACGTTTGTGTACTAAAACGAAGCACAGACCTAAAACACCAATGCAAACAATGCACCTTTGCAGTTTGACCCTTACAGCTGTTTAACCAAAAGTGCCAGCTGTTAGGATTGCGAGGGACATCGATTTTGATATCAAGTTTGTTTCACTCCAATGTGTTTTGCCAACTGAGAGCCATATCTTTGTCTGTCGAGGAACTGATTTTCAGGCTACACTACCTGTCTGCTTATGACTTGTGTTTCTGCTCCTCTCTCTGCCTCCCTTTCTGTTGCCCTTAGTGTTGCAGTGTTGTACAGTATGATTGAGAGTGTATATCCCCCTGGAGCATTCTGTGGGTCTAAGTCATTTAGTACAGAGTGTGAAGGGCTTCATATTCAGTAACACACAACACACACACACACACACACACACAGGTTAGGGTCAAACAAACACCAAATTTGACCTGTGTGCGTACAGACATTAACACACTCATATACGCAACAGACAGAATGTGTAGTACAGCACTGGGGCACATTGGGAGTAGTAGACACTTGAGAGGAGATAGATGTAGCATAGACGAGCATTTGTTCCACATCCATTCATCTTTGATGCAGCCTTGTCCTTTCTCCCTTATTCTTTCTTCCTTTTTATTTCTTCTCTTACGCTTCATGAAATAACACTGATTTCAAACTCTCCACAGGCCACTTGTGGGGTTACCCTGCCTGTGTAATTTCGCAGGGTACTCCAGGAAATTCAAAACACTGCACCAATCAGACACAATTGTAGGTGTGATCTCAAGAACTCATTACAGTCGATTGCGCTTTTGGTTAGGAATGCTTAAATGCATATACATTACACAATAAAACCTGGACTATAGAAGTTATTAGCATTGTGTTATTTAAAGACCGATTTTGATTATGAAGTAATATGCCTTATGTAAGTGCTTAATATGTGTATGTTTTTCACATTGCGTGTGTTATTTAAAGGGGCCCTGCCACACAAAACCGTTTTTCCTTGTATTTTTTTTAAATATGTTAGGTCCATACTGCCGTACAAAGCCAAAACTACATATTTGGTCAAAATTGAGTTTACATTGGAAATGGGCTTTGTAATATCTCCTACATCTTGTGACAAAATCTCCTGGTTCAACTGTATCCCGTTTCAGAGAAATCCCTATGTCAAATTTGCAGTAACTACAAAATCCAAGCTAGTACCAAGGCAAACCGTAGAGGTAGGAAGATACTGCGTTCTGCCTTTGTTTACCCGGGCTTTGACGCGGTAATTCGCGGTCTGCCTCTGTAGCCACATTCATCTGCGAGTTGACACTGTGACACAGACCACCAACAAGCCAACAACATATATCATCATTAACCCAGAGAAACATGGCACAACTCGGAGGAAAACTTATGGTGTCTCTAGCTTTGAAACGCAAACTATCCAGACACGGGTAAGGAACATGGTAAAATATGAACACCTAACCTGGCAAATAACACCTAAATCAACAAATTGCCATTATTAGCTAGCTAGCCGAGCCGCTAGCATACCATTTTAGCTTACCTGCTCCCCTTGAAGGCAATAATGTTAGCATCTATCCACTCTGGAAACGCTCGCATAGCTGTTTTGTTTCTTGTTGTCTTCATTTCTTATGCTATTCTAATGTATTTTATTGGGTAATCTCTCAGTTGAAGCTTAAGATGAAGTTGTAAACATAGAGCTTTTATTTGGCGCGAACAGGGAAGTGGAAAAAGCGTTGTTTTTTCGACCGTTGTCAGTGGTTGCGTGCGTACGGCTTTCCGTCTTGTGTCTTGGCTTTTGAGTGCCAAATTGTGAGACAATATAAGATCGGTTACACTAGTGTCATTTCATTTTATGAGTATTTTTTTTTTATATATGGAGATAGGCTACTTCAATTTGAGAGATTAAAGATTAAATATCTATTTTTCAGTTGTCAGAGTAAAACATCTTTTTTTTATGTCACAGACTGCTTTTTGTTAAATGTTTATGAATTTTTAAGTGCCGTTTTATAAGTAACCTTGGTATTTAATTAATTAATTTTCAATTAAAATAAAAATCCACAAACCAAAATACCAGCATTTTGATTGTGTGTAAAAATTATAAGGATGTTTTGGGGAAAATAATGAGAATGACAATTTAATCATTTAAGACTGATGTGACAGGGACATTACGACAAAATACTATTCTTGAATGCACTGGATGAAGGTTACTACCAAGCATTTTCAACACTCAACCTATAAACATCCATACACAAAACATAAAACCAATTAAAACAAATTAAAAGGTATAAGGAATGAAAAAATAAAGTTGGATTAACACATTTCAATTGTAGATACTGCACTCTGCTTTTGTAATAGTGTTTTAGTTGCTTGAGGTTAGACAAAGGCAGAGTGCAGTATCTACATTTTTTTGGTCAAAGGTCATATCAATGGTCTTTTTTTTATGTATAACATTTTCCTTCCTGTAAAGGTATTACATAAAAGTATCAACAGTATTGTACCTACAACATGTTTGGCTGGCCTGTATGAAAACTTTGAAGCCATTTTTCTCAGTTTCAATGTTGGCGTAGTTACTGCACTTTGCCTTTTTAGGGCAGCATATGTGTTTGTGTTATGTGGTGAATGTGAAAATGAACTGCTACCTCCTCTGTCAGCTCTAGCCACTGAACAGAAATTAGCGGAGAAATCAGGCCAATTACAAAGGCTGGTCAGTCTGACATCATGTTGCCTGAGCTCATTACTATCCATGAGCTCGCCCAGCTGTGGTGGGTAAAGGATGCTGACAGCCAGGCTCTCATTGGCTAGCTGTTAGCCAATCAGATTCAAACAGCTTAGCTTGTTGAATATTATTGAGAACTGGCAGAAATCGAGCTGAGTCTTCCTGCCGGCTTTCTATACCAAACTAGAATGGCTTGAAACAAGGTAACCAAGGCATTTTTTTCCACAAAAAATGTTACAGAGTCCATGGTAGACCTTCAGACATCACCACAAAGTAATGAAATACGTGTGGCAGGGCACCTTTAACCTGACGAGTCCGACGGTTTGTTACACAGAATCATCTGAGAGGTGTCTGCCACATCCGCCATTGTTGTTTTAAACAAAAAGTCACGGCCGTCACAAACACCTAAACCGCTGCCAGTAGCTCCTCACCGGACGCCGTTTGGTTCGCACTTGTAGTTGAACCTTGACAAGATGGATTTTCGTGTGATATGTGATCCCGCAATTGTTGTGTAATCTTGTGATATCGAGAGAATCCAGCTGCCCTGCAAGGTAATGCGTTACTTGGGGAAGTGTGCTTTTTCTCCGTATCTCACATCAGTGTCCAAGTGTTTTGTGTGTTTTTATATAAAATAAGCTAAATGAGTTCATTGTCAGGATCTTTGAACAAAACACCTCAGCATTTCATGAGTGTTGCATAAACACGTCTCAGAACAGAACCCCGGGGATGCTACTTTCAATGTTGCTAGCTTTTCAACATTACCAACTCTGCCTTTAAGTATTTATTAACCATTAACAAGCTATTGTAATCCTCAGTTGTAACGTTGTAATAACCATCCAAATGATGTTTATTAATGGTTTCTTAAAGGTCTACAAATCATTTGGTAATCGTTAACAAATACTTCATATAATATATAAAATTTTATGATGTGTGAAAAAAGCATTACTAATAATTAGTAAACATTTGTAATTATTTCATTGTTAGTAAAATAACTTAAGTTTAATTAACTGTCAATTTACCATTTGTTAGTGATGGTTATTATAAAGTGTTGCCATGTACTCTACATTCTGTATTTTAAGGAACAGAGTCGGTGTTGGAAGATTATTAAGCGATTACAAACTCAAAAGAGTCCTAGCTTTACACAATAGATACATATTCATAATTAATAATATCTGCTGTTTAAAAAAAGTGATCAAGGATCACACAAAATGAATAAAGCTGGTGGCAAAGTGGAAGAATTTAGAGGTATTATTTGTCAGGGTGACAACGTAATAAATTACAAGCTGTTATGTGGGGAACTTTGGACAGCAAGGCTTTTTAGGTGTAACAGAAGGAAAGGTCTGTTAACAATTAGTAAACATAAAAATTTACCGATTTGTATTAACACCATCTAATTTAATTTTAGGTGATGGTAGAAGTGGAGTGGGAAAGTATGTGGAGGCTAGGCAGAGCAAGGTTACATCTGTACACTTTCCCTGATAGAGATAGGTATCGATTTGCAATTTGTCACCTGCCCAAGTCACTCCCATCTGCTTGTGGTCTGACTGGTAATACGCTAGCAAAGGGGAGGGGATGTGTTCATACTGTGAGTTGTATGTTCTGTATTTTATTTTTTTTATTATAAATCAAAATAAAAAAACTGTTAATCATGAAAAAAGAATAACCTAGCAAAGGAAAATGCTCTTGATAACCTGCTCCTGGCGTCTTTGCCTCTCTCTAGTCTCGTTTTGTTTCCTCTCCTCACACTCCTCGTGTGCGGTAGGTGTCTTGAGTTATCTGTTCTTGCAGACTGTATGAAGACAGAGCTGGGATCAATGTGATCAATTGGTGCACATACTGACATGACAACATATGCTCACAACTACATGACTGATGATGGACGTGCAATATGATTAAAAAAGATTTTCAAGACAATGTTGGCAGGCCAGAGGTTGCAGTTATTCGTCCACTAAGAGCAACACTGGCAGTGTTTAAGTAGCCTGAGGCCACTGCTCACTTTGACGCTGAGATTATTGAAGCCGGGACTTTTTAACTTGCAATTAACACAAATATCTGAGTTCATCATTTAATTAGAACTTCAAATTACCATCCTTTAGGGATGAAGCCACTTTACTCTTCTGTCATGATAATGTGTAGCCATTTATTATTACTAAACCCCTCCTTAACTTCCAAAACAGCCTGCTGATTTCTTTTAAGGTTATCAAAATGTTGTTAAATATTGATTGGCTGGGCTCACATGAGATCATCCTTGACTGGGCTTTTTTCTGTCCCTCTGTCATTATAGATGGCCATATTTTAATTTTTTCAATTTTTATTGCAACTTTGCTCCCGATCTCACATTAGCAACGTCTTCCTACTGCTTTAAGTCTTGCTTTCCCTTTAAGGCTGATGTTACAGATACAGTACTTTTTACTTTATTTTCTAAAATTACATGTTTGTATATTTAATTACCTATTTTGTTTAACAGTCATAATGTGTAAAGGACAGTATACAATACAACACTGTCAATGGGAGTTTTGGACTTGTTCATTATTCTCCATCTGAATGTGTGTATGTCAGCTACGCATTAAAGGAGCTGTAGGTAGGATGGTGAAGATCCAGGACTTAGCCAAAAAATTGCAACATCGACAACTTCTCAGTCCCTCCCCCTCCTTTCCACTAAAGCTTGACACGCAGTTAGACACCCCCCCTATGTTCCAGTAGTTCAACTGGAACATTAGTTCTACTGGAACATAGGGTCAGTTTCAGCAAATATGACAGAAAGTTAGTTTTATAAGTCTTACCTACTGCATCTTTAAATCTTGACTTCTTTACAATAAAAAAGGTCTGCGGCTCTTCCCGTTTGCTCCCAACACTTACAAACATGCAAATTAAGTAAATTCAAGACTTTAAGGAATAACTATGAGTGTGTTTATATTTATTGTATATGAGTCAACCCTCCGTTAGACTTACATTCACATTCAGTCAGTCGGGTTTCTGTGCTTTCTGCCAGATGTATGGAAATTAACTTCAAATACCTGTCCTAGTATCTTCCTTTTCTACCAAAAACCACTAAAAGCACTAAATTTGAAGCAATATAAGCACAAAAAGCATTTATAGTTAACCGTAAGAAACAAAAGACACAATAAAATGCAGAGGACCTGCCTGTCATATTTTAATTGGTCATCTTACCACAGAGATGAGCCCAGCCTGACCTTTAAAAACTCCTCTGGACTTTGACTGCTTGATGTTTAGTGGAAGGCTATTCCATAGTATGGTCCCTGTATTATAAAATAAAAAAAAAAAAAACGAGCTTCTGGCTACACTGCACCTTGCATGAGCGCACACTAGCCCTGGTGTAGTGACCATGCTGTGTATGTACCATGGCTATTTGTGAGCCTATTATACATGTTGAGTTTCAGCTGTTCCACCATGAGTTGTGCTGGCAACAGGTGCACCTTCTTAAATTCTTTACCTCCTACATGCGTTCTGGGAGGTACATCTAGAAGGTTATAACCTGTGTTTTCGGATTGGTCAATCAATTGCTTTGCCCAGTATTAATATGTTTCTCGATCTCTCTCTGTACGTCGGCAGTGATGATGTGACTGCAGCAGGTTTGCAACCCAGAGCTGCAGGATGACAGGGCTGATTCAGCTACTGTAACAAAGACAAGCATGTACAGTGACAGACCGAACAACAGGTGTCTGTGCTTCAGATGAAGACACTGGGGACACGTGTAACCACATTGTTATACAACATTTATTAGCCCAGTAAAGAAATGGAAGGGCGGACTATTTTTTTTTTTTTATCCTGCGTGGCAAACACTAGTTATTATATTTTTGTCTTCCAGTTTTTCATATACTGTATGTGTTCTTGACTGCTTGCTTCTCCTTCGCTAGGTCCCCAAAGTCTACTGTCTTTATAAGTTCTCTACCCAGGAAATATTTTTGTGTTTTGTTACTCTCACCCTGTAGCCTTTAATGTTAAACAAAATGTTTTTACTTCTACGAGAGTGGGGCATCCAAAGGCGGAAACCATATATGATACAGTTAAATTGTTAAGGGAAAAAAAAACCCACAAAGCATATTTCAAGTCTTAGGTACAAACAGGTATTTTCTCTAAAGTTTTGCCATATGAATCACCGTAAAGTCTGCAAAATGCCCTGGGCTCCCCACCAGTCAGCACATTTGATGAAGCCTCTTAGATTAGTGTACAGTAAGTCAGGTTTTCTTGGACTTACTACTTCTATATTCTGATTGTATTTCATGAGCTGCTTCAGAGCAGTTTCCATCAACCTTGCATTGCCCCTGACAGGGAGACTGCTGAGATTTGGTGTTAATAAAATGTGTGTTAACTGCTGGGAGATGTTGGTGAGCGCCGTGCTGGCTGTGACAGTCCAGTTCATTCCAGAGCAGAAACTCTCAGGTCATTTCGGAGAACTGAACAACCGAGCTGTAAAATTTTCCATAGACAAATACCTTCTCACGTTCTCCTTTGTTGAGTGCATTGTTTTTTCTCATGTCTAGACATTTCATATCGACAGACGTTCTCTTTGAACGCAATGCAAACATTCACCCAAGAAGTATACATACCACATGCATATTCATTTTCTGCAGCTTCTGACTGTCACTCAAACCTCCTTGAACATTGGTCACACATCACTTATTTCCATCTACAAGTTGCTTTTGTGCCAGTTCTGAGACTCCCAATGCAACAGAACATGAATATATGCAAATATGTGAGTTTCATTATGCATCTGACTTGCCTTTGGTTCAGTCTGTCAGTTTAAATGTCCCATTTGCAATTGAATTACACAACGTTTGATGTGTGATTGACGGTTTTGATATTTGAATTGTGTAAACTATTGCTCTGACAGGCAAGTCAAACAGCTGTCAGACCATCCTGGTCTGTCAGTTGTTGATCCTACTCATCTTGCCCCGTTGACATTGCACTGACAACCTCACAGTCTTGATTGTCAAACCTAGCTGAGACCTCTTATTCTAGTGGTCTGACAGGAGTTGTTACTGGATGTGGAGTGGTTGATTTTGGTCTTAGTTGATTGGGCTGAATAAATAATAAAATAAGGATTAATACCAAACTGGGGTCATGGGATTTAGAGCATATTGGTGTTGTTGCCTGGCAGTCAACATGATTAATATCTAAGGTCAGCCTTGACGTGCCAGCCAGTTAGTCAGTGAGCCATTACCCCCATCAGTATGTGTGTTGTGAGGATCAGAGTAAAAACGGCTTTATTTATAGACTTCTACGCCTCTGGAACCTGTGCTGATCTGAACGCCCACCACACACAAACATGGCCACTATAGCTAACTACCAGTTATTATCGATATGTCCATTAGTACTTGACATGACATGACATGACATGGGGTTGTTTATTGTTAATAACTGTGGATATTGAATTTTCTAGGGGTGCTGCATGTTAATGTTAATGCAGTATTTCACATTAGTGACCATCGAAAGACATAAAAATTACGATTACACTGCCGTTAAGTCAAGAAGATGACATAACGTTCTTTGCATGGATATAAAAGGTTATAAATGAAAGAGTTTTTCCAAAGGCCAGTCTTTTAATTCTGTGCCTCGTGTAGATGTTAAAGCTATTTCTTGAATGATGTCATGTGGAATTCATAAAAACGTCACTGGTTTGTGTAGACATGATTTATACCTGTAACCAATATGAACCACATGAAGAACTCTGATGATGATGTGAAAAGAAGAGGGATTTGACATTTAGCATTGTGAAATACTAAAACACTAAATACTGCACACTCCCCATGTTCTGTTGTTTAAAAAATTCCATATGGTTTGTCATATCATATGCCATATATATATATTTGCATTTATATAGTCAATGGCATTTTGTCTGCAATAACTGTGAGATGTCATAACTTGAGAAGAAAGACACTAGATGTTCTGTCATCTTTGCTGTAGTTTATTTATATATATATATATATATATATATATATATATATATACTGTATGCGTGTGTGTTACAGCTCCAAGAGTGCATCACAACTTGCAGCCAGAACCTTGGGTTTCTCGTAACGTGCCTCTAAGGTTTTAATCTTGTGGAGTGTGCGTTTGTGTGCAGGTTTCATTTAGTGTAGATGTCAGATCCCTACACTATAAACCTTTCTCACTGGTAATTTCCATCTAATATAGAGATGCAAATATATACTGTGTACATTTCCCATTTGGTAACACACACACACAACACAACATAACACAACACAACACAACATAAAATAACACAACACAACACAGGGAGCAGTGGGTTGAGATTTGAGAACACGATTGAGGAAAAATGGTTGTATTGCTTCAGAGTATCTGTTTTCCTCCACACGCTGTAAAGGTCATTTGTCAACTATGACACTGATACTTAACAACAGTCTGTGCTGCAAGACTGCCGGTGTCACCCTGTGGCTTTTATAAAAATGGGATTTAACCAAAAAATGGATTGTGTGTCTGTGTGCACACGCAAGCGAATTGCTGTGATTCTATTGAACAAGCATTGAACCAGCCAGTGGAGAAAGGCATATTAATATTTTGTCACAAGGAAGAATTGTTGTTTTATTCCAAACCAAGAACCTCCTTTATCAGTCCTTCCAATATTTTCCAGTTTTTCAGCTGGAAGAATGAATGCAAATTCAACCAATCCCCCACATTATTCCCACATAATTATCACCATCTCTAACCTATTTATCTCAGTCTTTTGCATATTGTTCCAGTTCTTTATTTATGACACAGGCTGCACTGAAACATTCATTTTAAAGATGTATTTTGTCTCTCGCTGCAACTAATTACATGTTTTGAGTGTTGTGAGTTCTTTAAAGCTGTAATTATTGAGTTTTTGCTCCTAGGGGGAAGACAAAATATAAAAACAAACTGCGGCAATGGCTAAACAGTTGCTTACTTACACATGTTGGATCTGTAAGTAAACAACTTGGAGCAACATTATCACATTTCCATTAAATACTATCTTCCACAGCAGATATGAACAACACAGCTTCAGATATATTGTCTTCATTCGCTCAGTTCTTAGACACCTGCACCATGTTTTCTTGAAGTAAAATAAAATCTTTAAAGTCAGCGACTCCTTTAGAATAAATTAATTACAATATATCGTCTGTGTCATACTGTATATTAGATTAGATTCAACTTTATTGTCATTGTGCAGTGTACAAGTACAAAGACTGCGAAAAGCAGAAAGTGCAATGCGATATACAAGTATAGACAGGTGGTGCATAGGCAGGACAAGAAATATATTGCAGTGTTATAAGAGCAGAATAAATATGGCCATTTAATATGAACAATGTATGAACAACATGTACAGATATGTGCAATGTAGTAGCAGTGATATTATACTAGTAGTAAGAATAATATAGATATGTGCAGTGTATTAACAGAATATATAATAACAAAAACAGAATAAATATGGATATACTGAATGAACCATATAGACAGATATGTACAGTATGTACAGCTATGTGCAGTGTGGTAACATTATGAGAGTAGTAAGAATAAGTGTATGTGCAGGATGAATAGTATGAAGAGCAGTAGAATATGGCAATGGTAGGTGTAATTACAGTATGTACATCTGTTAATAAATAAATAAATAGAACAGTGGGTGGGGTAGAATAGTGCAAATTGTCCGGGGGGGGCGGCTTAGTATATATAAAACCTTCTCACTGTCTAAAACCTTCTCACTGTTTTAAAAACCGTGTTCAGAACACCTATGATTGCACTGCTCTGCTTTTCTCTGATTTCATCACACCCATCTCAGCCTGCGCTGTCTTTTCTGTGAGCAAAAGAAAAAACAAAATAAGAGTTACAATAGCCGACATTTTATTTCACGATCTCCGCCTACTCAGTATTCAGGGGAGGCTTATACTGAAAATGCAATGGGTACAACTCCATACAGTATGATTGCCTGTCTGTCTACCTATTCATGCCAACTCACAGTAAAAGTAAGCTGTGCTATTGTTATCTCCATTCCTCCACAATCCAGTATCTGCAGTGGGACTTTAAAGTTGTTGATTCAAGTGCTCAGGAAGAATCATCACAGTTATATTTTCATGAGGTTTCTGTCCAATATGTTAGTGTCATGAGAACTAAAACGATAAATACAGCAGCACTGGCCAATCCAAATCTAGCATTTAACATTTAGTTTTACAAATGTGCCGGACAGATAATGTATGAAGAACCAAACCTGCCTTCAAGAAAATAAATAAAATGGCCAAGTAAATTGGTGTTTGGACCTCAGGCATGAAGGAAGGGAGTTAAGAGAGTGAGAGACTTAAGAGTCTAAAGAGTGAGAGAGCGGAGGAGATCTGGACACTCAGATTAAGTTGTGTCCACATATCTGTACAATACAGAGGAAAGTTCGGTAACACTTTACTTGAAGGTATCTACGTAAGAGTGACATGACACTGTCATGAACCCTAACCCTAACTCTAACCATAACTTGTCATGACAAAAACCGAATGACACTTACTAAAAGAATGGTTATGTCCGAAAGGTTTATGACTTGTTTTATAATGTTTATGACCCGTTCATGACCGTGTCATGTCACGCTTATGTAGATACCTTCAAGTAAAGTGTAACCGAAAGTTCCGTAAACAAAGGTTAAAATGTCAGAAAATAAAACAGTAAATAAATACAACACACTCCGTGAGTTGGCGCTCTGTTGGTTTGCAACACACATAGTTGGTACGTGTAAACTCTATACCAGCACAGATTATAAATGTACAGAAGTAATATTTATGCCTGCGATACCAAGATACTTTGCAATTTATCACCTTATTCCTGAATGCCCTCACTTCTCACTCTCTGCACCACTTGTGTATTTGTGTTTTTTCGGTTTTTGGAATCATAGTTTGTTTGACTCCCAAACATAATCTACTGCATGTTTTAAAGGGGCAGTATGCATTTAGCTGTTCTGCTAAAGTAAAGTAGCAATACAGTAGTAGAGATATAGATCAATCTGTGTTTGTGTGTCAAATTGATATAATAAACTAAGGAGTTTTGGAAAAATGAGGGTAATCATCCTACTAAATCTTAATTCTACCCCTGTATTAAGTGTATTGGAATTTGTGTTAAACTGTTAACTGTTCATGAATGAGCTGATCTCACTGAAGAGCCATTAGTGTTACAGATTGCATTGACTACCAATCTAAAGCCTGCCAAGGCTTTTGCATCTACTCAATGGTGATTTAGCCTGTGGAGGCTGCTGCTATTTAGTATCTGAGCTACCATTGACATTGATGTGCCATAGTTTTTAGTTTTTTTCAAAGGTATCGAAACAGCTTTGTGTATGTTTTATTTTTATTTTTATTTTTTTTTCACTTCCAATTGAAGTAAAAGAAATGGTGTGTTTGTAGAGGTGGTAAAGCTTTCAACTACTATCTCAGAGATGATGATGCAGTTGTGTCTGTTGGGAATCAAGCTCGTCTCAAGAAATTCTCCGTTCTAGTTTAATCTTTCCTGTGCTGCTGTACTAAAACATGCACTCTGGGCTATCAGTTGTTAGTTATATGAGAGCAGTTTACATTGTTTTAAACATGCTGCCCTGGAGTCAGGCTAATGGAACAATAAAGCAGAGTAATCCCCCTGTGTGCATAACGATACAAGCTGCAAGGAATTTTCAGTACTCAATTAATTTCGGAACAGGCCTCTCATTTGCTGCTGTTTTTCTCCTATTCTGAGAACCTCGGGGGAAGACTTTTGACAGCTGTTATTTGCATAGTTTTCCTAGGAAAGGTCTGTGAAATGATCTTGATGTGTTGACAGTCGGATCCAACTGTTCCCCAGGGCTCTCCTGAGCAATAACTCAGTAAGGTAGTCTTAAGTACCCAGAGGATCTGCCTTATTGCCTATCACAGCCAGTGAGCCACCAAATGTTACCCACTAAATAAACGGTATGACATTGAAGTAAACTCTTATTTCACAAGGTATTCACATTGCTGGACTTGGGGATTTGATTATATTTTGCAAGGGTGGGCCATTAATCCTGAAATAATTTCCAATGCCAGAATAAAACGGCCAAATATAAATCTGTAATTCTAAAAATCAATATGCTTTTATTTTATTCCTTTTCGTTAAATAAGTTCAGTAAAGCCTGCGGGGATCTTTTCAGGGTGTAAGGAGTGTTACAGACATTATAGAATGATAATCACAGACTCGCACTGTTGCCACTGGCTCATATGGTTTCACACTTACCTACAGACACTTTCCTGGGAGTTGCTTAGAAAGGGCAGAGTGCTCGGTCCTCTAGAACTTCAGATCTAAATTGGTAGTTGTGAACCTTAAGGCTTAAAAATATACCTTCCAAAGGAACTATTTGTCACGGCAGACATTATCTGGGACTATAGGATTCTATTGTATCCGTTGATCTATTCTCTGATGAAGTATTTGGTCCATGGATTCTACCATTAATGGACTTGACTGACTGATATATTTTGCCCTGACAGACAAGCAATTCAAGTGACACAGAAAGACGCATGGCCATGTTGTATATGGCGTAATACCTTACATCAAAACATAATGGGTTTTCTGCAAAGCGTATGACGTCATCTGTGTTACCAATCTGCTGATGTTATAGTACATTGGATACAAGTCAGAAGGGATAAACTAAAACCTCTAAGGCCATAATTAAATAAAATTAAACAAAACAACAGTTCCTCAGAAACCACTACTTCAGAATTTCCGAAATAACCAAGCAGGTACAAGCAAGTGGACGGCCTCCTTAATAACATGATATTGTGGCTACATTTGCACCTCTGCTGGCTTTGTGCCAGTACAAAAATAGAAGCCCTAGTCTATTGAGTCTGGCTGCGCTAATCTTGCTGTCTTCCATTTTCACAGGTGTACTGTCTGTACATTTGGATGCTTTGTCCTCCAAGCATCTAACAAATCAAATTGGCTCACTATATTTGGAAGGATGAGTCTAAAGAGACTCTTTGTTTGCCCTGTCCAAGGTAATGTCCTAATACAGTTCCAGTTTCCTCCCAGTGCATTACTGTCACTCTGGTTGCAATGACCTGTAGTCACTGACCTCTCTCAACTTCTTTAAAAAGCTGTCTATTCTCTGCAACCTAAACACTGACAACACAGAAGACACTGTCCTCTGTGTCTGCTTACCAGAACCACCTACTCCTTCGCTAGCTTTAATAAAGACTAAATATAGCAAAGCCTTACCTTAATGAAAAGAGAATAGGACTTTTTATTTTATTTATCAAGCATCTAAGAATAATCGTGATCAGTCAAAATAGGACGAAAAACACCATGACTAGGCTACATTTTTTACTGTTTACAAACTCATGAGCCGTGTTGTGAAATAAATGATGGCGTGCTGTGATTTTTCTTAGTATTTATGGTGTCCAATCAACACATTCAAAAGACTGCCAGACTGAACCACACATAATTTGATGCAATATAAATTAAACAAAATCCAGAAGTGTTAGATCTGTGACATTGTACTGTAATTGCACAAACCTTTTTTTACTTAAACTGATAAAAAATGACAAGCAATTCCTTATCATTTTTTTGCATTTTAATCCTTGGATGCCTTCTTGAAAATAGTGACATGAAGAGCAAAGCGCATGATCTGATACCAGTGTTAAATTTAGAAACAGAGCTCAACCATAACAGTTGCCCTACTGCCTTGGGCCCATTTGGACGACTATCAAGTCTGTTTCCCCCTATTGGTCAACCACTCTTACTATAAAAAAAGGAAAATATATACTTTATGCAATTTTCCGCCTTTGTCAATGAGAAGCTGCTGTCACATTGATTTACTCAGATAGAAACAATGAAACAGGTGACATAGAGTAGAATAAAAAATGCAAAACTAAAACATGACACATCAACATCACTCACTAACCTATAACATAAGAGCAGATACTGAGAGGGAATAACTCAAAAAGAAGAGAAGTACATGGAAAAACAGGGCACAGAGGACACCGTGCTTCAGTGTATGAACGTAGCAAACCGAGCCAAAAACAGCCTTATTCATACATAACTGACAGACACATATGACAGGTTGTCATAGCCTGCCTGAGCCCTAGCAATGAGAAAGACATTACAGGTTAAAAGGTTGGGAGAAGTGCATGTGCTAAATGCTTGAAAGAATTTTATTTTTACTCGATATACACACTAGGACAGGACAATGGAGGCTTTAAAGGCTGGAGAAGCAGCTTGTGATAGGAAAGTTACTAGTTTGATCCCTGGGTAGCTCAGCTGGTAGCGCAGGCGCCCATATGTAGAGGTTTTCTCCTCGATGCAGCGGCCACAGGTTTGACTCCGACCTGTGGCCCTTTGCTGCATGTCATTCCCCCTCTCTCTCCTTTCTTCAGCTGTCCTGTATAAATAAAGGCCAAAAAATACCAAAAGCAAAAATACTCTTAATGCAGAATAGCCCATTTCAGATATATATATATATATATATATATATATATATATATTATAATTAGAGATGCTTTAGTGTGTACACATCACTTATGTTGCAGCTGGTAAAGGTGGATCTAATTTTGATAACTTTATATACTGCTGGGTAGTTTAATAGATAATAATATATGATTATTTATTTGATTTTTTATTTTGTAAAAATAACCTGAATCTGCAAAGTAACTAATGGTATTAAATTGTAGTGGAGTAAAGCCTACAATATTTCCCTTTTTAGATGTTGTGCATTCAAAGTATATATATATATATATATATATATATATATATATATATATACACAGTGGTGCTCATAAGTTTATGAACCTATGCTAAAGTTGACTAAAAATAGGAATAAAAAAATTATCTTTTGGAAATGTATCTTAATGCCTTAATTAACAAAATTAGGAAAAATCCAACCTTTAAGGGCACCAATTTTCTTTGTGAATGAATAATGTATCGTAAATAAATAAATGTTCTTCCTTAAAATCCAGGGGCCTTAGTATACAGAACCCTATGTTAAATTCCCATAGAGGCAGGCAGATTTTTATTTTTAAAAGCCAGTTATTTCATGGATCCAGGATTCTATGCATCCTGATAAAGTTCCCTTGGCCTTTGGAATTAAAATAACCCCACATCATCATATACCCTTCACCATACCTAGATATTGGCATGGTTTTATTTCAGTTAGCCTAATAGATGGTTTGATTTGCATTGAGAGATGATCTTATGGAAAGTACCCCATGCCAATCTCTAGGTATGGTGAAGGTGTGTGTGTGTGTGTGTGTGTGTGTGTGTGTGTGTGTGTGTGTGTGTGTGTGTGTGTGTGTGTGTGTGTATGTGTGTACATGTGTACGTGTGTACGTGTGTACTTGGTTACATTCCACCAAGATAAGTGACCAACAGATGAAGAGAAGAAGGCTCTGGACACTGCTGATTTAAATCCTGCTCTGTGTTATGGCAGTGTGGCAGTCATCAAAACTCCTGTGGGCCTCAGATTCACTTAGCAGCAGTTTCACACTCTCACCAACAGATTCCCAGCATGCAACATAAGAGACAGACAGACAGACAGACAGAGAGAGAGAGTAAGAGAGACATAGAGAGAAAGTACTGTATGTCTGCAGGTTTAACCATCTGCTGTATAACTTTGGCTTTTGGGTGTCCCTCTTGATGTTGGTTGATATATAACTGGTGTGCTCTGCTTTGTATATTTTCCAGGTGGCTGTGACAGGGGCACCCCCGGGGCAGGACCCATGAGGAGTCATAGAAGATGCTCACAGCCTGGGCGCTTCTGCTCTTCTTAGCCATGTGGGTGAGAAGCACCTCTGGTGGCCCGCTCTCCTTCAGAATAGGTAAATTTGTACGACTAAACTGCAATATTGTACAATCTAGTAGCAGTTGAAAAAATGCTACAGACGCATGTTGACCCTGGAAGTCTTTTTTTATTAGTTCAGAGACATTACAACTCACACTTACAGGATATTTATTTAGTGCATGCATAAAAGGATTTTCTTCTCCACATGAAATGAAAAATCTCTGAATGAATGAATTTCAAATTGTAATTATCAAGCTTGAGTTTAGATCATTGAGTTTAGATAGCTGTTGAAATTTTAGCTCAAATTGATAGCACTGTCTATCTTCACAGTCTGTAATGGGAAAGTTGGCTGAAGAAATTCAATCAAAAGTGTTGAAATACCCATGTTTCCCCAGTTACACATGGCTTGATGTATCAACTCGCTAAAAATGTGTGGATTTGAAACAGTCCTAATTGGCTCTGAAATACACTAGACCCAGCGTAGACAAAAGAAAAAAAAAGAAAAATCACATTTCTTCTAAGTAGTGTTGCAGAGAGAACGCCATGCAGTATCTGTGTAGAGAAGAGTTTAATCATTCTGGGCTATACCACAATACACCATAGACATCCATAGCACAAATATAATACTTTTTTTTCAAACTTATAATAGATATTAATATATATTTCACTAGTTGTGGAATCCAAGTGCAACTAGTCTGTTTGCTATTGAATATGTAACTATAACCATCATCTTAGTCTAACCCCATTGCTAACCACTTTTTTTAACTGAAACTCCTGAACCATACTCGGAGTCCATGTCCGTAGGGCAGTGCTACAAAATCTGATTAGGAACCCAGAACCCAAACCCTATCATTATCTTAACCTGACCCTTATAAAACCCTCATTTTAGCCTTAATATTTGCTTAAACCCATATGCTAAAAATGGCTGCTTTCCCCACTGTTGTGAATGTCAGCTGGAACTAAGTTGACATTTCACTGACGCATTATAGCATATATCACGATTTGAAGTTGAAAATCAGGGCTGGACCATTTTTAGCAAAAAGTATGTTTAGTGTTTGTTATTTCTGGCTAAATCAATGGTGTCGTTACACCAGCAGCTTGAACAGTTTGAGACAATAGCAGGAAGTTGAGCAGAAACCACAGTGATATTCTGCTTCTGGAAATTGTGGCAGATCGGTGGACCACGGTTGAAACTGACTAGACATTGCATCTGAGAGGGCATGGTTCAAAAGTCTCATAACCTGCCAGTCTGTTGGTAACCAGTGGGAGTTATTCCTACTTGTTATTATTCTCTTACAGTCAGCAGGTCTCTGACACGCTGTCACTAGCTCCCTGTCTACCAAAAGTTGGACTGACTCTCTCTTTATTTATGTATAGACCCCTTGTCTTAGGTAGAAAAGTGTGTGTGTGTGTGTGTGTGTATATACTATAAACAAATGGGAAGTAGAGGTAAAGATAGAGATTGATGCTACAGCTCGCAGACTATGTTCCCATCGTGGTCACTGAACGGCTCACTTTATTTATAGCATGGTTGTCAACTTTGAGGAACAGCTGAGAGTGAGATTTGTTGTCAGGGGAGAAGGGTGGAAGGTAATACCACAAAATCAGAATATGAATCCCCATGTGGTTACTGTAAGGCTAAAAGTATTGAAAACTAATCGTGTAAATCAGGTTTAGAAATGCATATTGGAACTTTAATGCAGCTTCTTTTTGATCCTTCCCTCTTCGCTTTACTTCTCCTATTGTGTGAGAGAGAAGTAAGTCTTTTTTTATCCTTCCAGTATTTTGAGCCTTGACAAAATGGAGTCAGTTTAACTGTCATCTTTGAACAGTATCAACATCTCTTATTTTTGAACAAGATATGTTTGTATCACTTTCTTGTCTGCTCCGTGTCTCACAGCACTGCCACAATTGAGCTTAGGTTTGCAGAATCTTTTTTGGTGGTTTCGCATATGATGCCCCCAAACAATGTTCTGTATTTTAAAAACAACACAACCTCTAGGTTTACTGTATCAACAAGACCAAGAACAAATCATTCCTTGTTTGTGAATATTGTTGGATAAATATCAGCCCCATGCCTCTGCTTTCGATCTCCATTCTCTTTCACCCTCCACCTGTTAATACAAAAACACCTCAGCAGCAATGGTGGTTTATGTTTATCTCAGTCATGTTGCATCGTTGATGGATAATTAGGCTTTTGGCCTGTTTTTCCTTTTCTTCTAATGTCATCTGTGCACAGCACCAGTCTCTTTGCCAGCGTACTGTCAGTATGTGTGTGTGTGTGTGTGTCCTCTGCCTATGTATTTGTGTGTGTGTATGCACAAGGCAGAAACCAACAGCCACACACAAATTTCAAAGCACACCAATGCACG
This sequence comes from Perca fluviatilis, assembly GCF_010015445.1. Taxonomy (NCBI): domain Eukaryota; kingdom Metazoa; phylum Chordata; class Actinopteri; order Perciformes; family Percidae; genus Perca; species Perca fluviatilis. The sequence continues at coordinate 30,377,673 of NC_053113.1, read as the reverse complement.
CAAACATACACATACCCCCAAACACCACAACAAACTCCATGCCATTTGCGCTCCATGAGATGGTATTTAACATGGCTGTCCCTTGAGTCCTGCCTGGCTGGCATAATGTCACTGTCTGGCCTTCTCTGAATGTATCAGGGCCAAAAACAACCTCCCGCCCCTGCCACTCTCCCCGCCAGGACCATCCAGCAGCCAGCAGCAAGCTCAGTGTAGGTGAACTGAGGAACTTAGCTTTGTCTCAGCTGTGTTGTTGGCAAACCGGGGAATAAAATGGACTTTTGTTTGCAAATTAGTTGGCATGTATGGCATGTCTACATGCCTGGTAGACCCTCTGATTGGTAAAAAAAAAAAAGGTGTCTTTCAAGTATTTTTTTTTACTGTCTATAATTTGCAATGTTGTTGGCAGTTGTTGCAGAGTAATGAAAATATGAATTACAGTGATCTTGACCTGGGAGAGTATAAATAATTGAATTTTCTTCAGTATTGCTTTGTAATAAGAAATACCACACAGACAAATAAAGCTTTGACTAATTATAAAAAGCATAATTTGATAGATTAAATCAGAGACATTAACACATAAAATGTTCAATACAGTATATTAGGCCAAATCCATTAACAAAATGAAATAACTTTCTGTTGAGAAGACCTCTTATTGATTCAGACATGGAGCTACATGGATAAAACATTTAAACAAGAATAGATACTGCATTACATGAAAATCCTTGTTCACCCCCATATGGTGCAGCTTGTTTTTGTGAGTGGTATTCCCCCATTAGTTGAGTGGAAGAGCGTCTGCCGTCTAATTTCATCCAGCCAAGAAGCCGCTGCTTATGCTAACTTGGAGAAATCCTCTTCCACACAGACCCATCACTGCTATGAGCTGATCTGTCTGTCTTTGTTAATACAGGGAGGGAAAATCTAGGAAAATAGTCAGGAGAACCACATGGTCCTTCATTAGAGATTCATTCATCAACACTGCCAACTTTGTCTTACACTGCAGAGCTTGCACTTCATAAACACCTCTCTCTCTCTCACACACACACACACACACACACACACACACACACACACACACACACACACACACACACACACACACACACACACTTCCTCTGTCTAGTTCAATATCGGAATATAAAAAGCCAATTATATGCTATTCGTAAATCATAGGCAGTAGGACGTTTCATAGGAGATGGATTACTTTTCCATCTTATGATACCTATTGAAATATACTTAATAAGATAAGTAGTAGGAGCAGCACATAATGGTGTGCAGTGGTCACTTTTTAAAAATGTTTTTCATTTTCTTAGCACAATTAACTGCTTAATATTAAAGGGGTGATATAATGATTATATAGGGTATTTCACACTGTTCCTAAAGGTCTCCTAATAGGGTATGTAACATTGGTTGGGCTGAAAATGGCCCAGGTGCTATTTTCTTTTGGCCCTTATGCATCCCAGTGTTTTGACTCTATTTGGAACGACAGCTTTTCTTCCAAATATGGTATGCTCATGGATATTTAGATGAACTGCGCGCTGATTGGTTGAGCGAATCCAAATACACACACATTAGAGACGCGACAGCAGGTCTCATATTTCAGACACACACACACACACACACACACACACTGCTGCCCTGCGCACAGTGCACAAACACAGACACACACACACACTGACACACACACACACACACCGCTGCACAGCGCACACATACAAACACAGGCACACTGTCTGTTACATGCCCAGACATGCCCAGGCGAGAGCCAGTGGCAAAAACAGCCGAGACAAAATAAAAACGTTTCGACACTTTCATCATAACTAGTGTTGTTCTAACGTTACTCTTGCGACATAAAAAACCTCCACCAAAGAATTAACTCACCTTGTAGCTAGTAAGCGTGGGGAGAGGAGAGTGAACCCCTGCAAGCCTGTCTTCTGCCAGTGCCTCTGCAGCGCTGCGTTAGATCCACAACTCCCTCTCGTCTGATATACTTGTTCTAAACCCTTTTCTCTGGGCCAGTAGGCTATTCCGTTGTACAGTCTGCAACACTGCATTTACGACTGTGGTTCATTTTCAATATCCTTGCAAAACTTTCTTCTTTTCTAAAGTACACTGCGCCGCTCGTGTGTGAGAGCCTGACAGAGCTCCAGCTCAGCGGGTCTGTGAAGGGGGAGAGGCCGACAGGGAAGGCAGCAAACCCGGCCAGCAGCCGCCACCTGTCCCGGCAGATTGTGGAGCTTGTGAAGTCTGACACTGACTTACCAAATTTGTAATTAGCCATCAATTTTCATAAAACGGCCCATATTTGAGTTTTACATAGTTTATTTCTCACATAAAAAAGTCTCAGAAGTGAATTTTGTAATGGAATAGCAGAGATCTGCACGACCTAGATTTAGAAGACTAACTGACCTCAGATCAGTTAGTGGCCTATGTAAATTTTGGGGCGTTACAAAGATAGAAGGTTGAGCCAAATGAGGAGGATTTGAGAAGTTGACATCAACTTTTAGCTTTGTTCAGATTGACCTGTTTTCAGAGGCAGTTTCAAATTGTGAGATTTGCAGAGGAAAGGGGTGTCAATGGGATTTTGAGGTTCTATGTATGTCCTATTTACCCTCCAAACTGTCGTTATTCAACTATGACAGGGTAAAATCGGTTTTGCATTCTATCACCCCTTTAAGAGATTCCAATTAAGTGAGTCTCAATACACTGTATTATTTAGTGTTGCTTATAACAGACAGATGATGTGTCTACTGTTAATACATTTAGACAGCCATTCTCATATCTCTCTAATGCCCACATAATGTTTCCTTCACCACAGGGAAGGCCTCCTCCTATGAGACCAACACTAAATTTAGCTGTTGGCACCCACTGGGTGTCTGCTCACTCAAGTGCTGTGAAATTTCCTCAGCTGATATCCTTTTGCTCACCTTAAATGTGCTGTCTGTGATACTGCAAGAGAACAGGCTTAGGATTTATTTTTTAGAGCATGTGGAGTCTCTCTTTAACCAGAGAGTAAGGATTAATATTGATTGTTGTGGAAATCTGTTGCCACACACAAATCTGTAGCTACACTCAACATCTCCATGTTTATAATGGATTTTGGACCCAAAATCTTGGTATTGAAAAAATGGTATTATACATTGCATCACAATGCCCTTAAATACACTAATCAAATGTACTTTACATGTTTTTTAGGTGGCTTCAAAATGTATCCTGTAGATAAGCAGCTGCTGTTCGGGTCGTAGCAACCTTTGGAAAAAAACATTTGAATAACAAATAAATTCACATGACCAACAGCACATGCTCAAAAGCTCATACATACATACATACATACATACAGACATAAGACGATCAGACACATGCCGCATACACATTAAAGATAAAATGTTAAATCAAAATATATTTATATATATTTCTAAGTTGTTAAACATTCATATATGGATCAATCATTGTCTGGTTTTACTGTGTGCCTGTTATTCCACTTTATGAATATTTTTTTCATTGATTACCATTGAATCTGATTTCACGAAATGTATGCATTATCAATATACAACCATTTATTTGGAATGAGTTATGCAAAGGGCGGCAGGGGAATGTATTAAAAAACAGATTTTTTTAGTGCCACTGACATTTCATGAAAAATCACATTTCTTATTATTGGGCCCTGAGGGACAACTCGAAAACTAGGCTGTCTATGTTTGTTGGTTTTCTTTGCCCATGTATTCATTAATTGTTTTAGCCTGTCAGGTGCCCAGGGCCGTCCTTAAAAGATGCCTCAACGTCATCAGCTTGCTCCTTTCAAAGCAAAGACACAATAGTTTCATACCGCAATCATCCCAAATTGCTTGCCACATGCAGTATAGTGAGTTTTATATCCTATTAATTGGGCCTTTTGTATCGATAATCTTTTTATTGCAGTCATTCCCAAAACTTGTGACCATAGATACGGTGGAGTAGATCCTGCTTCGCAACAGAGGGTCCCATCTCTCATGTGCCTGCTCCATCAACTTTAAGCACTTCAGTAAAAAACACTGACCATTCCTGTTCTTGTGTTGACTGTTTAGGTTGTTAAATCTCTTCTGACACAATGATAAAATAATGTTACCTTTACTGCTGTATGCCACTGTTAAACCACAGCAAAAAGCAACCTGAGCATACTGTATATATGCTTTTGTTTTTGTGTGACATTTATATGTATTGTATTTGGTAAGTGCGTTGTATGTACAATATTTAACATTGATGTTAACATTTAATGTATTACACTAGAGTAAGATCATTTTTATCTTCAGTCCCTGAAAACAAAATCATACACAGCGCACACAAACACACACACACACACACACACACACACACACACACACACACACACACAACCACACACACACACACACCATGTCTGCAAAAAACAATAAAATCAATAAAAACCAATGCCGAGTCAGAGGTTACAGATTTGAGTAGCTTTTAGCAGACTTTTCAATTTGTCCTAAAAAGTCTGGAAATGTTCCAATGATCATATATATGGCTTTGTGGTTTTGTCAGCATATAATAAAAATGCCCAACAGCTGTCAAAATATAGAAGCTGGTGTGATGGCTTCTGCACAGGCTTGGAAAGCTAATATAAACTAAAAAGTTGTTTTTTGTAAAGTTTTTTAGATGTAGAATTGGTGGTACAGTAGTGTTTCAGTGTCACCATTTCATTGATATTCATTGATACACGTATCTATATATTTATATATAATTTGTTTTAGTATAAAATTAATTAGTACATTGATTTCTTTTATACTAAATGTCAAATGATACTTTCAACATTAGAACGTACTGTATGATTTATGGTTCAGGTCTATTTTGTCATATCCAGACAACAGGAAATAGTTAAGTGATTTTATTTTTAAATAAGCAGATAAGTCAACATATGATTGTTCCTAAAGTTGTTAAATTCTAACAACACAGTATTATCACAGCACTTTAAAAAAAAAATAGATTTTTTTGATAGTCAATGTTTCAGATCTGACAAATAACAGCATGTTGATCAATTATTTACTTAATTAAGTTTGCCTTAGTTCAGGCAGGACACCTATATCGTTTCATCAGCTGACAATCAACTGATTTATGTAAATAGTGTCCAATCAAGTTTGACACCTAATTAAGAGAGCTCATACTGACATTCTAACTTAAGATAAAACTTCAGATTTGTATTATAACTAAATAAAAAAAAGGCTTATATGCTGTTTTCAACCTGCTGCTGTATTCACAAACACACACCATCAGAGATCCAGCCTGAGATTTGTTAACACTAAATTTTCATTTTTCCTTACATTACTCTAAAACAACACTTACAGAGCACCCCTGAGTACCGAGGGAACAGCAACCAGACAGGCTACACAGGAAAAAGTCAGACAAATCTTTCTTTGCCTCCTTGCTCCCTTTTCCACACGATAGAGGATTCTTGGTGGTCTTAATTCAATTGGCGCCATTGTCTCAGCAGCAGAGGCTGAGCCTGCACCATCTTTACCCAGGCTCCAACGCCTGGCATCACTGGAGCTGTTAGTCAGGGTGGGATGCAGTTTGTCATGAGATGGATGTAAGGGAGGCAAAACACACTGTGTATGATGTAGTGATTCTCACTGGAGATGCGCCTTTTTAAAGTAAATACAGTAGAACTGCATGCACTAGCTCTCTGTCTTTGAGGTGTAGCCACAGTGGATGTCCTCATAAATATGTATTTGTGTGTGCTACCCAGAAGCACAAATACCTGTAGCCATACATCACACACAAAATATCACAATAGACCTGGGTCTGTGATTTGGGATTTTGTGTTACGTCACTCAGACTCAATTTTTAGCAAAACACTTGATCACATTTCATCAAAGACTTTTACTGCAGTTTTTCAAAATGATTTATTCCGACGATATTGGTGCATGGCAGCTACGGTAGGGTCAAGGTTTAGTAAAGCTTAGGCAGGTAAAACACTAGTAACGGTGGTATTTTAAAAAAGCTGTCTGGCATGAAAGTCAGACGTGCCACATGCTCATCTACCACAATTGGCTTTGGACATGCAGCATGTACTGCAGAATCATCATTACGAACACAATTTCTAGGTATACTGGGCTAGTGTGTGCACACGTGTTTGTTCATGTATGTGTCCACACACGCATGCCCTGTACTGTATGTGTGTCCAGTCACGGAAGGGTGGATCGGTGAAATTTAAGCCCACAGGTAGAGTTTTATAGCATAATTAGTCCTGCTGAGCTAATACCCACAAGTCAGCAGCACCACACTGTCAATTCCCTCAGTTCAACCCCATGCACACTCACAGTGACTTATTAAGGCTGACTGCCAGGACCACCATGGCTGAATCATTGTGCCCTTGCCTCCAGTCAGGTTTATTTAGCCCTCATACACTCTTGACTTCAGTTGGCAGTTATGAACTCATTTAACTCACTGTTACTGGAAGAACAGGGATGATGGCATGTTGGGCTTGAGGGAGAGTGAATAACTGAGGGAAGTAGCCTTAGTTTCTCTCAAGTGAAACATTCTCACATTCTGTATGAACTGAGGCTAAAGCAGAGACTGACGTCCAACTGAGGAGCCATGTGAGGAGAATTTATTATTATTCACACTGCTTTTAATTATTCAGCCATATGCTGTGCGAGCCATTAGGTTAATGACACTCAGACATGTGTACTCACAGACCTGAAGCTACAGGCCACATCTGAGCTGAATCCCTTTTTAGGTGACCACCTGTTAGAGCCAACTGCCCAGTTCTCTCTGTTTCACTCAGATGCCAGCAAATGTGATGAGGACATATCAGAAAGAAAAGGGAGTTAATTACATAATGGTGTGTGTGTGTGTGTGTGTGTGTGTGTGTGTGTGTGTGTGTGTGTGTGTGTGTGTGTGTGTGTGTGTGTGTGTGTGTGTGTGTGTGTGTGTGTGTGTGTACCTGGAGGCAACAATGCCCTTTGTTACAGGATATGTTTCCTCAGAAGTCAGTCACCCAATTTGTAAATGTTTGCTCAGGATTTTTTAGGTCGAATAAAGCTCATGCACATGCACAGACAAATCTCAACCTCAGGCGTCGACTGAAGGGGGGAGAATTTCTGATTAATCTCTAAGGTTTTAATTACCAGGGCAGGTGCTGGGACCAATCGTTTAGTTAATGACAGGAATGGCAGATAGGAGTGATGTTATGCAATTATGCACACTGCTTTGCTCCTAAGCTTACCACATAAATTATTCAGTAAATCTGATAAAGTCACTGCACAGGCATGTAGAGTGTGTGTATACTTAGTTTCAATCACACACCCCAACACACACACAAAACATATCCTCCTGAATTAATTTATCGTCACTGGGATTTATAAAGACAAATTTAAATAAATCTTTGTTAATTTGTCTATGTAAACATACTCTATATGCACTCATAGAAAATGGTTGCCTATCCTCAGCTACACACAAAACATGAAAACATTTGACTTAAATTATTAACAAACTAATTACAAGCTGTGGGATGATGTTTGTGGATGTGTAATGGAGCTTGCTACATGCTGAGATGGAAGGCATGAGCTTAGTTCATATAAAATGAGTGCATTAACATTAATAGTTCCATGGTGGTGTAGAATGAATGTCATAACCAGGGCATTGTAGAGCAGAGTTGAACAGCAAAGTCATGGCTGAGGTTTGAATAGAATGAGTTAAATGCTGGTGTGGAGATGTCACATTATTTATTATTACACTATAGCCTGTGGATTATCCATTAAACATTTTTGTTTGGCTGCCGAGGAATTCTTTACACTGAATGGTTGGAGTAATGTGATATGGAATGTACACAAGAGCATTAACTTCCATTGCACGCTTAAATTGCATTGCATTTGCATACTTAAACATAACCAGTGTGAGTTATGTTGAAGCTGCAATACCAATTTCGTACTGGATCGGTTATACAAGCACAGTCGATATGATAGGATATGTTAACAATTAAATGCAATGATGTACAATAGCACTATAACGGAAGTTAGGTTATGGTGAAAACTGTCACTGATGTGCTGAACGTGTGGTGTGTCACAATTTACATAGTGTAAAGATTTAACCTTGGTCAATCTGAACCACATGGCACATGGATGTATCTGTGATAAAACCTTGATACCAGCCTATACAGTATCTGTAATCCTCTGGATTATGGTAAAACTAATAGCAAGCTCTCTTTTATATACTGCTAGCCTACCTCTTATGAATGTATAATTTTCAAGTTGTATCTACTACTTTGCTAATGATATCCTCTAATTCATGTTGTCTAAGCCTTAAAGAGCCCCTATAATGTTTTTTTTTTCCAGTCTTTTAGTGTGTCTTATAATTTTTCATGTATGTAATTTTTCTAAACTGCCTGAAAACGGCTCACCCACATTCCTGTTTGAAATTACTCAATTAATGATGTCATTGATTATGAAAGCCAGCCCAGTATTTCAAATGTGCTGCCCATTGGTGCTACCTGAGCAAGCACAGCCCGCTCAGTGGCTTGTTTGAATTTGGTTGACCAATCACGACAGAGTGGGCCAGCTGACCAATCGGAGCAGACTGGGCTTTTTAGGAAGGCGGCCAAGAGCTCGGACAGACTGTTTCAGGTGGAGGTGCTGCTGCTATGTTTTTTAAACATCAAAGCATGTAAAGCTATTCTAGGAGACCCCAAGAGTTCAAATATGATGCTAAAAAGGAGTATTATAGGGGCTCTTTAAAGAAAAGGTGCACATTTTTTCAAGATTGTTGTAAAACAATTCTCACATGTCCCTCTTTACAATTACACAGTTTTTGCTCGCTGTAATCATTCCTCCTGTTCATACTAGCCATTACAACATGACTTCCTAATGTACTTTCAATGGTAGAGATGGAGGACAAAATCTAGAGTCCTCGTTCCCACAAAAATACATTCCAAAGTTTACCTAAGGTTAATATGAGGCTTGAGCAGTATGAGTTCATCAAATTTATAACAGAATCCCCTCTTCGTGATTCCCCAGACTATGATTTCATGCTCAGCAGTGGTGGAGAGACAGTAAAACAAAGAATATCGTACTAAAAAGACTAACTTTGGAAGATACTTACTTGACTTGTCTAACTGACACTACTGAGGCCTCAAATTTCAAAGTTCTGATCAAATTAGGAATGCATTTTTGCACAGGACGAGGACTGTGGCTTGTTTCCTCATCACTTAAATTGGCAGCTAACTATCACTTTAAGACAGGCTTGAAAAGTCTATTCTTTAAAGTGTCAAACAATATGACATTTATAATGAATTACGAATGTGATTCTAAAGCATTACTTGTAACTTAACATTGATTCAATTGAATGTATTGTTTTTGCCTCAGTCAGCCTTAATCTAAGATTATGGCAACCATTGGTTCTCTTTCGCCTCCTGCCATGTTGTCCTTGATCAAGGCAACGGACACCCGACTGCTCAGGGCGACATCCTCTGAGGCATCCATCTAGCTCTGACATATCTCTATGCATAATGCATGTGTAAAGGGGGGGAGGGGTCATGTATTTTTTATTTTGACTCCCTGTCAAATTCAAAATCCAATAGGAGATCCTTATGTTTTTTTTGTTTTTTTTGTTTGTTTTTTAAATCCTGCATGATGAGACACCTACCTACACCAGTAAGCTATAGTTCTATTTCTGCTGCACGCTGGGTGTGTAATCTACAATAACAACAAGCACTTAATACATTGCCCTGCACAGAGTAAGGTAAGTAGGGAAGGTTTTCAACTGTTTTTTTATTTATCCCACATTTGCGCCTTACAATGCTACATCTCCCAGACAATGACATCAATTTCCTCTTCAGAAGGAGCTGTTTTTGTGCAGCGGATCTTGACTCTCCTCGTCCATTACAGTCAGTGCATTGTGGAGAGCTTTTAAAGGGAATTAGACAGAGATGATTTGATTAGTCATGATTGATGCCAGCCAAACACTTATTGTAATTTATTCCCCCTGTAAAACCATTTTACACCAGCATGTGTGCGCCACTGCTGTTCTGACACATTTAGCCTCAAAATAGCTAAATATATGTTGCCACAGCCAACCATGCAAGCTCCACAAACTTGTGCCAGTGCTTGCGCTTATGCATTGATTCATGACAATATAGCTGTAAATGCTGAAAATGCTCTGCCTTTCCTCCTGTGGAGAGCTATTATCTACTGGCAGCAAGCAGGGGAAACAGCTTTTGTTGACTGGGTTTTGATTAGGGCAGAACAAAACAAGATCAATGCCAACAACATGAGCATGCATATACAGTATGTATACAGTGCTTAAACATCAACAGGTGCTGGCATTTTCCTCTCTTTCAGGATGTCTCTATCTGGATATTTGTAACTGTGCTGGCAGTAAAGTTCAACTTTTCTGATGTCCGGTCATTTAACTGCTTGTTACTCTGATGCATTGATAAAAATCTGTATGTTGAGATGGCTACAGGAGTAGTGGCTGTAACAGTATGTTCTGTATCTACATCTCTTGACCACAACATTGTTGTTGTTTTTTTAAAGCAGAACCTCATCTCTGTATTATTATTTATGGCCTGGATTCCAAGAAACTACAATGGTACAAATTCATTTTCATATAATGTCACCAACATAAAAAAAAGTGTGGTAACACTTTACTTGAAGGTATCGACATAATCCTGACATGACACTGTCATAACTATGACATGACACTGTCATGAACGTGTCATAAACATTACAAACAAGTCATAAATGTTTATGACTTTTGTCATTAAGTGTCATTCGGTTTTTGTCATGACAAGTTGACATTGTTTGGGTTGTCTTGATTATGACAAGTTGACATTAAATTTGTTTGCGATGTCTTTGTAATGACAACTTGACATTAACTAGGATGACATTACCAGAGGATGTCTTTGTCATGACAACTTGACATAATGTCATCCTGTTTAATGTCAAGTTGTCTTAATAAGGACACTCGAAAGAAATGTAATGTCAAAGACATCTTCTGGTAAAGTCATCCTGGTTAATGTCAATTTGTCATTACAAAGACATCCCAAACTAATTTAATGTAAACTTGTCATGACCAAGACAACTTCTGGTAATGTCACTTTCATTAATGTCAACTTGTCATAATCAAGAAAACCGAATGACACTTAATGACAGAAGTCATAAACGTTTATGACACGTTCATGACAGTGTCATGTCATAGTTATGACAGTGTCATGTCACGATTATGTCGATACCTTCAAGTAAAGTGTTACCAAAAGTGTGTTCTTATTTCTTATTTAGAAACGAACAAAAGACAAGAAAGAAATGTCCCAGCAGTGATAACTAGGGAGGAGCTATTACTGGTATTAAGTGTTTTTTAATGGAGAACCGAGCTCCATTAAAGTTACCTTAAAATGTCATAGTTTTGTCCTAGTCACCTACAATAAGTTCAAAGCAAAGTTGTTGTTTTTTACTGTACCTTTAGTAATGGCATCTATAAAACTGGAAGTAATGAAAGCACTTAATACTGCAGGTAGTAATGTTTAGGGAGGATTGTGACAGAATTGCAGGATGATTGTGTGTGATGATGGTGATGATTTTGGACAGATTAAAGTATCAGAATTGATCGAAATGGTCATAAATTAGAAGACAATGTCATGGACTTCTTTAAATCTCTCATGACTGTCCATCATGCTTTGCAGGTTTTGAAGGTTCAGTGGCTGGCAGGTTTATACATAAATGCAGGCGCATACACTAACACTCACACACACCAGACAGCCAAGACCATATCTTTTTCTGTCCTCCTTCCAGCACTGTTAGTATACATGTATAGGAAGCAAAGAAGGTCACAAATGGCTGATATTACAGGGAAACTGTCCCTGTCCAATTCATTTCAGATAAGAAGCTTCACTCTCTCTCTCTCTCTCTCTCTCTCTCTCTCTCTCTCTCTCTCTCTCTCTCTCTCTCTCTACACACACACACACACACACACACACACACACACACACACACACACACACACACACACACACACATTTGGAGCACATGTACACATTGTCCTTGCAGTACAAGAGAAGCAAGTCTTTCTTACAGGCAGAGAAGCATGTGTGGCTATATAGTTAAAATTGATGGCAGCTATGTTGAAGCTAATGGGCTTGGGTTAGGATCCCATACTGTTTGTATGGGATTTGCTCTATTACTACAGAATAACTCCAGTAATGGTTGAGATTAGAGCATTGATGAGATATAGCCCGGTTCTATGGCCAGGCAGTTTCATTGACATATCACAGATGTTTTTTTCTCTCTTCTGTTCTCTCTGCCTCACTTCAGTCACTGAGGGCTGTAAGATGGTGCAACTTTTTTTTTTTAGGCCAATGTCCAATACGTGCTGGTAGTGTTTTCACAAACTAAAATGTCTAACTTAAATACCATACTTTGAAAAAAATGAATAGACAGAACAAGCACATAATTGGAAGAAAAAATATTTTAGGTTTTAAAAAGATAAACATACCAAAATAAAGATACCTTCTTGAAGTTGAGCAAAAACCTAAATTACAACTGTTTTTAAAACAGCCCCAGTATCTTAGTCAACAGCCTTAAAAAATCAAGGCTTTATATTTAAGAAATACAGGGTGCATTCAATTATTGAAATGGCAAGGCCATTTTCAAAATGTATTACAGTAGCTTCAGGCTCGCTCAGGGCTTAAGAAAGGGGGGTCGGCCCAACAACGTGACACAAAACAACAAGCAAAACAGTCTACTGGGGCATCATGTTTAATGTATTAGTAATGTTGAAAAGGGAGCATCACTAACCTCTGGTTTGGTGATTTACAACACTTGGTTAAGCTTGTTGTGTGAGCACCTTTAGTTGGTAGCTTGCACATCTGATATGCATACAATCAATAGTGCGGTAGTATTGGGACCATTTGTTTTTTGTTAGTAACAGGAAAGTAATATTTTTTTGAAACACTACTGCTGGCTTTTACATTAACCAAAAAAATGTAGTAAAGATTTATACCTTGCAGTCCTAGTAGTGTGTTAATGTAGCAACCTCCCATATAACCAGTTGGTGAATTTGCACACTGATTTGGTTCCTGTGCCCTGGTGTCAAATTCCTTTCTTATCTCATCCATCCATTTTATACCCACATGAGCAAATTATCTACACACACACACACACACACACATACCTGCGCATATGGAGACCCCTCTCCCATGGCAGATTTACACACTCCTCCCCTGACACCCCATTCTGCCATTCCCAGTCCATTATGCCACGTCTTTGATCATGGCTCACAGTGAAGAGTTTGGCGAGACCTCAGAGCCCCCCTCCTCAGCTGTTGCCAGGCCCTCTGCCATTACAATCGATTGGCACAGCCATCGGCAGCTGCCACCCTTGCCTTGAGCACCACCTCTGGCAACACAGATGCCTGATGTGTGTTGTGCTCCTTCCTGTGTATGTGTGCTAACATGTACTGTATGTGTGCACTCACCTGCACACATGCCTTCATCCATCTTAGTATATGTGTGTACATCTGTGGCATTGCCTGCTGTTTTATTTGAAATTCATTGCCATGTGTTAATGGTTAATTTACCAGGCCCTTCTCCGGGAGGCTGGGGATGGCTGCTTGCTTAATGGCTAACTAACCCTGGGAGGGATGTTTAGTCCAAGCTCCAGGTTGGTTTGTTTCTGTTTGTGAGGACACAGGCAACAGCATAACTTACCAGTTATGATATGGTCACAGAAAACATGTTGTGTATTTCACATTGTGGTATATAGAGTCAACTCACGCAGGTGAAATCGATCAATGAGATGGAGGGACATAATTCAGTCATTAAGGATGATGGTAGGGAGATTTCAGAAACAAACTGTGTGGTTTAAGGCAACATAATCTTTTCTTCTCAACAAACCATCTTTTGTCTCCATGTTGTATCAATGGTCCCCAGTTGATCATGCTTCTAAGATGGTTGCCTAGTGACAACATTCAGTTTTGTTTGTTCATCATGTACATAAAAATTAAACAAGAAAAATCGTAAACAGACTAAGAAAATGACGAAAATTAAATGAAAGAAATCTCATTTAAAACTGAAGTTGAAATAAGAGTTGAAAAGGAAAGATGGAGATATAATAAAATGGGAACTGATAAAAAGGAGTGGGGATTGGTTTTACGCAAAACAGCCTCAGCATTAAACAAATGGAAACATGAAGGGCATAGATGGTCTGCTAGCAGCCAGAATGTTTTCTTCTTCTTTTAAGCAGAACTAGAAGTGAGGATACATGACACAAAATATAATATGTTGATAATATTTTCTCATTGCCTGAGAGACAAGTACAATGGATTAAAAAAAACAAGGGAAAGACAAAATAAAAAAAATGTGGGATAGATTACAATAAAAAATCGGTCTGATGTTGACCACAGTGTGCAGTACTCAAGTTGTGTGATTGTGTTTTCAGTTTCAGTACTTTAATTCAGGATATTTTCAGCTGACACACAGAAGTGCTTTCATGGGCTTATTGTTTTCTTATTCAAAACAGTGAGTCAGTTTACAAAATCTTTTTCACATCTGATTAATTTTACCGAAAGCAGTAGCTTAGTGTGACACCAAAGCACACATTGCAACCACTGAATATGCGTGTTAAAAAAAACTCGTGAAAGTAGACTCAAAGGAAGAGAACTATTACTTTTCAGTCTTGTAGGCCATGCATTTTACAATAAAACCATATGGACACTGACAATGGGACGGAGGCATAGAAGCATTAAATAAATCTGCAGATTTTGAATGAACCATTGCAACGTACTTTGAGCTTGGACTAGTAAGCATCAGATGATCAGATGGATTTGGGTACAGGTAGTGGAGAATGATAAATCCAATGACAGGACATCATGGACACTGTGGATAAGATAAGCACAGGCACAATTAAATACACACACACACACACACACACACACACACACACACACACACAACTGGGACTTCGGGGCAGTGTGGCAGTCTATTAACTGTGTACAGACAGGTGGGCTATTTTCACTGTGCAGCCAACTGTGTTATTAACTCGCTCTGCACTGAATCAATTGACAGGTCTCCGGCTTTCAGTGTGTGTTAGCGTGTGTGTTTGCGTGGCCTTCCTCCTTTCCTCTTTTGCCTCTCCAGTCTCCATCACCGGCTCCCTGACTGTTCAGGGTCAGTGGATGATTGTTCCTCTTGTATTTCTATCTCCTTACCTCAGATTACACAGAGTGCAGTCCTGTACGGAAGCGCCGTGGATTAACGTCCACTCCCGCTCACCTGTGTCCTGTCCTGTCCTCACCTTATCAGCTGCATACACACTATAGTAGGGAGTCCCATGTGGATATGCCATCCACCGGTCCTATTACAACAGCAACAACAAAAGCATATTGTCCTTCCTGTTTCTTACTCACATACACTGAAGCAGAGGTGCACATTGACACACACTCTCACAACCACTGTTTTTTCAGCATCAGGCTTAAGCATACAGTGTTTACCCTCACAGATCCCTTGAGGCATCCCAGTTACATTGTTAACCCTCCTACTCCGTTCACTAGGGAAACCTCTGTAGCCCGTGCCTGCATGATAACTTCGCACACCTACTCAACATTCAAGCCTCATTTATGTAGCTGTGTGTCTGTATGTGAGTGTGAGCAACCGAGAGCTGTTGTGGTGGCGTTTTAGGCCCCATCTAGCCATCTGGGTCCCATGTGCTGTTTCGGTGCGGGTATAATAAGGCACAAGTGGCCCTCAGTTGAAGCACCAGATATTAAAAACAGTAAGGGAGAGAGAGAAACAGCAGATAGGATACTGTGGCTGTAGAAGCAGAGGGCATGAGATCCCTGGAGCTACAGCAGTGACAGTGTGAGGATGATGACGACACACACAGAGTCCACGGTTGTTATCCCTGGAGCTTTATCAGGCTAGGCTATGGTAACTTTGGATGCCCTCCGATACATCCTGCCCAACACCCCAACTTTCATAAATGACTTGTCCTGCGCTTCCTCCCTCTGGACATCTCTCCATGCCTTTTCTCTATACATCTCCATGTTCCATTCCTGCTTCTTATCTTTGTAGTCTTTTCAAAAGTACTTTATATCTCTTGGGAGCCCAGTTTCCCTGAAGCCCAGTTTGAATTTCTCACACCGTCAATGTAGAGATAAACGCAGCCTCACCAGTATCTTTCTCTCATATCACGCTTAATCCAATCCAACTGATACTTCTTAATGCTAAATATAGATTTTAAATCAAACCTTAAATCATGCTACCGTTCCCCCTCATTTTTGTATTTCTCATTTGATTCTTGTTATACTTTGGATTTCAGCTGATTAAATCACTGCATGTTGATGAGCTATTTTTCATTCAAGCTATGCAAAAATACTCGTGTAATGTTTTTTTTGTTTTTTTTTCATGTGTGACCCTGGCCTCTTCCAGATCTTTCATCAGAACATCTTAAAATGTGAACAATATATGTCCCGTTTTCATCCCAGAACTTGCACTTCATCACTTCATGCATGTTGGTTGCATGAGATTAAGAGTGGCAAATGGCTTTGAAGCAAACTGTTTTTGTTTTGTCTCTTTGAACGTGCAAAAGGGAGAGGGGAAGAGAAATATTACTGTGAGCTAGTATCTGGAGATATCCAGTACATATGAGTGCTGATACTGTTGAAGGTCCTAAGGAGCTTTGGTTTTGCCTCTGCGGGTGATGGATACTCGCAGAGTCCACGACTTTAGCAGTGTCCCTTCCTGCCCTGTTGCAATGATGATAAAAAAAAGTCTATGATTTATGTGCAGTGACCATCACTCAGTACGAGCATATGACTACATGCCATTGTGTAAGAGTAGGAGAAAGGAAATGAAGAGGAACCGAATGAGGCAGACCCAGAGGGAGAGAGAGATGAGTGATTGAGAGCAAGGTTGCTAACGTCCTTTTCATGTGGTGAATTATACTGTAGCATTGCCCTAAAGTGACAGGATGAGCTTCAACCCCCCTCGGGTGCTCTCAATCCATTGGAGTAGCTGTATGTCTGTCAATTTCCCCAGACTGTCACATCAAAGGCTGTCACAGATACATAATAATGGATAACAAGAGAATGGTCCGGTATGCCATCCTCATTCCCTTTAAAACTTTTCATTCACCAGAGATTGTCCATGGCTGTATGCTTCAAATCTGTCTACTATATAGAGAACATCTTTCTCCTCTCAAAAGCCATTTTTGGCATATTATACAGTATATCTACAGCTCTGCTTACCTTTTTTTTTTTTTTTTACCATAACATAATTTCTGCCCACTTCTCTTGAGTGGCTAAATATCAACAGTGGTATCCTTTGCTTGTGGATCTGTCTGCCACTGGGGGCACTTCTGTCTGTCAAAACATCTTCTGATCTCTGTCAAACTAGCTGAGCATGAAGATATGATTGCAGTGCAAATCAACTATATGGCCCTATTGTGGTGCCGTCCATATAACTATAGCGCCATGTGTTTACCTTTATAATTAGTTTACTGATCAGGCCAATCAGTGGTACAGGAAGATGCATCCATCCATGGTGTTTAAAATGTCATCACATATAAAACAGATGGACAGAGGATGGGCAATGCATAGACTGTATCGTAATAGATCACAGATGATTGTCTTTCACTCACTTTCTTTCAACAGTGAAAAGTCTGCTATCACATTGTTCAATGTGAACAGCTGTTTGCCTTCATGAATAGGGTGAACAGCTGTTTTACATAATGGTAAGCAATTTAAACTTGTGGCCACCTGTTTCATGATTTGGCCATTTAGTGTCCTCAAGCTCACTAGCTAATGCATTGACATTGCACAGGACAGGCATCTGCATTGACCTTTGCATGAATGATTCATTCCTTTGTTTGAGGTCTATCCATTAAATGTCATCCACTGTAAGGCATCCTCTTGAATAATAAAGGTCAGTTTTACTGCAGGTTAAACTACCATGTCAAAATGCCAGAGGCTCTTCTCAGTCTGCACATGGCTGTTTTTGGTTGGCTGTCTTTTTTGTCTCTGAGGTTACATCAGGTATTAAATGCTATTACAGTACACTATAGGATACCATTTTGAGGCTATGACTGTATATTCGGTCTCTATCAGGAGTTTCCCAGGAGGTGACAAGCACTTACTTCCTTTCCTTCTCACAAGCCGATGTCTTTAAAAAAAAAAACATCTTTCTTTCTGTCATCCACATCGCTCTGTTCTCTCTTTTCTCCCTCTTAACCTTCCTCTCATCAAACCGTCCGCTGGTCTCCCTTGACCTTCTAGACAATTACATGCCAGTGGCTCTATCTGTAGGCCAGGCCTGTTGAGGGAGATATGCTGACTGACAGGTAATGACACCCACTGAGAGCTGGAATTCCCCCAGGACTCACTGTCTGCTTGCCTGCCAGCCCGCCTGCCTGTCTCCCATCCCTTAGGTCCAGAAGTCGAACTGCAAACCGCCACACTGTCGCTGTTTTCATCATAATAACCGCCCCTTTCCTCATTATCATTATCACCGTCAACATTATTCTTGTGCCACAGACATCACCCTCCAACAGTGTGTTGTCCGTATCACTGTTTTCTGTCTTTTTATTTTTTTTCTATTTCTTTCAGTCTGTAACTATCCCTTTAAATCTCTTTCCTATTCATGTGTCTGTCACTCTGACTCTCTGTCCAAACTATCATTCATTTTCACACATTTAAACTGAAATTGAAAGTTCGCTTTTGGCATTAATTTCCAGCTTTCCTCCTCCCATCCGTTTTATTTTAGTCAGAAGGCCCTATTACTTTGAATTTAATTCCTCCTCTGGCACCCAGACTGAGGAGGTAGGGGTGGTTTAAAGGAACAGAAAGTAAACTGCTGTGTGGATGTATGACCATGTGTGTATGAGAGACAGTGAAAGAGGCTGTATCATAATTTATTGAAATTGTCCTGAGAATTTTTGGGAAGTTGAACCACAGGCTGTGCACCAGGTGCTGCCATTTTCTCTCAAGTGATTGAGTTAAAGCTTTTTTCTGCCCCCATTAGAGAACCACACAGACACATAGCTATTCTGCTGTATAATAAGAGCTGGACCAGTGAAGGTGTTACTGATGAACTGAAGAAAAACAAACTATTCAAAGGCTTATTAACATCCCCACGCACAAATAAATTTCCTTTTACACCTTTGCTTCTTACCGTTTATCAAATGTAACCA
Organism: Perca fluviatilis; assembly: GCF_010015445.1. Taxonomy (NCBI): domain Eukaryota; kingdom Metazoa; phylum Chordata; class Actinopteri; order Perciformes; family Percidae; genus Perca; species Perca fluviatilis. Next base: position 30,358,507 of record NC_053113.1, on the reverse strand, counting down.
GCACTGTCAAGGTTTTCGTGTTAACATTTTTATTTCTGTGGCCCTAATTAATCTGTGTCTCATAAAACTACTCCCCCCTCCCCCCCCCAGACATTTTTATTGGTTCAATCAAAATGTAATAATTAATTTAATTTAATGCTATAATTTTAATAGCATGTAATGAAAAGAAAACAAAAAATGTAGTCATTTTTTCTTACTGTCACATTTACTACTTTATTTAACGTATCCAAACTGTACAAGAGTTCATAAAGTGGTGGAGCCAGGGATTCATCGGTGCTGTCCGTCTGTGTTACCGACTTTTGTCATGGCTCTCGTGAGACTTTACAGCCTTTAAAGAATGATCTCCTTCATCATGTCCAGCTTTGACAGGAGCTGGCAACACACCACGCAATCCGTGTTTCTATTTCTGTCGTCATGTTTGACCCAGGGGAAGTCATCCTTCCATGAAGGAATGGATGTTCTTTTTCCTCATAGCTTTCTTTCACTGCTACCTTTTCCATTTTTTTTTTTTTTACTTTTAATCCTGATTCATTATCATGCCAGTGACAGAGCTGTCAACCAGCTCTATCAGGGTGAGTCAGGTGTTGTGGGCAGACTGGAGGCAGCAAAGGTTAACTACTGTATGCTTGTTTTTTTTATCATTGTTTTCAGGACTGACCCAATCTTGATGGCAAGCTCTTACATTTACTATCACGATGTGACTTTCAGCCAACCCTCAGCAGCTGTTACTGTTAATGTTCACAATCCACGTCATCCGCAGTGAGGGATTGGCCGTCATTTTGTCAATTAAAGCTGTGCTGTGAGTGTCACATCTATTATAACAGACACTAATTGTCAGAAAGCATGCAGATGAATATGTTTTCCGGGATTTCAGTGCACTTTTAAGGGAACCAACAGTGCATACTAAACTGTAATACCATGTTAAGATTGGCATCAGCAAAGCGTGAAAATAAACAGCCCCCTCATTGAGCGGGGTTACAGGGTCACCACCAAAGGAATGCCTGGCTTTTGTTGTAACACAATGCTATGTCTTCTGGCAAGGAGCTGCATTGGCCCAACAAATATGTACAAGGATTCATGCTAGATTAGCTACCTTTTTAACTGGAATGGTGTAATTCTTCTATTACCTGGAATATTGTTGCAGCAGAGAATACAATGATTGCCACTGTGGGCCCTTTCCAGAGTTATAACATTTTCAGTATTATTATGAAGTGCAGTGTTCTGGCATCTGAAAAGCTGCCACACTCATGGATTTATTACTTAAATCAGCCGTGTATTTTATTGTCTCACCGGTACGTACGTAACCACCAACTCAGCCCCTTGCTATGTAAGCCGCTAGTATGAATTATAATAAGTGCACTGTCCAATGGCATCTAGTATGTCAAGTGCTGTGTGGGCCCAGCAGAAAGTCTCATTTTGACTAAATTAATAATGCCCAAATGCTTAATGTAATTTGTGCTGAATGATATGAAAGATGGAGAGTGCTGGCCTTCGTTTTAAATTAACACAAAAGGATGTGTCTAAAGTTACAAATTCTCTCTACTCTACCAATCTTAAAACACTTCTGCATATGCCAACAGTATGGCTGTGAGGCAGCAGGTACCCCTAGCTGCAAAGCAAGCTTCATCTCAAGAACTTCAGATTGATGGTGCGAGGAATAGACACCCAGTGTGCCTGTGTCTTTGGAGACAAGCTCATGCCAGTGTGGCCTGGGCACAATGAATCATATTGCCTGCTGTCTTTCCATGACAACCGTTGCTCATTCTCCATCACAACGCTGTGAGAAACAACCCGTTCTTTCTAAAGTTGAAAATGTTTGCCAAATACTACTAATGCATGGTCATTAGTTGGCATGAAGACATCAGGATTTGGAGCATTCGCTCAGCTGATTCAGAGAAAAAGAAGTAGACAGGCTACTTTGTACTGATAAATTGCTTTCAGACTTTTCCAACCCAGTGGGAGTGGAATCGAACAAATAGCAGCATCAGTCTGCCAGTGGATAAATAATAAATAATAAGACTGCACAATATTCACACATGAGGATGAACTTGTGGCTCAAAATGGTATTGCCAAGCCAAGTCATTCACATTGCTGGTTTTTATTTTTTATCCACCATAATTTTTTTCATTTGGCATCTGCCACTCCCTTACCCACCGAGCCATGTCCATTTTCATCAATCTGAGTGCTCCAGTGACAGGTTCTCCACACTGACTCCATTTTATGCTTTGTGGATGTCCTGTAATCATACTGACATTGGTGCAACCCTTTTGTAAACAACTTCTGTGCTTTCAATTTATCTGATGTCATTCTGCAGCTAAAGGCAAAACTCTGCTGGTGCTAATGTTTTAACAATAGCAGGAGGGAAATATTGTGCTGTGCTTCCATTGGATCTTTAATACTTCATGTCAACATCTGCAGCATTTCGACCATCTGCAGTCTCTATTTTTTCATGCCAAATATTTCATTTTTTTTCTTTCATCCGTTATAAAAGCTCAAGCATGTCACACATGGCATCTTTGCATCTTTTTGTTAGTTAGGTGGAGAAACACTGCTCTCCAAACTACTTTTGCAGCTGTTATCATTGCAGTTAAGAAAAAATAAGAGACCAGGGAAACTTGTTTATCTAATATAAGTGTTTTTACTTTTACTTTACAGAGTGAAAATCTTGTATGCGACAAAAGCGTTGCTTTTCAGGAAATGGAAAAAAGGTCATTTGAAAACATTATATTGAGTTTTTACCTTCGACAGGGAGATGAAATCTCCTTGTCGCTATTCAAATATTTGTAAAACCCACAGACATAAAGGCTGACCAATAGCATTGATTTATGAAAATAAAATAAAATGACAAAATATGGAAATACAAGGTTTCTGCCCGACAGCGATGTTATAATTTGTGTGATCTTGGGTTTAATTTGATTGGGTTGAATAGTGTCAGTAAAAGAGGCTGTTAAAGGTTACAGCTGCCATTCCTGAGTGTTTCTGCATAAACCTCAGCAGATGCTGTAGCTCCTAAAGCCTCTATGGTACTGCATCAGCTAGTTGTGTATTTGCACTTGGCTAGCTGTTGTTTTTAAAGCTGCGTGGCATTGCAGTTGTGCCAGGTAATAAGCTGAAGTGGAGCAGAAATTAAATAGAGAGACACACACCCAAACACACACACAAACGGTAAAACAAATGCACCCACCTTCCCAAGAGTCCTGTCTCACAGACTTGCTGTATAAGACCCTGCTCATTATTCCCCTGAGTGAAATGAGCCTCCAGTCATAACCCAGATCATAAATATATACTGTATTTAGATGCACTTGATATAAAAACACGCCTTGCGTGAGCCAAGACATGCAAGACGAAATGTAAAGTACACACAAGAAAATCCATGATATGGCAACACTTGGCTATTACACATACAACCAGCGATTATTATCTGAGACAGCTGTCATCACCCTGCCTTTCTCATCCACAATCACAGTGCAGTGCATTCTGGGACACAGACTTACAGTAGATGCTCTCTCTTCTCTTTTCTTTTAAATACAATAGACTGACCACTGGTCATTGTATAGGTTATATTGATGTTCCATGATGAAGTATTTGAACCTTGCTTTACAGTTCATCTTACATCCACATTGATCCATTTCATAGGGTGACACTGGTGCATTGGTATTTAAAAATCCATTGACTGAAATGTTTTATCATCCGTCATTACCACGTTGCTCATATTGGTGTAATGGTGTGATTATGTGATAATTACATGACCTTGCTTCTGTGAGAGCAACAGCAGAAGCTTTATTCTCAGATGTCCTTTGTCTCTCAGCCAATAAGGCAAAGGGTGGTCTGCCAGGAAATGCTGTCAGAAACCATAAAGAAGAACTGTAAGAATACAGCTTTCTAATTACCATCTCGTTATCCCATGTTGCCTTTCACTCTTTGTCATCAGCCCTCGCAGGTTCTTTGTACAAGGAAGTTGGAAAACAATGGCAGTCTATGGCTTTTACGTTCACAGGCCCAGAGAGACTCTACTAAAGGCTTCCTTTTATTTACAAGAACTGTTATTTCTACAGCAATTATCATAATTGTTGACTGTGTCCCATTGAATTATATCTTTATGGTTTTAACTATTTTCCTTGTTGACCCCCAGTGACAACACAAAATGTATAAACTGCAGACTAAATATGCGTTAACTGAAATGACTTCACATGATAATGACTTTACTATTACAATTTACAGGCCAGTAGAGTCGGGTTAGCATTCAGCCTCAGATTAATGAGACTTTACACGTCAATCCACTTACACACATTATGATAGGTGTGTGTGGGCTATAATTACATTATGTGGCATCCGGGAAACCAGTTTCTTGTCTCCAGGTCTTCCGTGAGCGAGGCTTTCTAATTATGTAAGATCGCACCTCCGCTTCCTTCGGTACTGCACACTACAGGACTTGCGGATGAGATAGATTAAAGTGTGGAACTAGCAATTCCATTTGCCATGCAGTCAGACAGGCAGATAGATTGGCTATGGTATAGTTCACAGTCATGCTGCTCCAAGTGAATAAAACAGCTATTAGACAAGCATGACGCACAGCATTTTCATTTGCTGACATACACAAGTGCATGGGCGTTTAGGCACACACAGGTACATGCACACACATTCACACCCTCAAAAATAAACAGGCAAATATCTGACACTAAAAAGGCTGCGATAGCTGTCTAGTGTCTCTGCTAATTAACGTCAAAGCAACCATCAAATAAATGAGAAATCTTGTTTATAGAATGGTAAAAATACCAAATTAGTTTTTGATGTGCAACCTTTATTTACATAGATTGAAAAAAGGAAATCACAATAGGAAACAAGCCCTTCTGATGATGTCTTTGAAATGAAAGGGACAAGCCGTTTGCATCTGGATGAGTAGATTTCAAAATCTGTGATTTTTAACTGCGTAGGATGTGTGTTTTGTGGTCGTGTGCAGTACAGTATATCCTTCTTTGATAAAAGTGAAGACTGACCTTTTTGGTAAAAATAAAATGGACAATGTAAAGTTACATAACCTTGAAAATACCCACATGTCACCTCTGAAAGAGAAATAACTACTTTTATTTTAATCACCGTCCTCAGTCGCTTTAGCCTCCCTCAGTGAAAAGAGGGCAACATGTACAACCCCATTAAACTAAAAGGCAGACGAATGGAAGTGGTGAGAGAGGACAGCCCTTTACTTTTTCAAATTGCAGAGTCCATGATCTTCACATTTACTGTTCTCTATGTCTCATATAAATTGAGCTCTCTATTTGAATTGCAGCCTTTGGTTGAGCTGTATACTTTCAGTTTAAATCAGACACAGGTTTTCCAAGTATTAACCGTAAGATTTATGTTTGATATATGAACCAATTAATTAAATCTGGTATATTAAAGCAGAGTCAATTTCCCACATGAGAGTTTGATTAGCTCCTGAGTTGTTATTTTGTGTTTTTAAAAGGCATCCAAGTGCATGGTCTGGCCCATGTGGCTTCTTCATTGATGCTTTTAGCCCTTTACAAACTTGCATTAGTACACAGCTCTGTATCTGTGTGTTGGCATGTTTTCAGGAAAAACAAATCTGATCCCTCCTGAACACATGATAGGGTGGACTAATCAGCCAGCTACAACAAAACAAGCAGACCTCTAATGAAGTTGCTAAAGTAGAAGTCGATGCCAGGATATGTGGAAAGGAGCATTTGCAACGAATAATCCAAAGGCCCGATATGCAGCTTGCTAAAAAATAGAGAACTTGAGGTGATCCGTCTTCAAATCACTAATTCCAGGTGCAAATTCATTTGTGTACCACTTGTCCAATGATCTCTGCATCCCAGTTACATTACAGACCTAATATACCTCAACATGAATTATACAGTGTCACTCAAAATGAAATTATCAAACATAATGTAATTATGTAATTATTTAAAGTCCTCATATTATGCTTTGGGACTTTTCCCCTTTACTTTATTGTGTTATATATCTCTTTTGTGCACATTATAGGTTTACAAAGTAAAAAAGCCCAAAGTCCACCCCAAAGGGACTTACCAACCAGCCTTTACTTTCCTGACAAACGCGCGTCATTTTAATTCACTTCGTAACACACGTTACAATGGTCGCCTAGCTGCTAGCATGGCACGCCTTCATACTCTGCTTCTGACTGGGTAGTAGTGCTGACCTAGATACTGCGCATGTGCGACTCCCAACAAAGATGGAACAGAAGTGAGATGTCTCACTCTGTAGCTAAAACAGAGAGCTCAACACACAGAGTGAAAAGAGGAGCTGCAGCAATGTGCAGTACAACAAAAATATGGTGTTTTTTGAAAATTAAACCATATAAACCTATTCTGGTAAAACCTCTAAATACAATTAGGAACCTGAAAATGAGTATAATATAAGGTATTTAAGTCCTTAATGGGACTCTGGATAGAGGCTTTTAAACAGACTGTCTACTCTTATCACATGCTTGTTCACATTTTTGCATATTTTCACAACCTGCAAGGTGGATTAATGTATCATCAAAGAAGATACTGACAGGGTGGGATGTGAGAATGCCACCAAGAGATCTTAAAAATATTTGGCAAGACTCTTGGAGCATCCTGGGCTTACATGTATTTTGAGCTTTGGAAACAGATTTAGAGGATGATATATTTCCCTGAGGGTGGGCTAATTGATGTAATTTAAAGAAAAAGTTGATTGCCCATATGATTACAAAGTTAAATAGATACAATTTAAGAATATCCTATAAAACAGAAGAACAAAGAGGATAATGTCTTGAATAAAACATATGCTCAGTCTATTCATGGCAAAAGTCCTCAGTGTATACTTTCAGTAGATAGATAAGTGATTTATTTTACCAGTGGAAGCCTGAAACAAGTACTGTATGAATAGAAACAGGTCAAACATCCATATGTCTGTCCCCGTAATACTTTCACAGTTTCTGTCTGAAATGTACGATAAAAAAGCAAAAATGTAATTCCCTCAGTTTCCCTCAGACATGCTGAGGAATTAAGCATTACTTTACTATTTCAGTCATACAATTCATCAAATTTGGTTCTATGAAAAGTAGTATATGTTGCATCAGTGTGTTCATTCCTCACTGTGAAGTGATTTACCTGAGACGAGAGGAGCAGTCACGTGATGAAAAATAACCACTAAGAACACATATATTGACTTCCAGTTCAAATGAACGCCATGCTAATGCTTTTCAGTATCCATATCCTTTTAAAAGCGTTTATTTGATCAAAGACCAAGTCACTCTGAACTATTTCCTCCACTCTCCGTATAAGATAATGGCTTTCCCCCCAATCAAAGTTGGAGAGCACATTACAATTAATTACCTTGTACAGTAGGTGAAGCGCTAGTTCATTTGATCTGCATTTAGCACTTGGTGTGATGGAATGAGAAATGCAGCCATCTAGTTAATAGAGAAGCCAGCAGATCCTTCAAAATGATAATGAGTTTTTTACCCTTGGCTGCCACTTTCCAGGGACACTTCTGGCATCTTTGTCACAAAAAGCATCGCTCCCACAACGAGGCAATGCAAGCCTGTTTTTTTGGGACCTCCCTCTTGTCTACGACAATGGGGCTCCATCGCTAATGTTCACAGAGCAGGACCCCTGACACCACTTAAGGTCCAGATGCCTTGATTCTGACTTGCATTAAGCAGCAATTCTTCACTTCTCTCCCAAATCTCACACCTCACAAACCTCCCTGTCTCTTGTGATTTGTTCACTCAGAAGGAATAAGCAATGAGAAGGATAGGCAACTGCAGTAAGTGAAGTTATAAAGTTGTAAACACGTTGCCACTTTGGTGTAAATCACATGTTCAGATGGATCATTTCCAGCTCTAAATGCAGGACTCAAAATGACAGACATGTCAATTGCAGTGTTTGTATGTGTACAGTATGAGTGTGTATGTGCATCTACAAGAACAGGTGCACAGTTGTGTTTCTAACAAAGGCGAAAGAAATGCTTGCTCCAATTGCTCAAAACAATAAGGGCTCTCAATATTTTATACAGGACTGTTTTTCGTGAATGAAAACGTAGGCCGAGATTGTGCATAATGCTGTTTTTCTTTAATGTTAAATTGTGTTATGATTAAAATCAGCCAGGGGTTTACATGTTTACATAAGGATAACATCTGTGGGAGATGCTTAAAAGCCCGATAAGAGCATTTCCCTGTGCTATGTGCTGTTACCTCAGAGGAATTCTCATTTCATACCTACTTTTCACTCAGCCTGTCGTCCACAGTCCACAACCCACTACGCCTTAGCGTACCTCTGTGCTACTCATTGATTGGTTTTAAATGTAATGAATGAGAGAAACAAAAGATAAAAACATAGGGACCCACAGAAGAAACATGACATGTCAACACAGCAATTACAAAATACATTTTAAGAACAAAAGGCGGACCGAGGTGGAAAATTTATAACAGCAGACACAAAACCTTTATTTCAATCAGGAGAGACTTTGTTGCAGATATGCAAAGATTTATTGTACGAATGCATTATATGACATTTACAGTCTTTGGAGATTAGACTCCATCATTATTAAATTATATATAATTAGGGGGTTAGGGCCAGGTTTAAAACAGGGGTGTCGTGCTGTGAAAGTCAAGGCCGCTTCTGATTGGTTAGATAAAAGTGAGTGCCTCTAACAGCTGTTCAGTTTTAGAAGAGAGAGAATGTGATTAAATTTAGAAGTCTTCCTGCAAGAATTTACGCTGAGCTCCATTAGAATATTTCAGCGAGGCAAGACATCTTAAATCCAGTGTTTTATTCATTGCTCTGAACCCGTTTTTCACGACAGTCTGTAGCGGGACTGTAGGTGGATTGTTATTGCATTCATAATGTTGCTCCGCTGCATGCTTCAAGTGACATGTCCTTAAAGTTAGCACGGCCGAGTAACGTTAGCACGGCCGAGTAACATTAGCGCAACCAAGTAATGTTAGAGTGACGGGCAACAACAGTGGCTAAATTATGTCTGATTTTTTAGAAAGAAAAAACTTCGGAACAACAGACAGCTCCTCTCTTGATCACACGTTCTGGTGTATCTCCGGTCTTTCTTCATCCTCTAACTTTCTTCTCTGTTCTTGAATGTGCAGTAGCGACCGGAGCTTCTCCCAGTTTAACAGACTGTTATGCTACCTGGCTAGCTAGCAGCTATAATGTTACATAACATGTCGTCCGGCTGTGTAAATTTGTAAAATTGTTTAAGTTACAAATTGTTATGTGCTATGGTGTTTTATCCTGTTAAAGAGAGTTAGTTGTGGGTTATTAATTGTTGTGTTATAAAGTAACTACCATGAGTGAGAAGGGTACGCAGTTAACAGGGCTCCCGTTCTCAATTCACTCGCAGATTACTTCAGCCGGTGCGCTCTCTGCGGCAATGCACCGGTATTACGGTATACGAAATATTCATATCATACGGGAAATTAATACCGGTATAAACCGGTATACCGCCCAGCAATAGTTTGTCATAACAGATACTCTAGGTTGTGGCTAATTGATTGATTTGTTTATTTCTGTGTCCTGCACCATATGGTACCCAGCCCATATGGGCTTACAAGACACTGGACAGCAATAAGAAAATATTCTTTTCCAAAACAAAAAAATTGTCTTATGCTGGATACAGTGTTCTTTGTCTTAGTTGCCTTAGTTGCATTTTCTATATATCTTGCTAAGACACAAACCTCCTCAATAAAGAGCCAACTCTGCATATTACCTTCTAGCTTCTTCAACTGAAGCTTAAGTAGTGTACCTTTTTTAATTTTGTCCAACAGAACATTGGTTGTTAAAGTCTGCTCCACAATATGGCTATACAACATAGCTATCGAGCCTCATAGTTTGGCCTCCCACATACACGTTAAAAAACATTAAAGTGAAATAATTTGTAATCATTTTGAAAGGTTTGTTTTTGTTTAATGGCAATTACTGGTATTTTGGACCACTTGGGGCAGTGGAAACAAGCTGTAAACACAACATTGATTTTATCATGTAGGTAGCGTTTGGTGGTGCTGCCTGCATCTGAAAATAATGCTGATAAGCGCAGTGCCAGTGAACCAAAACAGTAAAGCATAGAACCAAATAAGCTAAAAGACACTGAAGCGCACCATCGAGGTGAGGGCGACCACAATCATTTTCTGTGGGGTTTGTCACTTTGAGCGACCCATTTTCCACCAATACATGTAGTCATTTGATCCATTGTTAATATAAAGATATTGTTTATAGCAGCTTTAGTCCATGGATGTAACACTGCTATGTTTGGGTGTAAGACATGGCAATGGACAAATTGCACATCAGAGAGGTCTAATATATTTAGTCATGATCTTGACAAGAAATCAAGACGTAACCATACATTTTAAACTTGCTTTTGTGTAGACATTAATCACCATCACAGGGTATTCCTCTGGATTTGAAGTGTTGATCCTCAGAGAGAAGTCCAACGATGAATATTTATGAAGCTGGATTTTATATTTGAATTTAAAACTCTTAAACTTGTAAAGCCTGTACGTGATCAGGAGGGTGTCCGTTAAGTGCATAAAGAAATGAATGCCCTTTGTCCACAGATTTTCCATCAGACAGACACAAGTACAACCTTGGATGAACTGTCACTGATACACTCTGCTTCTTTGCAAAGCATTTTAATTGGTTGTAGATATTGGCCTACTGTGACTCCCCGTGATGATAGCAGATGAGTGGATATGTCTCATCTTTGCAAGCTAGAGCTAGTTGTTGTTTATCCAACTGTGTGATCAGCAGGGAAAAGGTCACTTCAAACACGATCCAGCTCTGTATGCAGCTCTGCATGTCTGAAATGATTTAAGCTTGAAGTCACGAATGCTCAACCTGATTTTCTCTTTAATGAATAGTCTGCAGTACTTTTACCTTTCAACCAAATTGTACTTAATTGTATTTATTGTGTCTTATTAATTTCACACTTTTGTGAGTACGTTACTATTTGGCAAGTCTTAAATGGGCGCAACCCACATACTCAGCGCTGCTGCTCATCCCACAAATGCATGTTCCTTACAAATGGGGCACCATTTGAAAGGGAACTAAACCGGCTTTCCAACAGTATAAGATTTATTGCCAAAAATCATTGTTACCTCAGAGAAATAATCTACCAAACACAGTTTATTAAAGTTTATTTAAGTTGAGGACCTTTGCGCTAACCCAGTTTAATTACGTTAACCTCCTGAGGCCGATGATGTCGTATATGACAGCAAACTACACGTTTAATGTAATATTCAATATCTCCAGACCAATGCAGTGTAGAGACTTACTTTTTTGTTTAGAAGCAGAGAGATGGTCAATTTAAGTGAGGTCTTTCATGCGATCGTAGGCTTTCCAGAAGCACTATAATCCAGCCTGGAACTACAGTCTCTTTGTACAACAAATCCATAATTATGGATCCATAAATCAAGTTACATAATGTTTGATATCTCTGCATCACTTCCAGCCACCGTCATTCAGATTCTTTAGCATGAAGGCTAACAGCTGGGCCTTTCCAAAGAGGGCTACAAATGCACTGGGCAGTAATTAGTATTTAGAATAAGTATTCTGTAGCACCCAAAATGTGTTACTTTGCTGCTACATATACTAAATATGGAACGAATGAGCCAAAATAATGATATAACAGCGTGAATGTAATAAATAATGCATAGATTCTCATTTTCACATTTGGTTAATATTATAAGGCGTGCACCCAGGGCGCATTAAACATGGATAGATTTTATGTGACTTATGTGACAGGGAAATGGACATGAAGTCATGTCAGGAGAAAGGCAGCTCGCTCAGCCAATATATATAATAACCCTTACCTGATACAAAAAGGGGGCCTTGTATGTAGCGTGTGTGTTTGTAGGCAGAGCTGCAAGTCATTCAGGCAGCCCTGGGTGTGTAAATGAATGTGATTTGGCCTCCTGATGTCTCATAGTAGACAGGATATTGATAAAAGTGTATGGACTTTTCAGGGGGGAAAAAATCTAAATAGTTTTTTATTTGTGTTAGTTACAGTGTTTATTTTTGTTTCCCCTGATTGCCAAGATTTGGGACAACAATTTTTATAAGCCAAACGTCTTGTTCAATATTGTTCTCTGTGTGATAATGTTAATACATTTCATTGACATTCAATTTCTGTCTAGTTTTTTCTTTTGTCTTTATAGTCATATAACAATGTTCATATGACATCCCTGCAGCATACATAGTTGCAGCAAGCAAGTTTTCCTGAAAAAAATAATGATGTATATATTTTGTGCATTACAGGGTTGAGGTTATACAAGCATTATTACACAAGGAAACAGATGACTGAAAGATTGGAAAGGCCCCAGAGAGTTAATTACAAAGCCTGCTTTCAAACATCTGCTGTTCATTTAATTGTGTTTTCCTTTTTTACTCTTGAGCATAAACCTTTTGAGGTATGTTGTAGTTTGTATAAATGGTAGTTGTTCATGTAGCCGGGCTGAAACATAATTAAGTAGTTCATGTCAAATGTTTAAATGATTACATTTCAGTGATCTTGGAAATAGTACTTTTACTAATAACTAATAATAAGATGAGTATTAATGCATATAATTTTTTTGTCAAGCATCACATCTTCATGGAAAAATGTATGGTTAGACTATATGAGCCATATAAGTTAGACCATATAAATGTATAAGGTAGGCCATTTATTGACAACATATAAAAGCATTTACTGTATGTCATTCAGTTTCTTTCCTGTGTTGATAACCGAAAAATGATGAACATTTGACATCTGTGCTGTTAAATGTCACAGGATACATTTAGGATTCAAAAAAACCCACCTCTCCTCCTCTGTCTGAATTTATTTTATTATTACTATTCAGAGAATGCATACAAATATACCCCTCCATAGTTATCATGTAGTATGGAACGATTCAAATCCATTTTAATATCTAGAGTCTTATTGTGATGGAATAACATTATTTTGCTGCATAAAAAATAAATAAAAAGGGTATATTATCTACACCTAGTCCCTTTTTATAATTGGCTTAGCTAAGCCAAATGCAAGACAAGCATCAATCTTTCTGATAATTATACAACAATACAACAAATCCATTAATGCATACAGAATGTGTATGAATCATTTCTCAGTATAACATGTTGTCTCATCATTCTTCATTGCTTTTGTGGCAAAATGTTATAGGCTACATTACTTACATGGTGTAGCATCTCTGTAAAGCTGCTGCAGTGACTGGAGTTTCAAGTCTTTACACTGCCTCTATGAAAGCTTAACAACCGACAGATGCTTTTGATTGCTTTTGCTGCAGTATGTTATGAATGTATATTTTTGTAAGATTTTAAAGCTTTCAAGCTTTCACTATACAGATCAGATATTTATGTTAAATAACACTCAGCCTTTTAGAACAAAAGTAGATTTCAAACACTAAAAGCTGTTCCTAAAGTGTATGGATTTATTAATAACAGTACCTGCCATAATAGGCACTCCAGATTATTGGAGAGCAGTGTGCACAAAATGTCACCTAAGTATTAGGGCTAATAAATCCATACACCTTGGAAACAGCTTTCAGTGGATTGAACTTTTATTGTAGAAAAAAAAGCCTTTAAAATACATGACCTGTCCTCACAGTTTTTTCAGATTGAATGATCGTTGGCCACATGGGCCTCCCTAGTTCTAATGAATGTGGAGGGAAAAAAACAGCAGCTACCAGTGTGGATGATTTATTTGTTGATGATTTTACTCACCCTCACAACCCATCACTCCTTTTGATTCCCTTCTTCTCAGCTGCCATCCTTGATGACCCTATGGAGTGCAGCAGAGGAGAGCGTTTGGCCATCACACTGGCCAAAGACAGCATCAACAGGAGCAGTAACCGCTCCACCACTGGCAAGCTGGAGGTGGACATCTTTGAACTGCTGAGAGACAGTGAATATGAGATGGGGGAAACAAGTAAGTAACACGGGGAAGAAATGCCTATGAATTGGTGTGGAAAAGAAAGTGTTGATGTGTGTGATTGTTGATGTGGGTCTGTTGGTCAATATATGTGTACATTGTGGTAGAATTTCCAGCTTACGAACTCATGCTATGTAAGTTGTATGTTGAGACAGTGGTACGCCAGGTCTCGTTCAACCAGGTCAGTGTCCAACATTACAGCCGTATGTCATAACCTGTCTCAGGCAGAGTAGTAGTTCAACTCTCTGTCTCCATAGATGACGAGGGACATAACAGCTGTAAGATAAGACAGTGCTGCCTCAAGCGCTCCTATCTCACCAAGGTCATGCAGAAAGTTAACCCATACTCACACACACACACACACTTTAGCATACTTCCCAGAGAGAGATAGACTCTAATAGGTTTTAGGTAAGCATATGTTTTACGCCGCCCGCAATATCTTTGTTTACATCGAAGGTTAAGCTAAATTTAACTCCTCCAGCATGAGCTACACAATAACACATCGTGGTTAAACTGTACTGTTTATCTAATTTCTCCTTGATCGAGATTCCATTAAATGCTTCTGTTTAAGTCATCAAAGTCTCCTGAACCTTCATGTATCCAGAAGTCAAGCTGCTCCTGAGTTTTTCTCTAACATTCGTTAAGACTGAGAAAGGGTCTCTCATTTCAAAATCAGCAAGCCTGTCATTTAAATTCATCTTACTGTCTTATTTTCACTCTTATTTTCAGTCTCTCACACTCTTCCCCCAAGTACACAGTTATTTCTGTCTGTCTGGTTTAACAATATTTTGGTCAAACAGAGGCAAACAAATGATTGAAAATAAGTGACAGACTGCCATGGTACAGGAACGCAAAATGAGCTGTCCTATTTTGATAGCTGCAGAAATCAAATGGTGTGTTTGTATTTTGTTCTGTTATACATTGGCAACTTTCACACTGCTGTGGCAGGGCAGATCAAAACATTTTCTGTAAAAAATTAATGTAATATTGTCTTAATGTTTGTCAAAACAGAGATGGCCTTCAACAGAAAGGCTTATGGACCTTTTAAAATTCCAGTAATTTGTCACACAGATGTGGCAAATGTACCTTGTTATCAATTGTATCAATGCCTCCACTTCACAGCTCCTCAGAACATCAGTGTACTGGTTAGTGACTTGTTGCCTCACACATCAGTGTTTACTGGTTAGATCTTTTAAATTTTTAATGAAAACTATAACAAATCAATACAGCACAGTATGGGTCTGCAGAAAACAACCAATATAAACAGCTATGACAAGAAGTGTGAGGATTGATTTTCAATACAACACATTCCCACGTTCACAAACCTAGAGCTTCAGTGGTGCTGCTTAATCCATGGAAACACTGCTTCACTTACCACAACAAGAAACTGTATTACTTTCTCTGCCTGGTTTACTACTGGTTTTGTGTCGTGTGTGTGTGTGTGTGTGTGTGTGTGTGTGTGTGTGTGTGTGTGTGTAATTAGAGGAATGAATTGGATTAGGGACGGATCAGTGGCCACAGTTAGATGGAAATATCACAGAGGGGCCACTACCTGCCCAGAAAAAGTCCCACCCCCACCTTTCAAGCACCCACTCCTGCCTGTGTAGTAAACAGCTCCTAAATGGATGACTCCCTTGACTGCTTGCCTCTTTTACAGGCACGTAGTCTATATCGCCGACGATTCATTTAGGGGATTGCTCCGGTGCCGCTAGATGATCCGCCGGATGTCCCTCATTTCGGCCGGATGTCCTTCACCTTCCATATTTCTTTGTGTTGACATTCTAAACTCTGGTCGATTAATGAGGACTATAGTTAACTGCTCCTCAGATCTCTACAGGGTAAATTGAAACAGCTAGCTAGGCTATCTGTCCAATATGAGTTTTCTGTTTTAAGACTAAAACAAGTTCCTTCCTGAGGCTATTTTTCTAGAGGCATCGTTATTGCATCCAGCGCTTAGCACCGCTTAAGACGATTGTGATTGGTTTAAAGAAATGCCAATAAACAACAGCACATTTTTCTCCCATCCTGGAGTACTGTGTGGACTAGCCAGACCTTCCTCTGCAGCGCTGTGGAGGAAGGTCTTGCAATGCGGGACTAACTGTCAGTAAACTCAACGTGACCGGACTTCTTTCACAGACCGTTATATATTGCGTATAAAGCCTTATTACACACGTAAATGTTTGTTTTAGTGCTGCCATGGCCAACTGAGACGGTTTTAATCCCAAGAAATCTTAAACCATTAAGATCTGACAGGAAACTTGCAAACACCAAGACCTTCATTACCTGGATAAATTTAGTTGTGGTAGCTGCATTTTGTGTGTGTTTGAGCGTACACATGCATGTTCTGTGGCCGTCTTTTGAATTTTCTCGTTTTGCTATATCTCATGCTTTTTTTTAAATTGTACGTCCGTCCAATCGTCCGTCTTCTTGTAACCAGCAACACCTGTCAAGCATTTCACAAGTCAAACTCATTACAGCCCTCTAATCATTCCAAGGATCCAATAGTTTGTATTGATCAGTGAAAATCAATGTCAAGTGGAGAAAATGGACTTACTTGCTTAACGACCTACCTTCAGACCATAATTTGTCCACAGTGAGAGGCACAGTACTATTCTGAAAATTATCAGCATTAATGGACACCTTGACACTGCCATCAATGTCCAGTGATGAATAAACTTAGGTGAGGAGCAAGAGTTTTGACAAAGACTTTTCATGCACATTCTCTGTCCTCCCACACATACACACACAATGCTGGCTGTGCAGAGAAGAAGCACATCAAAGTGTCACAGAGGCCAGGAGCATGTTGGCTGGCAGTCAAATTGTTCAGCTTTATAATTTGGTGAAGCCATGCAAACAGGTGTGTGTGTGTGTGTGTGTGTGTGTGTGTGTGTGTGTGTGTGTGTGTGTGTGTGTGTGTGTGTGTGTGTGTGTGTGTGTGTGTGTGCACGCACTGTAAATGTGTGCATACATGTGTATGTGGGTGTTTGTGCAAGGTGTCAGTGTGTTCATGTCTTACAGGCACCATGGGTGACTAAGGGATTACTTATTAATCATTCGATTCACTGCCTCTGGATTCACCACACAGGCTCGAAAACGGTCCCCCCTTTCTGCCTTTTGCACACACGTAGCTGGTTAATGCTCTGCATTAATTTGCCCCAATAACCGATGTCAAATTATCATCGCACACACTTACTTTGTGCACACATGCTCGCATATGAACAGTACATAGTGTCTGTACTTGTGTCTACCTCACATCATTGACTGAAGCACTTTAATTAGAAGCCAGGGGTGGGGTAGATTAAAGCATATGGCCTCTGTAAAACTCCCATTCACTGAAATGTTTCCGTCTAATGATATGTTTTTGTCCCCAAAGGTAAAGCCTTTAAATCAGCCCTTGTAAATGTAGAATGTGAAAAACAAGATGAGATGTGTGTGTCACTTTTGGGGAGATTATAGCATTCATGTGTAAGGGCCCTATCTTGCACCCTGCGCAGTGCAAAATCCGACGCAAGTGTCTTTGCTAGTTTAAGACTGACAGTTGTAGTTTAAATAGCAAATACACCTGCAGCCATCTGTGCGCCCATGGGTGTGCTGGTGTTACACGGAGGTGTGTTCAGGTGCGTTCTTGGTGTATTGCTATTTTGAGGCAGTGGAAAGTGATTGCGCCATTGACCACCAAAAACCTGGTCTAAAGTCAATAACACAGCATTTCATTGTTATTGTAACAGCACATTAGTAAAATGTGTGCGCACACTATGCTTGGAACACACCGCCAAGGTACAAACGTGCCTGGCTTTTAAAGGGAATGGGAGATGACACTGATTGGTTTGTTGCATTTTACCCCCAAAACACACCTACGATTAATTAAGACACTAAGTACAACCCTGAACCATGCGCCTGGCGCACAAAATTTTTTTTCTGCCGTCAAACTAGCAAAAGTGGATTCGTACACGCTCTAAACGTAACTGTGCCAGGCACTTCACGCCATGCGCTTAGATCGTTAAAATAGAGCCCCTTATATTCAAACACCAGATTTTATGTTTAAGCCTCCTGATATTGTTTCCTGTCACCATTTCTGTCTCTGCATTTCTCACTGTCTGTCACTCTGTTTATCTGCCATTGTCTCCATATGTGAAAGTCTGTTATATGAATATCAGTTCCTCCCAAAAGCTATTAAACTCTCATGGCCAGGGTCCATAGGATTATTCTGTATGTGCATCACGTTTGGCATATTAAACATGGACAAATGCATTTTGCCTTGCGTGGGTTTCATTAACATATGTGGGTTCAGGTTCCCTTGTGACAGTAGAAGCGCTGGCTCAGGCCGCTATCTGTTTAGAGTTTAAAATAGTCAGCATGTGCATCCATTAACATCTGGCTGAGGAGGGCCTTTTTGAAATGACTCGGATTCCTCACGAAAGCCTGTTCTGTGCTTTCCTGGATAGCACTGACTGACTTTCTCACTGTCTCTGTTCCCTTCTCAATCCTTATTTTCTTTGTTTTCTCTCAGTGTGCCAGATCATGTCGAAAGGGGTGGTGGCAGTCCTCGGTCCTTCTGCCAGTCCGGCCTCCAACTCCATCATCAGCAATATCTGTGGAGAGAAGGAGGTGAGTTTATGCACCCAACTGGCCTGCAGCCACGGGTTAGGCAGCGTGCTCA
Source organism: Perca fluviatilis (assembly GCF_010015445.1). NCBI lineage: Eukaryota > Metazoa > Chordata > Actinopteri > Perciformes > Percidae > Perca > Perca fluviatilis. The sequence continues at coordinate 30,339,909 of NC_053113.1, read as the reverse complement.
CAGTGCGATCAGAAAAACACCGCTAGGAACAATGATGCTCATTAGCAGCTATGTTGTTTTTGTAAAAGATTGAGGGGGAATGAAATCCAACTTGTTAGTGAAAATGATGAAACACCTCAACAGTGTCATAACTCTCCATTGCAGTCCCCACTCCAATCTAAGCACCGCTGGACATTTTATTTCCTCCATTCTCCCTCATTAGGTTGGAGCAGTTTGGGCCGTGGATGCTTGCTAGCCACTGTTTTGAGATTTGTGTAGAAACTTAATACAGATAAACAAAAGTAAAAGTCAAGACACATATTTTCTTTTCTGAACATTGAAGAAAAACATGTTTTCCATAATTCAAACATGACTGAGTGGATTTGGCTTCAGCCCGAATGCATGCAAACAGATCCCAGTTGGATGCTAATTGGCTTCTCTGAACTCTGACACAGTGTTTTTTTGATGACTGATGTCAAGAGACAATTATACAAATCCATAAACTAGATCAAGCAGAAAGAATTATCTGTGATGTTTTTACTGCCATGCATTTGCGCGTTTACTAAATTTGATAGATTTGTTTTACATTTTGTAGAAGACTATTCAGATTATGAAAGTAAATACACCAATATTGATATCATCTATATTATCTACTGTGTAGAATACTGCCGCAGATTTTAAAAACTGCATGTCAGCTTTCTTTCAGTTCATTAATCATTCAGTTTTCAATTGTGTGTTACGGTATGCTCCAGCTGTAATTGGATTTGGTCCAGAGAGAGGCTGCCTTTTTATCTGCGTGAATTTGATCAGCATGACTATTAGGAGACATCCCATTACCATCCTAGTCTCTATAATGTCCTCTGGTACAGTACAGCCCATCTTTCTAATGAGACATCATTCCGTTGTAGTGGTAGGAAGACCTGGACTCCTTGCTGTTAAAAAATCTCTGGTGGCATTGAGTTGCGGGGCTGACTGCTTTGAAACACTGACTGTGATAATACCACCGTATCAATATTAAAGACTATGAGTTGTTAAATGATACATACAGTATAGTCATAAAATACCCCAAGGCAGGGGTTTTCCTCGCTCAGAATGGGCCTTTGGTGGGGGTGACTACGCACGGCAGTAAGCATGAATGGTCTGCGTACAGTAAACGCAAATACTCTGCGTTACCTTATTTGACAGAAATCTTTGCATTTTCCTTTTATTCCTGACAATTTAATAAACAAAAATGTATATTATGCTTGAGCAAATTAAACCCCAATTAACAAAAGTGGTTCAAAAAAATATTAGTATTTATAAAAAACACTGGGAGTCATGTACAGACTGGAGATAAAGCTGAGATTGGCTCTTATATTCAAGTTCATGTTACACTTGATGATTGTGAATTATCAAGCAGTAAAAGTGAATTGCTCTTAATCACATTTAGAAAGGATTTGAGTTGCTATTTTTTTTTTTTCTCAATTCTTATCATTTTTGGCACCAACAATTCCTCTATGCATGAAAAACCCTGCAAGGAGTTAATAACAGTCCTAAAGATTCACAGTTTCCCCACATTGGCTCAAATTTCATCTTTATTTATCTATTCTTAATGCACATGTGAATAGGTGGGGCAATAATGTGGATGACATTTGGATTAGTCACAGATAGGAGGATTATAGGATCTTCTGTCATCATGTTGAATTAGTGTTTGTACTTTCCCATGTATAACACTTCTTTTAGCAGTAATTTCCATCTAGCTGTGGCCAGCACTGTCACCAATGCTGTAGTCTGAATTGTGTTTAGTGTTGAACTCCTAATAAATCAGAACTGCTGCAATGCCTGGGGGAAAAAATATGCAGTCTGTTATCACACATAACTTGACAGCCTCATAGAAACATTTGCACTGGGCGTTTGATATGCCAGTTGGGTGTCCATCTTCATCTGCTCTGAAAATGCAATATTACATCATTCTTGGCAACCGTCTTCTCACAACTGCTCTAGATGGACTTGTTGTTAGTTCAAGACGTGGACTACTATTATTTCAGGGGTATGACACAGTTTTGTGCTGAGAGCTGCACTCTATTGTCAAGAGCTATTCAACTCTTTCCCTGTAGTTATTCTATTCTAATCCATGTTTTGTGTAACACTGACACTGATTTTTAAGTATAATTTTGAGTTTAACAATAACAATGTTATTGTGATAGAAACGGTTACCACAGTGGTACGCCCTTTACCTTTATAATTCCATTTTATCAGCGCTGCATAGCTTTTAGCTTGACCTTAAACTATCAAAAGTACCCATAACTAGCCATACTGCAGAAAATTGCCCCCTTTTGAGTGATATACTATTATATATTATTACACGGCTTTGTTGAATACTCGATTCTGATTAGTCAATTACGACATTCTGTTTCTGATTAGCAGACCGCTGCTATAAATATCAGGCCGTTTCAAATAGATGCCGTTCTGATCATAGATTTTGAAATCACCAAAATAATTTTGAAATCAATATTTTGTGTCAGATTATTGATTTCTAGCCGTGTAATAAGCAGGATAATGTAGAGTGAGCGGGTCATTATTGTGAATTAAGCCCCTTCAGGGTGATTCAAGACCTGCATCACACTGTTGTGGTTTAATTTGCAATAATGACCCACTCGCTCTACATGGTCCCTTACATATATAATTGGATTACTCATTCATACTATGTACGTAGCTTTTCCTGTTCCAGTTTGTTAGTTTTAACTATTTTAAATACAGTTTAGTGTAATGGAGTAGAAGTATAAACTAGTATAATATGGAAATACTCAAGAAAGTACCTTCATTTTGTACTTAAGTACAGTACTTGAGTAAATTTTGCTGTACATTCCACCACTGCCTTTTACATATAAAGTGTTTTATCTTATAGTGAAGAACAACTATAGACATAACTGTGCATCCTCAGCTTTGACATATTGTTGCTCTAACTTAGCACAAAAAGTAAGGAAATTTGTGTTTGATAGATTATTTCTCTGTGGTAACAATGCTTTTTGACAATAAATCTTATACTGTTGGAAAGCCTGTTTAAGTGCTGAGTATGTGGGTTGCGCCCATGAAAAATCTGCCAAATCTTCTCTGTCAATGCCAAACAGCTTATTCTGCATTTGACTCATTTGGTGTTTGGTGGATTGGATGATTGAAGTTTGAAGAAACAAGACATATTGGCAATTTAACAATTTATTAATTTCACAAACAGGAGCCTCAGTAGCGTGTGGAAGAACCATACACAGCCACAACAGCCTGGCACATCCTCCTCATGCTGGTCACCAGCCTGGTCACACACTGCTGTGGGATGGCATCCCATTCTTCAACCAGCATTTGTCACAAGTCAACCAACGTGGTTTTGTTGGTCACTCTGGCACGAACAGCACGCCCAAGCTGATCCCACAAGTGTTCAATGGGGATTGCCACTGGTTGCAGAATCTCATCTCTATATCTCTCTGCATTGAGATTGCCTTCATTGATGACAAGCCTCAAAACAAGTGCCAATAGCAACAGCAAAATAACCTGTTTGGCAATGGCAGAGAAGATTTGGCAAATTTTTCATGGGCTCAACCCACATACTCAGCGCTGCTGCTCATCCCACAAATGCATGTTCCTTACAAATAGGGCACCATTTGAAAGGGAACTAAACAGGCTTTCCAACAGTATAAGATTTATTGACAAAAAGAATTGTTACCACAGAGAAATAATCTATCAAACACAAATTTCCTTACTTTTTGTGCTAAGTTTACATTGTGAAGTGTTGTATTTCAGAAGAGCAGGACAGACCTGCAACTGCTTGACAGTACTGAGCATATAGTTCAGACCCTATTGTAGGTCATCTTTGCAGGGTCTGTGAGAAGTGTCTGGGATTGTAAAATGGTTTGAAGTGTTTCTTCTCTGACATGATTTTGTTGGAAATGCATAGTTTGATGTGCTGTGACATGTTTCTCACCTTACAGTAACATCAAGAAAACTTGATTTTAGAGTTCAAAATGTAGCCACAGAGGACCACTTAGCTTCTTCTTTCATCACCACTAAAAGAAACGGAGGAGAAAACACTCAATGTTCTTTCGAAGTAAAGATAACATATAGTGATGTTGGCAATGCTGTTTAAATTCTGTCAACCAAATCCACTTCAACACACGTTACAGTAATGCTTCTAATGTTAGTTAGCTAGATCTTCAGCTTTTAAATAAACATAGAGTTGGTTGTGGTGCCCCCAACATTTATAATCACATGTTATTAGATTTAATTGTGTGTCCACCCACAGTCATAAAGAATATTCAGTCAGTTTACAGGACGAGATGAGGGATTCTGATGTGAAAATACACACAAATGCACTTTTGGACACATAATTGTTAAGACAATAGACAACAGATTACACCCAGGGGAAAACCTGTTTCCTCGTGAATACCGTACATTGATCATCTTATCTCATTCTGTGTTGTATAAAATGCATTAATAACTATTTTTAGGTTGCCAGGCAACTCATGGAATAATCAAGCCCAATGGTCCTCGGTTGTGGTGATCAGGACACTGCTGGTTTTCATTCTAGTCATCAAATCAAAGACTATTGAATACCTAGAATGCATGGAAAACCAGCAGCCATAGCAGTTTAGTTTCCTGAGGACCAGTACCGAAAAAACGATGATCTTAACTCAGTGGTCCTCACCCAAATGCTATTTAGAGAGAGAGTATGCTGATTTTTACCAACCAAACACCACACCAGCTGATTTCACTGATTAGGTCCCCCATCTCAGGCTTGAGGTGTGCAAATCAGTGAACTCAGTTGCTGCTGGTGTGTGTGTGTGTGTGTGTGTGTGTGTGTGTGTGTGTGTGTGTGTGTGTGTGTGTGTGTGTGTGTGTGTGTGTGTGTGTGTGTGTGTGTGTGTGTGTGTGTGTGTGCGCGTGCGTGCGTGTCTAACATGATCACTCTGAAGGGGATGACTGGGTAATGGCCCTTGTCAGCATGGCCTTATAATATGGGTAGGGTGTTGTAACTAACTAACAAAAATGGTTGACCTTTGGCAAAATATGAGGTGTTATTTGCCATGGAGTTCTTAATTTAAGGATTATAAAATTATAAGTAAAGTCCTGCATTCAAAATCTTACTTAAGTAAAAGTACAAAAGTAGTTGCATCAAAAATCAAAGTACCAAAGGTAAAACTATTCATTATGCAGATGGACCATTCAATTTGATTATAATTAGTGATGCATTAATGTGTTCATCACTTTGATGTTGCTGCAGGTAAGGGTGTGTAACCTATTATAATACTTTATATCATAATTTATTATAGTGATTGATTATATTTTGCATTAATAATCTAATTCCGCAAAGTAAGTAGTGGAGTAGAAGTAGAAAGTATTTTAAAATCAAAATAATCCAGTTAAGTACAAGTATACTCAAAATTGTAGTAAATATAAATGTACTTAGTTACATTCCACCACTGCACGAGATTTAGAATAATGAAAACCCCTGCTATTATAACCAATCACAGAGGACCCCAGGTAATACTAGTCCTGCAGAAACAGAGCTAAAGTAACTCAAATATTTTCTGTTCTGAGCACATTAAAGGTCCAGCACTGTGGGAAAGAAAATGCTTTCCTGCTGAGTGAGAGGGTTGAGCTGAAGCTGAGCTCATATAATACCAAGATGGCAAAGTTATCCTTGATAAGATGAGCAGCTCACATCTTGCTCTTGTAATTCAGGCTCATCCAGTAGCACAGAAACCAGCAATCCTTTGTGAAACACTATTCTCTGCAGCTGAATAGTCTGCAGTACACTTCTGAGGACTGCTCAGCAGGAGATAAGTAGATTGGCCGGTGGATGCAAGCAGGTTCTTGTGCCTAATGTTACCTTTTGACTCCGGCATCCCAATGCTTGCCCCCCAAAAAAGCCTCCTAAGCAAGAACAAACCCAAATGGAGTCCTGGTGTCGTCTGACATGAACTTTACATGCAAACCATGTATGTACAAATGGTATTTTTAATCCAAAGTCACTTCATAATTCAATGATGTTTTTTGTCATCCTATTTGATGAAAGTGGGTCTTTACTAGACAACTCATAATAGCAAGTAATTACTGAGCATAGTAAAATCCAAATCCCTAATTCACGTTTATTGGAACCTACAATACTCATGTATCACTTGTGATAATATATTGTAATAATACTTGATTGAGAATGTACTGTATTATACAGAATATTTGTCACATATGACACAAATATTAACAGGTGATCTCACTTACTTATTGTGTGTGTGTTGTTTGTCTGCGATATTACATCTCTCTATAAAAGGTGAAAACAGGTCTTACAGGTGTAAGAGAGGTGTGTGTGTGTGTGTGTGTGTGTGTGTGTGTGTGTGTGTGTGTGTGTGTGTGTGTGTGTGTGCGTGCGTGCGTGCGTGCGTGCGTGCGCGTGCGTGCGTGCGTAGCGCGGCGTGCGGTGTGTGTATACACACAATACTTTGACCACCTAACTCCACACTGTAAGCATAAGGCCACAGATGCTGGCACTCCGGTGGCTGGTTGCCTGGGACACTGGCAACAATATTGCAGCTGACAGACCCTACTAGGTGTTCAGCACATCATCTACCAGTCCCTATCAATCACTCCCAGGGTACCACTGCTGCTGCAGAGGCTACTTCCACCAGGGCAACAGAGGACTGGGACAGAGCCCATCTGGGTTTCACTCTAATACTGACTAATAGAAAAACAGCTACTGTGGAGAAGGTGTTGACTGTGTGCATCATGTTGGTAGTTTGTTTCCATCTTATGCATCATGGCAAGCAAACCTTGGGGTCAGGATTTGGAGGAAGGGTAGATTAATATCAACTAATGAGAAAAATTAACTGGAGCTTTGGATGAGAGGCTCCTGCTGCTTTACAGGTGCTCGTCTGCTGGCTGCTGCAGCCAGCCAGGATAGCTGCAGTGTGCAATGCGGTTTTCTTGTTGTTCGCTTAGTTTCCTGTGAATTTCAAGGAGAATAAATTTGATTCTTATTTTCTTTTTAAAGATTATTTTTTGGGGCATTTTTAGGCCTTTATTGACAGGACAGCTGAAGACATGAAAGGGGAGAGAGAGGGGAGGGGGAATGACATGCAGCAAAGGGCCACAGTCGAACCCAGACCCGCTGCATCGAGGAGTAAACCTCTATATATGGGCGCCCGCTCTACCAACTGAGCCATCCGGGCTCCCAATTTGATTCTTATTTTTAAGTGGTGACTTTGATATGAGGGAAAGGTCCAGGGACTTTTCATCACCAGTTTTCAAAAGTAAATTAAGTAAAAAGTCAGTGATTACATTTTGATGTGCCAAACATGTATTCTGAATTGAGTTTATATCCCACTGCTCTTCGCCGCCTTCAGCTCAGTTTAAATGCTCTTACCCCCTTTTTTATCCATTAACTAACTCCTCTAACATAGAGGATCAAATGTGCAATACCTTTGTGTCTGCTAAAGAGGGGAAACGCATTCCTCAATAATTCAAACATGTGTCAGAAGTGGTCATGAATATTAATGCCCAATCTGATGTCCAGGGGTTGCTTTGGGCTTGCAAAGCCATCTGGTTGCAGGAGTACAGAAAGATTACACTACTGCATTTTGGTTGGTTGGTGTTCGGGTTGGATTAAGAGATGAACCTGAGGTCTGCTGGGCAAACAAAGAGCGCTGGATTGAGGTTGGGGGTCAGTGGTATAGCTCAAGCCCTGGAGATAGGCAGTAATGAGGGATTTGTGCTTTCATACACACAGACTCATACACACAGAAACTCACAAACGCAATTCTGACTCACTTTTATACAACCACCCAGAAAATGCCTTAAATTATCAGAAAATGGCGTGCAACTTGAGGGTCATTTATGTGCAGATGTTCAAGTACTACATTATTTTAGATTTTTAGGTTCTCTCTGTTTTTCTCTCACACTCACTCTGTTGCAGTCGCTCTCCCCATCTCATTTTCCGCCACTTTCCCTCCTGTCTACTCTAATAGTGTTTCGCTGCATCGTGAGCACTGCTGTTTGAGGTAACGCTGAGGAACTCATTCAGTCCCAGTAAAAAATATTTTTTTTATTTCCTTCCTTAGTCTGAGTCTTTAATTCCAAGATAGTTTGGAGTCAAACATATTTCTCAGGAATACTTATTAGTGGGCAAATGAAGTCTGTAGGATTCCTCCACATGGCCAGACATGAGCTACTGTTGAATAGGGTCATCAGACAAAGCTAAGGCACAGTTGATTGCTCATGAATGGATACTGAACAAATTTGAAAACCTTTCTTCATGCTCTCGGAGAAAGTGCTTCATTTGTGTCATTATTGTGAGGCATTCACAAGCTTACTCATAGACCATTTGCCATAGATCTGAGTGTGTGTTCATTAACTTGTCCATTCACATGTCCAGATAGCCTGCTGTGTTAGGGTCCAGTGTGTGTGTAGAGCTGTCCAAACGGATTTAAATGGGTAAGTTGTCCAGAAGCTCAGTGCTACACATGGTGTGGAATTGCTTTTTGTGACTTGAAAAAGCCAGCTAGTCAGACCAGCAAATCGTCTCTGGCCAGAGACCATTTACACAGTAGCTATGCTTTAGACTGTCTCCCTGCCAGGCGCTGCATCACGGTTGGTCACAGCGAAGCCAGCACACCACATTTCCTGTTTGTGTACAGCCAACTTCTGCTCAGCTTTTCTCTCACACATGTGGACACCAGTATCACCTAAATATTGCACCTGCTCAGTAAAAGGGGAGTACACAAACAGTAGGGGGTTGTTTTTACCTTTATGGCCATGCTTTGTTCTTATTGTGACAACCATTTTGATTGTAGGAAAAAAATCCTGGTTAGTTCGAGTGAACTAATTTGTGTCAAGGTAGCAAAAATACTAGCTTTTTGTTTAAACTTGTATAAAAAAGAATCGTTGAACCATTAATGTGTAGTTTTTATTGTTATATGAACTGCCACAGTAAAAAAAAAACTGCTTCTATATATTGTGATGAAAATAATTAAATAATAAATAAATCCTTTGATTTTAGATTAGTTGATAATGTCATGAGCTACAACTGCACTGTTACACAACATTGCATAATATAGTTTTAATCCTTTTAATCACAGCAATGATTGCGTTTAAAGTTTTTTCAGCTTTAGAGTAGCTTTATTTAGCTTGAGGCACTGCAATCTTCAACAATTAGAGAGAAAGTAACAGTGTTTAAAATAACCAGAATTATCATATAAAGTGCCCATATTGTTCACATAATGTTCTTTTGTGTCTCTGGTGCTTCCACACACATACAAACTTTGAAAAAAATCCATCCATGCTGTTCTGAGTGAGATACGGTTTCTGAATGTGTCCTGCCTTCAGTCTCCTAGTGAGCTGTTCAAAATCGGCTCGGACTGTGACGTCACAGTCCGAAATGAGCTGGCTAACCACAACCGTTAGCTCGTAGCGTTAGCGATAGCTGCACAACGCTAATGCTAACACTAGCATGGTACCTCGTTCTCAATAGCAAAGCACTGCTACAACACACACAAGTTCACCATAATCACACAAAGAACTACTTACATGTGCCCCTCATTTAGAAGTCTCCCAGCTAATCCTGCCTTGTAACTGACGAAGTTGGAGAAACAGCCTTTCTTTTACTTCTATGCTAAGCTAGCTGACATGATCTACATCTGAGCTACTGAGCATGTGCGAGTGCAATCAAAGATAGTACAGAAGAAGAAGAAGAAGAAAAGAGGTCTCACTCTGTAGCTAAAACAGAAACCAGGTGAAAAGAGGATCTGCAGCAGTGAGAGAGAGCTGTGCAGTACAACAAAAATATGGTGTTTTTTGAAAATTAAACCATGTAAACCTATTCTGGTACAACCTTAAAATACAGTTATGAACCTGAAAATGAGTATAATATGGGCGCTTTAACACCGCATGACTGTGCTCGCCAACAACTAACTTTTCCTGCAAATAACCTTTTTCAACCCACCAGACTCCATGTAAATAAACAGTAATTTTAGCATCGTAAAATACACTTCATTCATAGTCGACAGAAACAAAATAAAAAGATCTTGCTTAATACTGGACCAATGTCAGAGATTGTTGTTCCCATCAGTCACTTTGACACAAAAACATTGGAAAATAGGGTCCAGGTTGAAACAAAAAATGATAGTTAACTAACTTTAAATGCTACCTAGTCCACTTTTATTTAATGAACAAAGTGAGGACAATCTTGACACAAAATCAATGTACAACCTTCATTCTTCTGTCGATATTACAAACACTGCTGTATTTTGCTGCTTTGATTTAGTCTTCTCTTTCTAATTTGTTTGTCTTCTTTCCTTTCACACTCCCGCAGTTTTAACCAATTTTCACTTCTCTTCCTTTGTCCCTCCTCTAATATCTGCTATTACTGCCCTTACACAAGCCTTAGTTCTCGTCACTCTCCTTGACCTTACTGTCACCTCTTTCTTCCTTTTTTTCTCCTGTCTCTTCTTTTTCTTATTTTCTTATTTCACCTCCTCCACCTGTCTCTTTCCTGAAATTTTCCTTACACAACTTCTTCTCAGACACTAGCTATAGATAACTACCAGGTCAAGATCTGCCATTGTTAAGAAAACTAATAGAAATCTAGTATTCAAAAGCCTGCTCCCTATCTCTCTACTTCTCCCTAAACACCCTCCATCAATCTCATGCTGATTCTCTATGTCTGAGTGTAAAGTGGTATTAGTCCTGCTGTGTCGGTCTTGTTCTGCTTGGGGGTCAGCTTATGGTTCATCTCTCCACTATAATTGGGCTTTAAAGCCACTATATGTAAAATCAAAAGCCTTCCAGCCAAAAGCAACGTTAGTTTGTCAGCAAGTGACACGTCATTGGTCACAACCAGCAATCAGATCTGATATTGTTACTTATTTCGCTCCCACCTTTCCTGTCTATCCACTGTCACTATCTAATAAAAAGGGAAAAAGCCCCCAAAATAATCTTTAAACAAAAAAAGTTAATTAACTACAGTTCAGCATTTAACACCATAGTTCCCTCCAGGCTCAAGGACCTGGGATTAATAAACACCTCACTGTGCATGTGGATCCTTGACTCACTAACACACCTCTTACACCCTCATCCTTAACACTGGAGCACCCCAGGGCTGTGTTTTGAGTCCCCTGTACTGGACTCTCTGTAAACACACGACTGTGTAGCCACTTTCAGCTCAAACACCATCATCAAGTTTGCTGACGACACAGCTGTGGTGTGCCTGATGACAGACAACAATAAAAAAGGCCCCCTGAAAGAAGTGGAGGACCGGATCCGCTAGTGTAAGGACAACAACAAATTCATGAATGTCAGCAAGACTAGAGGTGATAGTTAACTTTTGGCAGAAGCAGGGAAGGAACTACGCCCCCCTTAATATCAACAGGTCCTCGGTGGAGAGTGGGGACAGCTTAAAGGGATATTTCACCGCTGTAAAGATGAATATATCTTTAAATTGGGTCAGTTATGTAGTAGAAATGTGAATTTCTTTTAGAAATTTGTGCCTTCTTGGCCGAGAAAAGCCAGAAAATGTGTTTTTGGCTCATTTGGATGAAAGACACCAAATCCCAGAATGCACTTGCTTCGCTTCACTACGAGGCCACCCCAAGCCATGCCTACCGCTTACAGAGAGGCAGTCAACTGAGTCAAGTCTATTGTGTTTTATTGTCATTTCAACCATATACACGAAACAACGTTTCACCGTGGCTCAAGTGGTGTTACACATTTAAAATATATAAAAATTACATTATATAAAAACGATATATGAAATGTTCAGCTAACGCATACTAGCATTAGCGTTTGGTGGGCTGTAAACACCGGGTACAAACACAGCCATGAATTTGCGTGGAATGTAGCTAGAATGGTCGGCATTTAACAGTCACAAACTCCACCAGCGGTTAGTTGGATACAAGCACCCCATTCCTGCACCAGTCCGTGTTAACACAGCCCTCCTTCATGAGTTTTATTCGGCGACACAGCCGGGCTAGCAGGCCTGGTAGCTGGATAGTCCGGTACACTGTTGTTCATCCATTCATCATGCTGCCTCAGCAGAGCTAAGGCAATCATCACAGACTGCTCCCATCCTGCCTACCCCCTGTTTGACCTGCTGCCCTCTGGCAGGCGCTACAGGTCAATCAGGACCAGGACAAACAGACTCAGGAACAGCTTCTTTATACAAGCCATCACCACACTGATTACACACACTCACTACTACCCCCAACCACACACATTCACACCTTCACATACAGACCATGTGAAATAACTCTGGTACTTTTAGTTTGCATATTTCTTCTGTTTATGATTGTATTGTTTTACTATTTATTTCTTTTCTTTTAGAGTTAGATTTGTTTACTGGGTGAACTGCCGCTAAGAATGTTGTTGTCCATTTTTGTGCAATGACAATAAATCTTCTGATCTGATCTACCCTCAGGCCAGAATAATCCTAAATGAGGACATTGACAAGGGGGATGTGAAACCCTTTTTTGAACTGTTTTTAGTGCATAAATTGAAGGAACTGACATTACATTTTACTGAAATTGTATTTTTCTTATGATTTCATGTGACCAATAAACTGATTCAATTGATTGATTGATTAAGTAGAGCTGATCTGCATTTTTCTTAATGCAGAATAACCAGCTGGTAGCCTGACGTCGTCATACTCAGATTATAGTCAGAACATTGGGCTGTGATTATGGGGCATGTTTCAACCGAACCAGGAAAGAAAATGCCTCTGTACTCAATTGGATAGACCTACAACCAATCAGAGCAACGGAGACAGACGTCACAGAAGCTGCAAGTCAAAGGCAGGCTTTGACAGAGCAAAGGCAGAGGCGCCAGTTTCCGTGTCGTGCGGACGGGTGTGGCAATGCGTATACATACGTGATCGTGGTTCTCTGTTCCTCTTTTAAAATTAATGCGCTGTCGATATCTTCTATAACAGACGTGATAACAATTTGATTGGTCCGAACAGCTCTGGTACAAGCATAGTTGCTCCACAACGGATCAAGTCCAGACCACACTTCCCGACCTCAAATGTTGTGGGCGGGGCTAAATTCGGCTGGCATCCAGGCTAACCAGCTGAAGGAGAAGTCACATCACTTTGATGTAGTATGAATTAGAAAATTTAAGTTGCATCTTTTTTATCCATAGCAGTCCAGGAGCAGTAAGGTGCCTGCCAGACACTCACAGCTTAATATTCTTTCAGAATAACTCAAAAAAGACATGAAATGTAATGCATATTAGCATTCATTGCTACTTTAAATACAAAATAATGTTAATCTACAGCTGAATGCAGTTCACATCCCAACACTCGACCACATGGAGTTTTTATTCTAAATCCCTGCTTATTCATCTTCTAGGATCACAGTGACAGGCAGCAACCACACCCTACTTCTTATTTAATGCTTTACCCAGATCTTTGTTCACAGCATGCTGTGTTTACACAAACAGCAGATACTTTTGGATGTATTGTCCATACGTTTCACACGAGACTGAGCCATTAGCATTGGTCATCATTACTATAAGAGGCGTCTTAGATTTGTATTTAGAATGGTAAACTTGTAAACAGGTGTTCTGCATTAATTCAAAACTAACCAAGAGGCTCAAGTTAGCTAAAAACTTACCATTATTGTGCATGTTTGAGATGGTTAATGTATTGGTCATATTTTGCTTAACTATTATATTTTGCTATGACATGTTTTCTGCATACTTGGGACATACTTTAAAAAAAAAAAAGAATTCAGTAAATGCTATTTAGATAAAATAGCATTATAGTCAAACTAATTGATGGACTAATGGATTTTTGAGGCAGACTCCAATATCGATATTTTATCCAAGGGCATATCGGCCATTAAATGCATCCACTGTTTACGCTGAGTGAGACTTAAAATGAGTAATTTGTCACTGTTCTCTGGTGGGCAAACTATGTAATGGAGACTGATTCAAAATTACAGTATTTCAACATACCTTTTGCCATTTCTGTACTACAATTACTTACTAAACGGCAGGCATATGCACATATAACAATTTGTCTGTAATAAGCCAATTGGCCAATTTATCGGTCAAGCTGTAATTATTTTCGTTAAAAGTTTTAAAGTACTCATATTATGCTTTTTGGCTTTCCCCTGTCCTTTTTTGTGTTATATATCTTTTGGTGCATGTTATAGGTTTACAAAGTGAAAAAGCCCAAAGTCCAGTCCAAAGGGACATACCATCTTCCAGAGAAAACACTGTTCACAAACTCCTCCAAACAGCTCAATTGTAGTCCAGCCTTTACTTCCGTGACGAACGTGTGTCACTTTGTAACACACGTTATAATGCTCACCTAGACTCCCAACAAAGATGGTACAGAAGTGAGATGCCTCACTCTGTAGCTAAAACAGAGAGCTCAACACACAGGGTGAAAAGAGGAGCTGCAGCAATGTGCAGTACAACAAATATATGGTGTTTTCTGAAAATGAAACCACATAAACCTATTCTGGTACAACCTCTAAATACAATTATGAACCTGAAAATGAGCATAATATTAGCACTTTAAGAACACATACACAAAGAAAGTCAACTCTGAGGTGCTTTGTCTTTATGCTTGTAGCTGCTTAATCTACAGTAACCACAGTGCCATAAAATGGCACAAAAATGATTTATAATGAGTTTAATTTACATGTAATTCAGATGATGACTAATTACATAATGATGCCATCATTCATTTCTCTGAGGTTTGTGTCTGTGCCTGTGCATACAAGTGCACAAATCTATAAATACATTTGATTAAAAGAATGTGGGTGTTAAGCTGAGTGTCACTCTGAACCGAAGTCATCTATTTAGTCTGCTTGCAAACAAAACGCAGGTGCTTCTTCTGTCTCTGCCTGATCATAATTAGAGGAGCACAGCTGTCGTCTGCACCTCTGCTGACCCTTTTCTCACAACACTATTGATCCGTCTTGTCATGGCTGCACCGGCAGAACAACCATGTGCATATCCAAATCCACTATCTTGTCATCAGGAAGCAGTCTTTTGATTTGATCACTGAGATAAAAGCGAGGTAATACAGAGGGACTTCCAGGTACGCACCATAGCGAAATGGATAATGGATTTCAATTCAGCTGATTGTTGTCATCAAGGGTATGAAAAGGGACTCTGCTTCATGTTACAATGTTGCTTTTGTTTTGTCCTAGTCAGCTGTGTCAAGCAGCAGAGGTTTGTCTTTTGCGCAAGGAGACTCACACCAGCTGATATTGCTCATCTTTTTTTCTTCCAGCTGCTGACTGAATTAATGCTCTGCCGTTTTCACTCTGTGAAGTGAAACTCATCAAGAACATTTGAGTATTTTGTCTCTCCATCAACATGTGTGTGTTCTGCTCAAAGACCAAGCTTTGTTGGCCAACATCTTGTTGTGTAAAGTTGTTGTTGTTTGGGTGGTGTAAGTCAAACTTCTGGCTAGATTCCCAGAATTGGGCTAAACTCTCTGTCAGATTAAAAAAGAAAAAAATCAAAGCTCCTTGTAGAACAATTTGAATGGACAATAGAAACATTTTTTTTCCATGCTTGATAAACACAGATAGATTGCAGTGGGCATTCAAGAGCATATTTACTGGTGCATGTTACTTAATTTAATCAGGTAGGTGGCTTGAGTCAGATCGTATGCTAATACCAGCAAAGCTGGTAGCCAAACTGAGTTAAAAAAGCAATTCTTCTTTTTTTTTTAAGACATTTGCTCTGAAATAGGGAAGCGGAGTGGGGAACAGGCCTCTCTAGAGGAAAGGAACTTTTTTCTCTCTTAACTGGCTGATCAATGAGATAGAGATCTCGTGGTCAATGTTGCAGTCTCCTAAAAGGCACCATGGGAAACGCAGCCCACTTCATCTTTATCACTGGTCTGCTTCTGCGCTGACCACAGGGACCTGATGCAGGATCATTACTACCACAAATAGAGATCTGGCTTCCTGGGCTGAGACTGGGATTAGCCGGCGGTCTGGGATGGATATTGTTGGTTGGGCCGCGTTG
The DNA here is from genome assembly GCF_010015445.1 of Perca fluviatilis. NCBI lineage: Eukaryota > Metazoa > Chordata > Actinopteri > Perciformes > Percidae > Perca > Perca fluviatilis. The sequence goes on along the minus strand of NC_053113.1, from coordinate 30,323,928 downwards.
ACACTCTCATATCTCCGGTGTCTCATCTCTTCCGTTTCTCTCCCACATGATTTTCCTCTTCTGAATGCCAACAGCTGGTCTCCCAAATCCCCCATAAACCTTTTGGTTCGAAAGGGGATCAGGTAGACATAATAGACTACCACCTGCCCTCCTGTCACCCTGCAACACCACCCTTGCCAACTCCACTCTGGCATTCCAGCCTTGGCATCACACTTGCTGACTGATGGACAATGTCTCCAAAAGCATCTGTTCTCTGATGCTCAGCAGCCAACATATTTCTCTGGCCTGCAGTAGGCTTCATCCAGTCAGGCTTCATCCTGTTCTGCTATTAGTTGTTTTTCTACAACTGATAACCACCAAAATGATTAGCTACTGTATGTGCACTTTTTGACGGTAAATGAACTGTTCTCCGTCTAGCCTCTGCAAAGCTGGTATTTAGCTCACTGAGACTGAGTGGCTGCTGTCCACTTGGCTGCAGTGCGAAGTGTTTTCAAGGACAGTTCAGTCTTTCTGCCGAGCATGTGTTGTATGCTAATTGATAGCCAGGTCAATGTGCAATGTAAATGAGTCACTTCAAACATGACTGCTCTTTCGCTAGCTTTCCCACAGCCGTGCCTGACACGTTCCAAGAACCATAAAAGTGCGGTGATACTTTATTAAAAACTGTTTTGTTCTGCTGCCCCTTTGAGTCCAAGCCAACAGATGTAGTTGCTCATTATGTCTCTGCTCTCCATATGGCACTACTGCACATCCAGCTCCCCTTCACCTCCCCTCACTGTAACCCCCTCCCCTCAGCCTCCTGTTAGGTTCACAGCGGACAGGTAGCAGAATGACTTGGGCACTTGTCAGCTCAACAACCGAGGCAACCCAGAGCTTGTTGTACTGGATGGAAAGGGAAATTAGCTTTCACCTTCACTCCAGCTCAGAGCAGCGGTCTCCTCACTAATGCCTGGTCAGATTCAAAACTACCTTTCTTGAATGTAACCTTGAATTTTCCATTGAAGAGGGGTTATCAGAGGTTATTGGTAAGCTTATACAAAGCAATAAAAAAAAAACTTGGCTGTTTCCACCAAGCAGCCAACGGCGCATCACTGGCTTGGCAGTTTGAAAATGTGTCGGTTGGTTGTATTCCTTGTTTTAATAGCTAATCTTAGCAGATCAGAGTGCAATATCAGTGCAATTAAAGCAAGTATATTTTAAGCACATAATTGGGTTGAGGTATTTTTTTCTGCCAAACAAAGGTGCCTCCTTGTCCCAACTGCTCACTTTGTGTGTGTGTGTGTGTGTGTGTGTGTGTGTGTGTGTGTGTGTGTGTGTGTGTCTTACTTGTGCAAAGCCTGTGTCCTGTGTGAGCTTCCTCATTAAACGCCTGCCAAACCTCTGTCTGCAGACCTGCCAGCCTTTCTGTCACACTGCAGGAAACACACATACACATATATACAGACAAGAACACTCAGAGTGAGCCGACTCACTTTATGTGTCATACTGAAAACACAAGGGACAGAGTTGTACCTTTCTGTGGTTGGGCTGTACGAAAAGGTACAACTCTGTACCTTAATCTTTCGCCATTACTGGGGCTAGGTATTGTTTAGAATGTGTCAAGACTGGTGTCAATACCAAAACAATAAAAAATGATTTTTTTGCAAGACCCTTTTTCATTTTTGTCTCAACACACGATTGTACATGTGCATAAAACAATTTAAGTCCAAAATGTAACAAGATTATTATTTAAATTAGGAAATCATAATGACAAAATATCAAATCATACAATAAGTGAACCTGACTTAGGCTTGCGCAGGTCCCTCATTTATTTGAATGGGACACAGCATTGACACAACGGGTTATCTCAGAGGGCTTTGGTGACATTTGCCAACACAATGCAATGTCATGCAGCAAGGTCAGTCAAATACATGCAAGCCCACATTCCTGATTGATTATTTTGCAACTTAAATGTCTGTTTACTGAGACTGTTTACCTTATTATCGTATTGACAAAAGATTAAATGATCGCTGCCTTAATAACTTTGCAGCCCTGCAGTTTTTTGGTGTCTGAAAAACTTTCAAACTCAAGGATATATAACTCAAACTGGACTTTCTGGATTTTTTTTCATTGTTTAACGGGTCCCTGAAACAGCCCCCAACGATGCAGCCACTTGCATTTTGTTTTTGTTATAGAACACATCGATCTGAACACACATTTTTTGATACCATATATATGAGCCATATTTTAGTTGGCATCCAAAAAGGCCAATACTCAGTTCTAGTCATTACATAATGACTACAGCATAACAACTTATATGACTTCCTGTTCTAATAGAAAATAAGCACTGCGTCTTCTAAATAATAAATGAGAGCCACAATACTCTGCTCTAACTTGAAATGTAGCCCACAGAGACCAAACAATAGCAAAGCTAAATGCTGATGTTGTTATTGGATCCCCTGAAACAGTTTGTCTTGAGAATCTAACCAATAAAGTGGACAACATGAGACAAATTAACTTTGACAACAGAATCACATTTTAAATTGCTAAATTCAATGAGACCATTTAATGAGTGCTGATTGCAGCCCCTTCGCTATTCCTCACTCTCTGTTTATGTCTACCTGTTTACATTTTACTCCTTTCCTATCCAGCACCCAGTTTTCCCCATTTCAGCCTCTATGTTGCGCACTTCATTGCTCTCTTCTTCTGTCAGTCAAACTGTCAGTTTCTCTCGATCCCGCTCTCCATCCCTACCTTTTTCTTTCACCTGAACTCAGTCTTCCTGTCCTCAGCCACCCTTCATTCCCCTGGCACACGCCTGTCTTTCTCCACAGCAGTCACCATGGTATTTAGTTCGATTTACAGTGAAGTGATTATTAAAAGCGGAGTGGTTACCTTAGGCTTTATTGTTTGCCTGAGATCTCCCCCCCTGCCCCCCACACGATTTTCAGATGTAATTAGTTCCCCTCCTACACCAATAGTACGACAGCCCTGAGAGCAGATGCTTTTAAAAGACACTTCCATCTAATTTTGAATTACAGCTTGTTTACTAGATTTGTTTACAAGTTGTTTACATTTCCTCTAATAATTGTCTGTGCTTTAGCCAAATAGATTTTCACTAGCAAAACAAGCCTGCTGTCTCTACTAATAACATTGCTGTAAATGAATACTAATTTGTGACGAGAACATTTGTAACCACAGAATGAAGGAAATATTTATACTATAAAACTTTTAACTCAGGCACATGCATGTAGAATAACACCACTATGACATAAAAAGATGATTATGGAAACATCTTTGCTGTGTTGATAGCTTAACCCTCACTGCAGATGGTAGGACAATAAAGCCAGTAAAGTGCTGTGACCACGCAAAAATAAAATTAAAGACAGATAGAACCTTTAGGCCGCGATCAGACAGAGCGTGTTTTAGCAGCCTGGGGCGGCTTTTTGTAATGGTTTTCAACGACAGTGAAGTGTTTAGCTCGCTGCTTTTGTGTTGGTAAGCGCCTCAGGTTTTTGCAGGAGCGCCATAAACGCCTCAAGTTGAAAAAACTTCTACCCAGAGCGGAAAAATCCTCGCCATTTAGCCTATTTTGACATCAAGCAGAGTCGTGTTTCTGGCTTTATGAATGTTGGTCCAGTATTTATTCTCCTTTTAGCTCAGCTTTTGGTCACCAACTCCTGAGAAAAATATCAGTCCTGTTATCTTCTAACTTTATTGTAATGTTCTCCAGCTAGTCACTGACACTGTCTGCCATTTAGTGCTGGAAGGTAACACCCAGTGGGTTTATCAGAGCCTTTTCACTTAAAACAGACATCTGCTGTGGTTGGAAACAAGACTGGTGAGTGACACTGAAGCAAACAGTTAAGTTGTGGCTGTAAAACTGCAAAATGAGCTGAAAGACACAGAGGGCAACTGCAGAGTTGGGTGATAATTATCTGTGGGTTTGTGGCTACGAGTGACCCATTTCGCATTACACATAGATCCACTGTTAGTAATATATACTTGCACAACTTTAACAAATACCACAAATCCAAACAAAGAGTTGCATTGTCCATAACAGTATTTCAAAAAGTCATAATATCTGATAAGAAGTTCCAGTTTGGCATTTAAATGACTCACTGTAGATTAGTAGCCAAGATCGCTGGCATGGCAGACTTGTGAGTTTCCTGCAGAGTTACACTGAAGGTGATGCAGCTGTTCGGTTCAGAGTCTTTGAAGCTGTGCCCTGCAAAGACACATGTAGGAAAGATTTATCTGTTTTGATTTTTGGGATTAATCGACCAGTAGAGTGACTGATACTAGCTGTTGCTTGCAGATAAGAAGTCTGGCAAGCGACTTTGATGTGGCAAACGTCTTGCTGTTTAAAATGTGGAGATTGATTTTCTTTGCTTTGAGTACCCCTGTTTTAACTCAAGTCTTGTTTCAAAACAATTTGTCACTCCACCACATGAGGAGTATAGTGATTGCCACAGTTTAACAACCAATTAATCATATTGCTCCAACAAGGGGGAAATGTGTTAAGGCATGATGTATAGATAAGGCCCTCTCTTCCCAGGCTTTGCTGTAAGCTACATTTAGCCTACAGCTCCCTTGTGAATGCTTAATACTAAAAGTTATGTTTAAAATACAGTGACAATCATTGCAGATTAAAGGTGGTGTCTGCGATTCTAATCCAATACACGTTTTGTCAAATTCAGCGAATATCTCCCTGTGGTCCACTAGCTGTCTGTTCTCCCTTTGTAAGTGGGAAACAAACAAACAACACAACACTATTCCGTTTGTACTCATGCACAGGACAGGGGAAAGGCCATAGGTGTATAAAGACAGGACAGAGTGTGTGTGTGTGTGTGTGTGTGTGTGTGTGTGTGTGTGTGTGTGTGTGTGTGTGTGTGTGTGTGTGTGTGTGTGTGTGTGTGTGTGTGTGTGTGTGTGAGAAAATGAGTGAATTTGTGTAAGCTGCTTTCTAAGCCCCCTGCTGCCTCAGATACAGCCTATCGAAGCGTGTCAGGTTTCTAAGTGAAAGGTCGGGTAGCACCAGTCTGCTCTGTTGAAAAGGAAGAGAAGAACGCATGATAAACGGGGGAAAGTGGAAAAAAAGAGTAAACAATCTGGGGTACGCAGAGAAACGGGAGAAAAAAATAGACAGAAATGAGAAAAAGGTTGTGAGAAATTGTACAAATGCAACAGGGAAAATGAAGGCCACACCTGAAAAGGGGAACATTTCCCCGTTGTGGTGTACAGCTATTACAGGTTTTAGGACTTGAGGGGACTGAATGGCATTCCAGCAGGGGCTGTCAGTAGTGGCCGCACCTCCATCCATCCAGACACCCAGGGACTCCATTACACCCTGATGGGCAGGGATGGAAAACCAATCGAGGGGTTCTGGCGATGAGGGGGAAAGGAATGTATGGGAGCTGGGAACCACACAGACAGGCAATCTGCCATGATAAAGAGTCTCCCTTCCCTGTGCCTCCTTTCGGACCCAGTATGCCCTCCTGCATCCCCTTCAAGCCCCACTGCGCTCTACTGCAATGCCTTGGCAGCTGACCGACCCAACACCTGCCACACTCATTCTCTCCTCGCTGTTTTCCTCCCAGGCCTCACTGTAAGCCCTGGCAGCATGTATCCATTCACATCATCACATAAAGAGCTTAAGCAGAGATGGATTTCATTGGAGGTTAAATAGATAAGGAGACGTATTTGAATTGGGGTGGAATGTAATGTATGATTTTCCTGAAGTTCAGCACATTTGTAGGTGGCTCTGGATTTGTTGCTGTTCTAAAGGAACGTTAAAGACTGCAAGGTTAGCTGCAGTGTACTTAACCTCCCCTCTGACAGCCTGTGCTAGACATACCTGTTAGTGCAGTGGGGGTGGTATGATAAATTCATTAGGGGCGGCTAATACAAATATTTATATAGCTATAGCAAATCTACGCTGTGAAAGCACGGCAATCAATCTCACTGAAGATTGTATGCCTCACAATGGGGCTCGGATAGAGGATTTGTGTATTTATTGATCCTTACTGAAGGCTTGGCTGGCTTTCTTTTACTTACTCCTTGTGTCTGATTTTTGCTCTGACTGCTGGGAAAACACATGTGCCTTATTACTTATGTTTCTGCTCTTTAATGTGTTATTTTTCACAGTTTAATAGACAATATATTCAGTGTCATTTCATTTTAAATGTAGCCTACTGTTTATTATAGAGAATGTGAGTATGTTTTCAGAAATATAGGGCAGTCTATTCTTTTGGACTGTAATACATTTGCTATTGTTTTAACTAGTCCAGCAAGATATTGTAATTTCCCCACTGGGGATCAATAAACAGTATAAATTATTATTATTATTATTATTATTATTATTATTATTATATTTGATTGAGTTTAAGATGCTTATTTAGAGATTTAAGAATGTTTGAGGTTTTTCACATCCATATTGGGGGAGTGGTGTAAAAAGATTTAGCATCTTTTACTCACAGTTCCCAGATTTTAGGACAATGCAGCAGTACAATTATCCTCCACATGCATACATGTTTATGGCCCAGCAGTGGAAAATCCCTAGCTGATCAGGTTAGTCCTGTGACCTTCGTTCACTCGGGCAATGACCACAAATGTTATAACAGAAATTAATAAATATGCTACCTTTATTTACTTATTTAAGTATATGTTTGATTTGAAGTCTGTTCACCTGAAATGGATGTAACTACCCTCAACTTAAAGTTGAGAGTCAGAACTTAACTCTAACCATTTTATTTAATGTGCTGGAGTACCAAGCCAATTCTGCCAATAATGATATATGGAACAGTGCTTAAAAGGTTGTTTTAGATGCGTTTGAGTTTTCTAGCTGAGTGGAATGAACAGGAAATGTTGTACTTGTTTGGTCATTGTATTAACATCACTAATGATGACTTCTCAGGTTTTTTTGGTCACAAATGCTGTAATATTTTATGTTTGTGTGTGTAACAGTATTTCAGCTCGGGCTGTTATACTGAAGATTTCTGTAACAAGGGCTTGTTTGTGTGGGTGGAACAAAAAATGGGTTTTTAGATCTATTCTTGTACTCTACATGAGCTTCAGTCCCTCAGTCACAGAAAATATGTGTACTCTGAATATGCACATTGCCAAAGACCTCTGGGTTATCCTCGCTTGTAATTTATTATTACAGAATAAACCGATTTCTACAGAGCTATTCTTTCTTTTGGCTGTCTGCTTGCATTCTACTATTTTTATTCTGCAGTTCCAACTCACAGTTTCTGTTGTTATTATCTCTTTTACAGTTTTCCTGTCTACAGAATTAAAAAATGTCAATCATCTGCAAATGATTAAAATGCAGGTAGTCTGACATCAGCCTCTCTGTGCAGGTGCCCTATGTCAAGGTGGCTCCAGAGGACATTCTGAAGGTTCAGTTCCCCCGGTTCACCACTCTGGACCTGAGGCCAACCAACACCGACATCAGCCTGGCTGTGGCTGGCCTTCTCACCTTCTTTAACAGCACCACCGCCTGCCTCATCTGTGCACAGGCTGACTGTGAGTGCAGCATTCACACCCTCACGACAAAATACACAAACACGCACACCTGGGGAGAATCTGCCAACAAAGTGCAAACATTTTTGTTTAATATCTGCTATACTTTAACACGTGTTAGCGCACATAAGCTTCTCGCATGCACGCCAACTGTGTTCTGACAACAGATGCGTTGCTTATCAACATCTCACCCTGTGACACGCTCCCTTCTGAAGCAGCTGCTGCACTCCACAGCTAAAACTCCCTTACAGCGACGTCACATGCCCAACGTCTGTATCCTAAAATAAATCTACTGCGGAATCCAATATAATCATCCTAGTCCAATTCCAATAATGATATAGCATGGTACACTGTGTCAACCTTCCATCTGAGTGTGATGTCTGCAAGACTGTGTGCACTCTTAAAACACAGCCTGATGATGATCAAAACACATCTTTAAGACAGACAAAAAAGGCTTAGGATGGAGTTTGCAGATGTATCCACCAGTGATTTGACCGCCTCCTTGTCAAAGGCACTCGTTAGATTCTGAAGATACTAAACAGACTGATCTTAAAAAAGCTTGAAAATCTCCTCAAGGGAAGTTATTTTCGTAAATAGAGAGGAAGATTAAATCATGGCCTGTTCCCACCCTCTTGCAGTCCAGCAAGCAGTAATTACAACTCTCTAGACAAAGGCACCGTGACCCTGAGTAGCACCCACTAACATTTTTCCTAATCAACACAAGGCTTTGAAGAAATGAAATAGGCTTGAGACATCAACCATGTGTCAGACATCCCAGAGATGGCAGTGAGCAACTGTGAACCGCCCACCCCGCTTATCTCAATTCTCTGTTCTTCTGCCTTTCAACTTCCTCTTTGACTGTCTCTTGGTCTTTACTTTGGAGTCTCTTTTCATTCATACCTTTAAAGATGAGATTTTTTGTGTGTGTTTTTAGAGCTTTTTACGCAAAGTCAGTAAATTAATGCAAATGTAAGGCTACCTTTTTCAAAACAATTTACCCCGCTTTTATACAATTTGCCAAAGATAGCATTTGATTATGCAGAAATTGGAAAATAATGAATTAAACTAAAAGAAAATACTGTATATCTTATCGTAGTTCAACCCAACTCCACTACATAACCGATCATTTTTTAACCGATACACCTCGGTTAAAAAAAAAAAAAAAACTCTTTAACCTGCACTTTTGTTTCTTTGTAGCTTAGCTTATTTAAAGCTAATGTACTTGCTCTTACTACTTTTTGTCTAGAGTTTGGACCTTCTCAGTTGAATGCACTTAATTGTAAGTCGCTTTGGATAAAAGCGTCAGCTAAATGACATGTAATGTAATGTAATCATAACTGCAAGGGTAAAAAATATATAATTAGTTGTTTTTCCTTGTATGTGTTCTTGTACCTGTCAGTCAATCTTCCAATACAGGGCTCAGATCCTGTTTCTGTGACATTTATTCCACTGAGAGTTGATTAACACAGATCTGGCGAGAATAGTCATAACAAGTGAACCTTTTAGGCACCCTCTGACTTTAATATTGGCGAGTTTAGTAAAAGAAACTCATTTTAACATTACTTTTCCTCTTCCCTCTGGATGTGTGTGGGTGTGCAGGTTGGTTCTCATTCTGTGGAAAAAGGAAATGAAATGAAATCAAAAGAAAAGAAATGAAATAAGGGGAGATAAGAGCTGAAGAGGAGAGGAGAGGAGAGGAGAGGAGAGGAGAGGAGAGGAGAGGAGAAATGTAGTGATTGGGGTGAGGAAAGGGTAGTGGGTAACCATGCTGGAATTATACATTGGCAACAAGAGGTAGACAGTCCAGGAAATGATGCGGCTGTAGTGATTGCAGCCTCTCATGTGACCCTCACTCATTCAATAGAAAATGCAGCAAATGGCAGCATGCCTGGATATGTGTGTGTGTGTGTGTGTGTGTGTTTGTATCGAAAATCTGTGTTCAGCAATAGCATCAGCTGACACCCATTTGACTTTGGCTCCGGTTTGCCCAGCCCCACCCCTCCCGTCAGCTCGCACAGTCAGTTGGTCGGTTGGCATCCTCCTGTCGGTGGTTCGTCCACATGTGCCGGCCTCATTAATCACCCAAGCCAGTGACAGCCTAATAGAGCGTGGCCAATTCATGAATATTTTCCAGCCATGGCTGAGGAGGCAGGAGTGGATGTGGAGCTGTGCCCAAAGGCACGGCGCACACCAGGAAGGACATTAATCTAGCATAACCTCCACTATCGATGGCAGTGTATGCAGAAGCAACATCAGCAACACTGTAACTCTGGCCCACAATACTACATTTATAGACCTGCTGGGTGGCCCCACATGTTTTGTGGCTGCGGCCTTTGGTAAATGAAAAGAGACACACTCGTCTGCATGCACACACATACACTGTGCAAACCACACACATTCACATGCATGCTGTTCCTGCTCTCACACACACTGTGCTGCAGAAGTGCACTTTCATTAGTGAAGAGATTGGTGCAGCTGTCAGTTGCAGCCGAAAGAGAACAGCACATAAGCTCTAAAAATTTAACTGGAGCTGCAGTGAACGTACAGGATTTCAAAGTTCAACAAAACAGTAGGCCTCAAATGCTTGCAGGGCATTTTTCCACCTTTGATAGGGACAGTTGTAGAGCAAGGTTTTAACTTACTGTATCGTTCCACTGCAGCTACTGTAGAAAACAACACTTTCACTACTTGTTGTTCACTAAAAGTTTCCACTATAACTAGCCTTATGCAAATTTGGCTTTTTTTCTGGTGATGATTGCATGCTCATGTCATCTAGTAAATTACAATTCTCTTTTTCTAGGGCTAACCTACTTTCTCTCCATATTTCTACGTAGTATTATCATCACTAACACTTTTAAAAATGATTTGACTCAGTTAAGTGAGATTTGTAGAGAGTGGGAGAAACAGTAGGTGCAAACGTGCAGTTCTTTTTGCTAAAGTAAAATGCAAAGCTTATAATTATTCTTATTATATTTTTTGTTAGAAAGGGTTATTGGTTGATTTTTCATCTTAAAGGAAAATGCTAATTGATGTCTTTTTCCATTCACTACTTTGCAAATAGTTAGTTAATAGTTAAATATTAGGAATTGGGCACACCAAAAAAAAAAAAAAAAGAAACAGCTGGTGGAGCTGATTCTCCAGTCAGGTGTCATTAAACCATTGGAGATGGACAGGGCACAACAAGATAATTAAAAGAGCGCCAATCTACCTCAATAGTGAAAAAAAAATGTTGAAAATATGTTGGAAATGTATGTCATTTATGTTTGTGTCATGTATTAATTTGAGGAATGTTCCCTCATCAGTCCACACAAATCTGATGTTTTTCGTCTGCTGGTTTTTTTTAGTCTCTGAAGTAGACATCTAAGTGACATGCTTCACGTACAGTGGATCATGATTTATCCGCTTTGTCTGTTTTCATTACACTTAGCATTTTGCTTTAATCAATACACTAACTTGTAAAAACATTTTTTACTACATTTGAGGGTTTTTTCCCAATTTATTTTACTGTTATCTGCCCTTTCGAGGAAAAATAAAAAGCCGGAGACCTTTCAAATAGAAGTATTGTGACACACTCTATAGTGGACATTTTTCCAACATAACAGGTTCACCTGAAGTCTGCAATCTTTGACTTTTTCCCATTTGCTCAAGGCATCGACCATATTTTTTTTTTGCAATTGAGCACTTCCACTTGTCACGCGGTAATATCACACTCTTTGAAGCCTACAAATGAAGCTTTCTGCAGGATAAGTCATGTGTGGTTTCCAGTGTTGTGTTTGCAGAGAGAACAGGAATGTTCACTTGGAGCACATTAGATCAGCACCCCCACTCCAGTGTGACGGTGAAGGTGGATTGTAGACACTATTGATGGTTGTGCGTTTGTGGTTATTTAGGTTAATTGGAAGGGGAATGTGCTCAGGCATAATTTGAATGTTTTGACACATGATCTTGAGCACAACATTTTAAAGTCATGAAACTAGGTCTTACTCTTTGCTCAAGGCAAAATGATGAGTCATCATAATGTACGGCTGTCATCAGAGCTTTTTGGGTCTGTGTTAAAAGCTCCGTCTGTGACCGAAGGTTTCATTACATATTATTCATCTACATCTGTCAAAGACTTCATATTCAGCTGCTGTATAATATTTTCAGGTTAATGTTTTTATACTGCTGCTGCCTCTCTGTGATTGCAGTACTTGCTTCGGTGTGTGTGTGTGGGTGTGGGTGTGGGTGTGTGTGTGTGTGTGTGTGTGTGTGTGTGTGTTATTGCAGGAACCCTGTGGTGGCAGTATGTGAAAGGTATTTATCTACGCACCTGAGAGAGTCTGAGCCATGTGTCATCCATGCCAATGAGGTAGTGTTGTAACATCTGCACTACTTCATTGTGCACTCGGTTGGCGCGATTGCACATTCTTGCCAATGGTTTCACACTATTCCACTGCTCTTGAGGTGATGGTAATATCCCTGGAACACAGCAATGCTCCAGCAAATGCAGGACTAGTAAACATCAGTGTTGGGAATAACGCATTACAAAAGTAACGTAATTACAGAAATGTATTCCTTTTTGCTGTAACGCAGTAATATAACGCATTACTAATTACATTTTGGTAATATTATACCGGTTATAATCTCAGTAACGCGAGTTACAACGCATTTTAACGCAACATTTAGTGGTGTTTTTTGTTTTTTAAGAATTCACCAACACGCGAAACATTTCTTCACAGGAAAAAAAAGCCGTGAGTGTTATTTCCTGTTGCTGTATTCAATGGTTGAGATGACTGCAGAGACAGATACATTTGCGAGATGGACATTATTTTCAGGAGTTGTTACGCTGTATTGAAGCGAGCTGTCATGTCACTGTTCCCGTGGTCAGAGCCAGAACCAGAGACGGTATGAACAACATCTGTGTCCCATCAGGTGACGGTACGTCAGCGCTGACAGCAGTGTGTCCGTGCTGCTGACAGATAGAAACATGTCGGGAATTAATGTTTAGGCTTGCTACACGTGAATATTATTGCGTTTTATCAGCCGTGGAAAGTAACTATGCCATACATCAATACAACTGTAAGGTACTTTTTTAATTGAGTATTTTCATTTTCTCCTACTTGCATATTGTACGTTTTACTTCTCTATTTTTATAGCTTTAGTTCATTTGCATATTCATATTAATTATACATAATATTATGAATAATCTATGATGTATTAAAGTGGATAAAGAGGAGACTTTATTGATCCAGTAGTGAAATTCACAAGCTACCTGCCAAGTCAAACTTCCGCTGTTATTTAGGTGAAAGTAACTCAAAAGTAATGCAAAAGTAGTGTAAAGCATTACAAGTCGGAGACAGTAATATTGTAATATAACTAATTACTCTCAAATGACAATAACTAGTAATCTATAATGTATTACATTTTGGAAGTAACTTGCACAACACTGGTAAACATGAATGTAAACAATGCAGGATGTAACATACAACAATTGACTTTGCAATTGGTTGAAATGCATTTACAATGTTTGTTAGACCTAAAAAAAACGTGTGTTTGGGGGAGTAACACTGAATGCAAAATACATAACTTTTGTTTGTTTACAAGAAATCTACACAAGTAACTTTAAGATATTCTTTAACATTTCAATTCAGGTTTCTGGTGGTAACAACTGGATTTTCTGTGGCTGCTTCACAGTAAAGGTAATCCTGTGGTTTGCCAGTTAAACACTAGCAGCAGCAGTAAAAAAATGTTTGGTTAGCATTTGCACTAACTTATCACAGTGCTGATACAGTTATAGAGGAGCTATCAGATTACTGTGAGGCTGATGTAAATTAGATACAATTACAAACTTGATTATAAAACCAAGCCTTAACCCTTAACAGTTATTTTTTTTTAAATATAAAAAAAAAAAAAAAAATGTCCTCACTCTCAAGGTCTAAACTTGGTCCTTAAAAAAGACAGAGGTACCATCACTTACACACACACGCACACACACACACACACAAACACACACACACAGCCTCAATTTATGTGTAAAAGAAGAGACATACTTTACAGGATAACACACACACACACAACTTTACAAGTCTAACTAAAGAAGCGACATGTTTTTGTTCAGCTGCATGCTTTTCATTTGATTGAAACTGGTTCAACAGAGCAAACAGTGAGGGAGCAACATGGCTGCTGTAAAGCACTCTGGTGAAAAAGATTCTGACTCCCTTTGAATCCTGTGCAGCCAGAACACTAAAAGATGATGAATATGAGCTTTTCTTCTGTGTGTGTGTGTGTGTGTGTGTGTGTGTGTGTGTGTGTGTGTGTGTGTGTGTTGTTGTGTGTGTGTGTGTGTGTGTGTGTGTGTGTGTGTGTGAGACTCTATTTGCGTGTGAATGTGTGTGTGCTGTTTAGCCAGCTGCATCTAGTGCAGTGTCTAATGTCATGAACAAGAAAACATAGAGGGTGGATTCAGCAGTCAGGCAAGGATGGCGGTTTAGCAGAAGCTATTTCAAGATCATCAAAGTTATTCGCCGTTATACTACAGAGGAAGCTGATCTGACAGCTTGGAGACACAGCCAGGCGAGCAAGCAGCAGCCAGGAATGATGTCTCATGAGTGCACAGACACAGGTAGCCAGGTACAGGAAGGAAGACACACACACACACACACATACACACCCACACACCCACACACACACACACACACACACACACACACAGTGATATGCTGCCGTACAGACTGACTAAAAGACTGTCAAACACTAAGACATGATTACAAAAGCTATTAGACATGACGCTGGTGACTTGAGCAGTATTGTCACTTGTGTTAATGTGCTGTGGAGAAGCTAAAGGAGTCAGCTTGATAAATAATTTGCTAATGTAACTCCAAAAGTTAAGTTAACTACGCTGTAATGATCCATGCCAATATCAAGAAATGTTATATGAGTGTGACGAGATCTGCCAAATTGCCAAGGTGAGGCCCATGTAACTATCACAACATGCAGTGGTTTACTACTCTCAGAGTCTCATTTAGGTTGTATTTTTCTTACTGCATCGCACGTCACAAAATAGTGTAAACTCCTAAATAGAAAATTTGTCCAATATCCTCTCAGAGTTTGCTAATACATGGATGCAGAGTGACTGGTAAAATGCTGCCATGAAATGCTGCCATACTCAAGTATGGCCAGCGCTTCGTTGGCCATACTTGAGTTGGCAAATCCCACTTACCTCACTAGAGTCAAACGGTCTATTTCCATGGGATGGATGGAGTACAAGAGAAGTTGCTGACGTCCCTTTGTGTTTGATGGCTTTGCAATAATTGTAATTTAAGGTAATCAGCTCACTGGAAATGGATTAATTGTTGTCAAATGTGGCAGAAAACAAATAAGAGGCACATTTGTTTGTACTTGGGGACAGTGTATGCTTATTAAGTTATACTGTATTTACAATATCAACCATCATTCTCTGAATGCACTTGACTTTCCTTAACTTTTTGGCTCCGTAGTTTATCAACTGTAAGATATTACTTAATCTCCTTGGGAGACTCTTCCCTTCATTACACGTAACCCTCTTATGTGTTTTGTGTGTGTGTGTGTGTGTGCGCGTGTGTGTGCGCGTGCGTGTGCCTGTGTGTGTCTCTTACCGGCAGGCTTACTGAACCTGGAGCAGCTCCTGAGGCAGTTCCTCATCTCCAAGGAGACTTTGTCAGTACGCATGCTTGACGACAGCAACGACCCGACCCCGCTCCTGAAGGAGATACGAGACGACAAGACTGCCACTATTATAGTGGATGCCAACGCCACTATGTCACATATCATTTTGGAACGGGTTAGTATGGTTCATGTGATAGCTGTGTTATTCATGCACTGATAACTTGGCTTTATTTCATATCTACAGTCTTAGCTTAATACTGATTCAAAATTCCCAAGATCCACATTTTTTGAACTCTCACATTTCTCAAAAGGAAAAACGCCGATGGCAAGAAGTGTTCAAGGCTAAACATAATTATATATGTGGAGAATGATTTTTTTAACTGGAAGAAGTTGGTTAGTCTTCAGTTTTGACCTGTAAAGTTAGAGATAGTGTGCAGAACATAAAAGGGAAATGTTTTTTTTCACCACCATAAGCCATTCACTGTCTTCAATCAGAAGACAGATTACGTGAATTTATGCACTTTTGGCAGTGGACACAGCTTTACCAAGTCTACAGTCTACTCCAAAATAAAAGGCAAAGCAATTCAGGCAATATTTTCAAACAAACCTGTTACATCAAATTATATGGATAAGAGCATTAAACCAAGTTATATTCTAATGATTCATCTTCCATAAGTGAGAATTCTGCACAGTTAAGTGGATTAGAGTAAGGACAGACTTATAAAATGAAGGAACCCTTTTGTCTACTTTCTAACACATGGTATGATGTGTATTTAAACAAACTTTCAAAAGCCTTCAAAAACATCTTTAACAGAGAATTATAACTAAAATTGTAATATGCAAAGCCATAAAGTTCTAACCTGGAAATCCAGACCCAAAACCAAAAGATTAAGGGTCTGGCAATGAGTAATGAAAATGGCCCAACTCGAGGGGCGTGCATTTGAAAATCTCACTGCACGCAATTGGATAACACTACGACCAATCACAACAATACAAGCCCCATACGCTTAGCTACCAGCGGAGCTAACTGGTAGATTAAACTCTTGCCATATCCGGTCGGCAAAACAGCAAAAACGGCCTTCTTGCAAAGGAACGAGTCGAGCGCCGTCTTCTGTTCCTCTTTTAGACAGAAAGCAAAGTCTAACTCATCATTGTAGCGGCCAAAGCCATTTCAAACAACTGGCGTTCATCCGTAGCCATCTTGCAAAGTTTACTAATGAATTCGACATCGCAGCGTTGTCGTCATCTGTTTAGTTCGCCTCTTGCCTGCCTATATCAGATTCACCGATGTGATTGGTGCAGCACGGCTACAAGGGCATAGTTAATGAGCGTCATTACTGAATGCCAGAGTGACACGCTGAGCAAATTCAGATTGTGCTCTCGCGAGAACTCTGGATTTCCAGGGTAATAAAGTTCATGGTGTGAGAAAAACAACTTCCTGACCATTTTAGTTATTTCTGTCACTAGCATAACAGTTTGACCTGTATGTAATTACGCCACTAATGGCACATACGAACGTGATCAAAACTTTGACATAATGCTGGAGCTTCTCCTGATTGGAGATTTATGTTCGTAAAGAGCCTTGAGGGCATCATTAAAAGGGATTGTGGGAGCCGAGGAAGCGAGGGTGTTTGGCAGCAGCATATGGCCTCTTGGTAATTAATACACACCTCATTATTTCTAGAAGACGATGGATGGATGGCGGGAGTGGAGGTGACAATAACTGGAGACAGAAGGGGGTTGGAAGAAGCAGATATGGAGATGTTTGTCTTGCTTCTCCCTCATTCTCTCTGTTATAGTCTCCCTCTCTGTCTCACAGTAGTCTCAATCTCTCACCTCAATCAAGTGTTCACGCTGCCATCAGTGGTCATCCAGTCACCATGGCAACCCTGGCAACCCTGGGCCACAGAGCAGCGGGAGCACACAGTGGGCTGTTCCCCATCTCCCAACGTTTCAATATGGACTTGCTCTCTTTCTCGCTCTCGGTTTTCCTCACACCTCCCTCCTTGTGTGGTCTTGTACACCCATCCCTCTATCTCTCACTCTTTTGTCTCCTTTATACGTCTCTCTGTCTGTCCCTCTGTCTGTCAAGAGACAATCCTGCAGCACGTGGTGGAAAGTTGGCAGTCCCGGCTGTCATGTGGAGTGCCTAGTTGCCAAACATATCAAAGCCGTGCGCCGGCATATATGCCATTCTCAGATGATGATAAGAGTGCCCAGCTTGTCTAAAGGGACAGAATCGTCCTTTGTCGTGAAAGACATTTTCCCTTAGTTGTCTGTTTACATCTTACATCAAACCCTCGTCAGACAAAGGTCTCACTCTCTGAGGTGTTAGCATTGAGAGGGGTTTAGGTCAGCAGTGTTAGCATTCTGAATGTAATCTCGTTCAGTCAGCCCTCCACTGTTGTGCACAGCTATACAGAACCAGAGTGGGATAGATAGTGAGCCCAGTATATGGAGGCAGTGCAAACCGTGTGCACTCTGACCAAAAGCTGCAGTAGAACAACAAGGAAATTACAAAAAAAAGTAGGGGGAAAAATAACAGGGAAGCTTATTTAGAATGCAGTTAAAGGAAACCAAAAGGATATTTGTCATCGGCTGCATGTTTTGGACGTGGGCAGCAAAAAAGGCGATTCTGTTGATAAACTCAGTTTTTGGGGGGTTAGGTATTAAAGGCACAGGTCACGCAAGGAAAAGATGCAGTTTTTAATTATTACTTGCTGCATGAAAGCTCTGTTAAAGGGGAAAACTCTCCACCAATTTGCTGTGTGTAACCCCAGGGCAGATGCTAACAAACAATCTCCCTGAAGCATAATAATTACATTGCGTTGTCATCATACTATCAGTTTCTAAGTAATAGTGCTCTTACTATACTCAAAGGAGAACACTTTATAAAGACGACATGAGAGGTCATTCAGAGTGTAATAATGAAAATTGTAGTTGGATTTTTTTGCTATATAAGTGGTGCCTTTCTACGTCTTCCTGTTTTATTACCTGTGCCCCTGCATAACACTGTTGAATGAACATTCAACAACTGAATGACATCCTAATGGCACTCAAACACCCACACAGAGGCTACACTGTTGCAGATGTGACAGCTAAATAACTGTTATTGATAACTGATCCCACACAACCTTAGAATAATATTAGTTTAAAAGCTATCTATTATCGAAATATGTAAATTTCAGTGCAGCCAGGTGGAGAAGATACTCTCTGAGTAGCGTCTCAGAAGAGGCATGAGGGTTAAATGATGATTTGTGTTAAAATGTTCTGGGACGAAAAGGAACTTCTTTGAAACTGTTTGATATATGCGATATAACTTGATATTTATTGATTTTAATCATAATGTGCATCGCAGCGTGATTAAACAGAAGCCTATAGCTCGATGGTTTTCTTTTTTGCTAATGACTTTAATGAAATGAAACTACGAAAAGTTCACCCTGTCCTTCCCGACTGCTCCTCACTGTGACTTTGATTTAATCAAATTGTAAGACAGAGTGTCGAGCAGCATACTAATGCACCTCAGAAATTAATTGCTCCATTGAGAGCCATCGTCAGATAAGAATGTGTCTGGTCTTATCAAGATGTGGATTTGATCTGTCTGCTGCGGAGTGGAGCTTGAGTTATACTGAATCACTGACCTCTCACCTCTCTCCCCGCCCCTTTATTCTTGACTCTCTCTGCTTTTTGTTTCGTTCTCCCCCTCCCTCCTCCGTTACCCTGAGCTCCATCTTAACATTGTTTTTTTCAAACTACAATCCTCGAACTTCTGTTTTGAACAGTCTTTCTGTTACATTTGGCTTTATCTTTCCCCTTCTGTCCCTCTTGTCTTTTGTTCTGCAGGCATCAGAGCTGGGGATGCTGTCAGTCTACTACACTTACATCTTCACCTCTCTGGTAAGGAAACGGGAGAAGGTGTGGCTATTTAGAGCCAATATAGATTTCACACCTGCAGGAGCACATCAGTAGTCCAATGCTGTGCTCCTGCAGTGTATTAAAATAGTTTACTTTAATTGAATGAATGATTGCATGGATAGAGTTAAGCAGACAGGAGCTAAGACAGAGGACTTATAGCATAGCTTAATTATAGCATAGCCGATTTTCTCCCTCACTGCATGTGACTGCAAATTAGAAACATACAGAGTGCGGTGGCTCTAATGGCTCAAGTTGCTGCTTGTTTGCCCTCGTTGGTTGAAGTGCACGTCTGGACCAAACGAATACATAATAATTATTATTATAATTGCTACAATACTATTGTTGTTGCTGTTGTTTTGATGATTGTGGAAAGCCTGCCAAGTTACCATTATATAAGTGATGAAGTCATCGTCCTCAGAGTCAACATTCATTTCTCTCAATGAATTAGTTGACGAGGAGATCCACATTCTTTCTTTATTTCTGTAAGAATGAACTCAACATACATTTCTTAAAATTATTTTACAGGTGATTTACTCAGCAGTTACCAAGGTTTACATGTTCGCCTGCAAACTAAGCTTATACTATATGAGGTTTCATTCTAAATTGGTTCTCAATGCTCAGTTAATTAGCATAGTTTCTTGCATCTGTTAGCCTTGGATCCTTAACATTAACCTTAACATTTAGGGAATTTTTCATCAGTTCTATAATGCCCAGAATCGGTTTCAAACTGATTTTATCACATTGCATTACATATTGAGGAGTGCACAGTTTAAAGCTAAATGGCAACTGTGATTGGTTAAACTGTTTACAGTGACAAGTCCCCAAGAGAGGTGACAGATGCAGATAGAGAATGAGATGAGAGAGGCAGCTAAAGGAAATGTTTCTTTGCAAAGTTCAAAGCTAAATCATCATGAGTGAAATATCTAACGGCTTCTTCTGTACACAAAAGTTACCTCTGCAACTTTTGTTGCAAGTGTTTTTGTGGACTGTAAAGCTGTCATTTGGTTTAATAAATGCTGCACTAATTATATTTTGTAGATTAAGAGTGTTTTACATATTATTTTGTACTGGGCCAACAGAGTTACTGCCTCTCAAAATGTCTGTGCATGTCCATGCTGTCAGTAAAGGGATTGACCCCAAATTTGAGAGTAATAATGTTTAGGCACATACTGTAGAGGCTAAGGGATCAGTGAGAGTTATTGTAAGATTATAAAGATATTGTGGCTTGGAGAAAATTAAATGCAGTAGTAAACTTACCAGATAGCTGCTCCCTAATGGAAATTAATGAGGTTCGAAACACTTTGCTCTAATAGTGCTGTAGAGATGATTCATATCAAGCTGATTTATGACTCATTAAGAAAGGGCTGCTGCCATCTTCATGTTTTCCTCCACAGCCCTTGACATAGTCACTTCTCCTCTTGAAGCTCTCTTTTCTCTTCTCCCTTTCTTTAACCTTCTTGTCAATGCTTTTTCTTTGTGTCTACAACTCCCTCGTTACTCTGCTCTGATGTCTGCTGGAGGGCACAGCATAGCACACTGATTTATTGTAGATACTAGATGATGACCATACATGCCCCCTCCCACTACCATCACCACCATTTTCTTAAAATCCTGCCATTGCTCAGTGACAGCATCGTTAATAGCATAAGCTAACATCATTAAAATGGTCGGCAGTGAACCCCCGGCGACCTGGGACATAATGCTGAAGCTGTAAGTGGAAAACTAGTGATTCATCCTATTTATTGTGATTTTAAATGGCTCTGCTGCTTGTGCATCACCTTGACCACACACACATTTACATCCATTCTCCCAGACACAAAAGAGGATAGGAACAAGTTTCATCATTTTTCTCTTATGGTGTAGACACATATAGCCGACCGGCGACCGTTGACAGAAAACCCCGTCGATATGATCAGTCGCGTCCCCGAGGTCCAAAAAACTGCCACAGAACAGACCAAAAAGACGAGAGGAGACAAGACGTAATACATCTCTATAAGAGCAGGCGGCGCTAATCTGTAATGTTGCCCAAGAAATGAAAACCAGCAGCTGATTGGACGAACGCGTCACATGGGTTTGTTTTCTCTGGAAATTCAGAGCCAGACTGTCATGGCAGCCGTTCAGAATACAATCTCATATTGTACTAAAATAGTTCACTGAAACGTGTTTCTGAAAACATTTTAAGCGAGAAATAGGCCATGCAGTTGCTGAATCTGTCTTCATTTCAGCTCAACAAAGGTCAGTTTAAAAGATTTTCATCAGATTTTGAGAGACTGTAGTCACCTCATTCCGCTCGTCATTTCCGGGTGAGTCCCGACTGCCCTGCCGCCGACCGAACATGTCAGGTCGGCCAAAATGAACGCCGACAGCCCCCCAGACGGACGACGGCACGGGACACACCGAACAGATTTGAGTCACTGACCTCGCCAGACTGTCCCACGGCCGAAAATCAGCCTGTTGTGTCAGCGACCTTAGACTTCAGTTCATCGTACACCCATTTTATAGCCTCACTGTAACTATGATAGTAGATCTCTGAAAATGGCCACAATACATTGGATTATTGGGTCTTTTTTTGGTCCTCTTATTAAAGTACACTTCTCATTTTATGAGACTGTCCTGTCCAAAAAAATGACAGCATCAGCTATTTGTTCAAAAGCCTTCAAACAACTTAGAACATTCAGTGCCAAAGAGGGGCGTAATGTGCTGTTGTCATAGCGCTGTGAAAAGTTAAGTTAGACTGGAGTTTACTTGAGACTGGCGTTTACACCCCAGTCAAAGTGGTTTCCTTTAACTATGACAGTGGTCTTTCCATGAGCTTCACCCAGTTGTCTAATCTCTACCATACCTTAACCACAATCACTATTTGTATGGACACATTTTTATCAGTTGTAGCTTGCTACATGATTAAGCTAACACATGATATAGTGCTGAAAGACTGAGGCTAAAGCTGCATGTCCCAGGCAAAAACACTTGAAGTTGGAAAAAAAAATACTTTGGAGAATTTTTTGGATATGAATGAAACCAGGTTACGACGACGTAAGAACCTCTGCTGTCGCGCTTGTACTGTAGTTTTTTCATGCGAGCTGTTAAGCAAGTTAAACGCTTGTTTGATTAAAGTATTCATTGTTTAATTAATCTCAACACCTTCTTGAACCACAGGCATACAGGAAACATGATCGATGGTAAAGATGATTGTAAGGTCACTGATCTCTCTGTGTTCGGTGCGCATGTGTCTGCTATTCAGAGATGGCAAAAGTACTCACTTCCCGTACTCAAGTAGAAGTACAGATACTTGTGTTAAAAAATACTCTGGTAAAAGTAGAAGTACTGATTTAACTTCTTTACTCAAGTAAAAGTAACAAAGTACAGGCTTGGAAATGTACTTAATGAATAAAAGTAGCCTTGCGAATGACAACCATTTTTTTATGCAAAGCTACCTAGACCACACAAATGTTACTAGAGTGCAAGCTGACAAACTTCAGTGGACATGGAAAAAAAGCTCTTTATATGCCATTGCCTACATTTTAAATGGACTACTGCAGAGCCCGTTAAAAACGTGCCTGTTTGGAACGGGCCGATTGCTTGGCCGGCGGTATTGCTGCTTGTAGAATTCTTCAAAACCAAATTGTACCCCAAAATTACTTAAAGAAGGACCCCAAACCACTTCATATGCACCTCCACTGTATACCCTACTACTGACTTACAGTGTAGGCTACTTCTACATCAGAGGCAGACATTGTACTTCTATATTTACCTGACAGAATCAGAATGTAATCACAAGATGACAATGTGGAGTAATCAGACATTAGCCTCATGGACTCATGGCAGTGTGTTACCCACCTTGCCCATTTTGAGAGCTAATCAGCACATATCTGCATTAATCAACCACCAGAACTGTACTAAAATCTCTGTTTTCTTCATTTTCAATCATGTGCTAACGTTACTGCCATCAAGCCGCTATGATTTGCCGCGAATGAATGCCGCAGAATCTGTCAAGTCATCTTGTAGTGGTGCGTCAAATATTCCCATCCAATTAGATTGCATTCGGTATTGATGATACGGAAAATAATAACGGTAAGTCCACTGAAATTATTTGAAACTAAAGTAACGAACCAATTTTGTAAAATGTAAGGAGTAGAAAGTACCGATATTCGTGTTAAAAATGTAAGGAGTAAAAGTAAAAAGTCGGCACAAAAATAAATAGTAAAGTAAAAATATCTGAAAAATCTACTTGAGTACAGTAACAAAGTATTTGTACTTCATTACTTCCCATCTCTGGTGCTATTAATGGTAGGTGTTACAGTCCAGATACTTCCATTATCTCAGAGAGAAAATAACATTTCTGAAGTCGCAGAAAAGCCGCAGTAATCTGATGTAATGACCTGATGTGTTTTCATAGTGTATTGTCTTTAGAGCTAGTGCTGAATCTTTTATTCAAGGTAAATGTCTGTGCTTTGACATCAGTTTGACTTTTTTAAGCTTCACAGAGTTTCTGCATTGGGACAGCTTCCCATTGCCATGGAGAATTAAAGTGTTTTTCAGGTAGGAAGCAACCAGCTTTTCAGAATAGCAATTGCTGTGTTTCCTCCATGGAACTTACTCAAGTTATTTGTCCTTTTTCTCAAGCAGTTTAGTGTTTAACGCAATATACTTTTGAAGGACAGTAGGTGGTATTCATAATTTTATGATATTATACTAAACTATAGATATGGGGAAAACAGAGAGCGAGACAGAGTACATGAAGCTCAGAGGTGCAATTCTTCACTCTGCTGTCTCCGGAAAAAAATTTCAGAGATGTATTTGCTAGTGCCACAAAGTTCAAGGCTGATGATGTTTTCTTGTTAGCTTACATAAATCTGAATTCTGCTGTCTATAATTTAAACGAGTGTTTGTGGAAGTTTGCCTACCACAGCCTCATAAACATACAGAATTAATATCAACACAAAGATAATTCACTTACAGATCTTCTTACGTCTGTTATCATTTAAAAATATTTATTAAACTCATACAGGTAATTATGAGTAACTATGAGTGAAAACATAAACTGTGTATTCTGATCAAAGGAGCATCTAATCCATCTATATTGGTGTCATGAGTTTTCAGTTTGGCTGTGGTTATAATTATACATGATGGAGCAAGTGAGAGTTAACCAGAGGGTTTGCAGTTTTTTGTTAATTTTGGAAAAGTACATACTGTGGTCAATACTGATTTGGAATTGGCTTGTACTAGCATGCATGATGTTAGTGGCAAATCTGACCTCTCACAACCTTGTGTTTGAGTATTTTGGCCTGAATACTGATAAATAGATTCAAGATATCAAATGTTTTAACAGAAGAAACAAAACATAAGTTAACAAGGTTAGTCACTGAATGCAGTCACCTCCCATTAGCAGAAAACAACACTGGCAAAAATGGTTTGATGTACTGTATGTTAACTATATGCCAACAGCTCATTCTGTAAAACATTAGCTAGTTGAGTCAATCAGGCTGATCATTGGGTTG
Source organism: Perca fluviatilis (assembly GCF_010015445.1). Classification (NCBI taxonomy): domain Eukaryota; kingdom Metazoa; phylum Chordata; class Actinopteri; order Perciformes; family Percidae; genus Perca; species Perca fluviatilis. The sequence continues at coordinate 30,299,389 of NC_053113.1, read as the reverse complement.
TACCTTTTGTGAATACTTTGTCCTGCAGCTTCGCTCATATTGTCACTCTTCTTGTTTAATTGTTTTGTGAAAATGCAAGCAGTGTGTCTCTCTGTGCCCATTCTTGGGATGTACCCAAGTTACACGAGTGTATAATTTAGATAAAATGTGAATAAAGCACATTGATGTCACTGTGTTAACAGTACTATCTTTCAAGAAGAACTTTTGTTTTGCATATACGCAATATACTGTATATTTACAATATAAATACAGTGACATGCTGGCACAATCAGCTGAAATACATATAAAAATGCATAAAACTAGCTTTAATCTGATATAAGATATGTTTCATGTCATCCCTCTCTCTCTCTCTCTCTCTCTCTCTCTCTCTCTCTCTCTGTCTCGCCCAGCTCCCCTAGCCAATGAAGCAAAGAAAATAAATAACTTCAGAATAGTCTGGATAGGATCAAAGCACTTCCACAAAAGATTAAAAACACTTAAGAACAGGGAAAACATGTCAGACACGTTTGCTTCACAAATAATGACACATAGTTAACAGTTTCTGGTCAGACCAAAGACTTCAGAAACAGTTTAGAAGATCAAACAAACATACAGTCATATTTATAATACATGATATTTACATACAGTCTACCTTTTTGAATAACTGCTAAAGAATTTAATATGTGGGGCGTCCTCTAGCTCACCCAGTAAGCGTGTTCACCCCGTGTTGGCTGAGTCCTGCAGCAGGTTCAAATCTGACCTGCTGCCCTTTACTGCATGTCATCCCCCATCTCTCTCCCCCTTTCATGTCTATCCACTGTCACTACTTAATAAAGGGAAAAGCCCCAAAAATAATCTTAAAAGAATTAAAGATGTAACTAGTAATAATAAATCTTCCATCATTACTAAAAGTGATGATACATATATGGGTTTCTTAAAAGGGCCATGTAAAATGTATTAACATATAACCTACTCATGATTCCCTTATGAAAATATCCACGTTAAATATTATTGCAAGTGTTATACAATTACCTTTTTTATGGCTTATAAACATTAAATTATCTTATATATTCCATTATTTCTGTATCTTCCCTCTCCTCCCTCACCCTCTCTCCCTTGTCTTCCCATTTTCTCCAACCATTCCTTTCTTCTGTCTTCCTCCTCTGCTGACACTTCTTTTATCTCTGGTCCTGACATCCCTGACTAACGATCTGCCAAACTGCTCCCCTGCCTAATCTGTTTCCCCTGAATCATCTCAAGACGCTCATCAACGTCCTCATGCAGCTACCCGTCTTGAGTCAGGGTTTTTGTCATGCCCACTTATGGATTTGACTGCTTTCACCCTTCATTTTGGTCGTGTTTGTTTATTCTGTTATATGTTGATGTTATTAATCTGGAGTGAGAAGCTAGGTAGGGAAGAAAAGCGATAGAATAGCGATGCTGTTCTGCAACCATAACCAAGCAGAATTATTGCACTGCATTCTAGTGACTGCGGTCTCATGTTTCAAACTGTGTAATATACGATTCAAGTATAGCATGGCTATATCTGTTGTTTGCATCCTCTCTCTCATGCCCCCCTTAATTTAAACAGGTTGTATATGTTTGTCTTTGTTCAACAGTCCATTGGTTACTAACGTCTCTATGTAGAAGATAGATGTGAAAGAATAGCCGTCCAAAGACCTTTACTAGAGCTAATGATCTTTAGTGGACGCTGCCTGGGGCAAAGAGAGATGATTTTTTTTCTTTTTTTGTCCCTGTCCCTTCGTTAAAAGCCATACAATTCAAATAGGTGCTTCTCATAGCGATCTCTGAAACCTGCTACTATTTGTGTTCCCTGATACATTATTTCTGCTCTCTTATTTCCAAGGCCCTGGTCCTGGGTAATGTAATGCTTAATCTAGAAAAAAGTATTGCCTTTAGTTGATGGTGCGGATCAGAATTAGACAAGCAGGTGATGGGGAGGAAAAGGAGCATACAGGCATCACTCGGATTGTATCAAAAATTGTTTCTTTTATTCTATGTGAGAAAGCTTCCAGCGCCGGTTTATTTTCCTCTCTCCCCATTAAGTCCATTTAATACCAGCCGTTATTATCCTGGGCTTTAATTGCAAGATCTAATAGAAATCTTGGCCCTTGGGTCACATGAACAGAGAGATTAAAACAAAAACATGCTTCACAGAAAAGCACTGAAGCTCCACAGGGCTCCTCTCTGTAAAGTAGCCGACATCATGCAGCTTCTTTAGTTTTAACTTAATGTTACACTCAGACGAGAGCCACACGGACACATATACTCGTCTGATGGATGCATACACACAAACAATCAAAACAAACAGAACACACACACTCACAGGCACACACACAGGTTAGCACTCAGTCCCTGCTCCATGGCTTCCATCTAAGTGATTTGTATCCCACGATCCAAGCTACTCAGCAGGATTGGATAAATCACATGAGATTGGCAGTGACTCATCATATGTTGACGGGATGCCTAATGTCATTTGAAGGTTAGGTGAGCACGGGATCGAGCCTAGCAACGCCTCGCATGGCACATTATCACTTTGTGATGTCATTTGGAGTCTTGATGAAAGCGTGGAGGCTCGCTCTTTCTTGCATCCACACAAAAACAGTCAAAAACATGCTTTGACGCACAGTGCCGGCTGACATATTATCCATCTCTGCAAAGTGAGGCTCCCCCCCCCATACACACACACACACACACACATACATACACCCCTCTGTCTGTTTGTTTTGTTTTTCATGTTCCATTTCCCCTCCACACACCCGTGATCCCTCTTGTCACTGCAGTCGTTGTCATGCATTCGTGCCTGAAGAGCTGCCAGCACTTCCTGACTGTTTCTCACACACACACACACACACACACACACACACACACACACACACACACACACACACACACACACACATATGAATGATAAAACTTCACTTCAAACTTCATTGAACAAACTCATGTACATGCTCACACACACAACATCCCCATCGTCCCTCCCACTCACACATACATACAGTTATAACATATTAGCCTGCTTATCTACCTGCCTGTCTGTTTGCTTCCTGGATATGAGCTGTGTATTTTCTGTCTTCTGGATATGAGCTGTGTATTTTTTGTCTTCTGGATATGAGCTGTGTATTTTTTAACTTCTGGTGTCAGAAACCAGAATGGTGCTACAGAAACAGGCTGCAAACTGTATTCACATTTCATTGCAGCACAAGTCCTCATGCAAACACACACACACACACTCATACAAAAAACACACATTCATTTAAACTCCTCTTTCTTTTTCTCAGTTCATATTAGTCTGAGCTGATTGGCAGGTTTGTTTAAAAGGCTGATGAGGGGAGTTAGGTTTTACTTCTGAAGCATGGCTGATGCTGTTATTCACTTGTTAATCCCTATTCTTTCCCAGACACTGCCGTGCTCCCCACCATTTGTTCTTGGCCAGTTGGGGTTCCGGGCTCGACATGCTCCATGCTTCTAATTATTCCTCCCAACACTGTGAAATGATAAAATGCTTTATAATTGAATGTGCCACTGAAGAACAGAGGAAATGCCTGCCTCACCGACCTGCACAAACATCTTTTTCAAATGTTCTTTCTCTCTCTTATTCCAAATATTTCACTGATTTTGAGGAGGTTGCTTCACCCTCTGTCACTCTGTTCTAGTAAAGAATAAATAGTAGTTGCTGTCTGCTCTTGTCCTTGTAATTTTACGTCTTTACTGCTACCTCTGTCCTTACTGCCAAAACCTGCATCCTGCCTCTCTCTCTCTGTCTTTCCCTCTCAGTGTCTCTCTCTCTCACTCTGTATTTCTTTTGGGTGTGCCTGGCCTTGATAACAGTATTGTCTAGGTGATACAAAATTCAATTTCACAAGTGTATTGTTCTGGTAAGGTTTCTTGTCCCATATCTGTGAATGAATGGAGGGAACATCCCTTAAAAAAAAAAAAAAAAAAAAAACTCTAAATCAACCTCACCCCCCTTCTCTACAAGATTTATAAATCCCCCCCAAAAAACTCTTGTCAGTCAAACTGCTTTAGAGGGCAGCCACTGTGACTGTGAAAATGATTGGGATTTAATTAATTCCCCTCCACGGCTTATGTAAAGTTCATATTTCCCTGTTTAGAAACAGAGTTTGAGAATCAATCAACTGAATAATAGAAAAGGTAATAGGCTACGTGGACGGTGACAACAGAGATCTGCATCCAGCCAGAATATAAACTCATTATTATGTCACAAGTGTGTTTCACTTCTGCTTGCTATTCATTTGTAATGCAAAGATGTCAATTTATTTAGCTAAGAATTACATGTATTGTGTTGGTGCTGTAGAGCAGTATGAATACTTGTTGCCATAAACACAGCTAGTACCCAGGTGGAAGGACGACTGCTTTTGAGGCTGTAAATTGATGCATTCCTACTATATACCAAATGTTAGTTTCTGATTTAGCTGTTTCAAAGCCTCTTCAAGACCAATTTGAGCTAATCCAGTGTTTTTTCTAGGATTTTTTTCTTGAAGTGCGTGAGTTTTATTTTGCGCTGCCGGAAGATATTTAGCCTGTCCACTGACATGAGAAAGGATTTAGATGCGTATTTGTACACAGTTGTTGTTGTTGTTGTACACAGAATTTGTACACTTACATACAACACATGCAGTTTAAATTGCAATGTTCATGTAGTTTTCCATACCGGCATCATGTGTTACCGGGAGTTTTATCTGTTTATCTGTTCGTTCATGTGGTTTATTCAGTATTGTTGCAGTTTCCACGTGTGAAAAGAGCTTGAAAACAATTCTGGTGGGAGAATATGAATACTTCTGTGATATGAAGGCTGAGTAAGACGCTCCATTGACACTTCCAAACAATTCATTATGCTCCATATCAGATTGCACAGACGATTAATAATCTGAGTCTCAGTCATGTCTTAATCATTTAATTATTGCCTTATATTGAAGACATTCTTCTTGATTAAAACATCATCTCTTTATTGTAGGGTAAGTAAGGTCTTGCAGTTATGATGTATTATTGCTGGTTTTGTAGAGGACCATCCATGTAGGCATCCACCTCAGTCCCCTTTTCATCACTGATTGAACATATTAATATTCCAGATCAGTAAAAATTGAAGTCTTGACAAGTCTATTTCCACTGTTTAAACTCAAAGCAAATTAATGTAAATATAAAAAAAAAAAAATATATACAGAATATTTTGGTCACCTTCCTCACAAAAAGGGAATTGTCACTTTTACATCTTGTGCTCTAACTTACTTTCTGAAAGAAAAGAATGACAAGGGCATTGGCATGCACATCAGTGTCCATGAAGGGCATTCATAAATCATTTATGTCTAATTTTGAGGGTTAACAGGTTGGGACGTGGGTCTCTTCATGTTCAAAACATATTTTAATAAGCGCTGACATTAATGGAAACCAAAGTCAGCCTACAAAGATGGAAAATACATTTTAATGTTGAGCAGTTTTTGGCTGCCTTATAATGGTGGAGATGCTGGAATCTGTGTGAGAGACTACCAGCAACCTGGCATGTTCAATATGTGAGTCAGGGCCTCCTTGCCTTATCACCCTAAACATAACTTCCCAACGATAGGGGTAGCTGTGGCTCGGAGGTATAGTGGTTGCCCCTCAACTACAAGGTTGGCAGATCAATCCCTGGCTCCTCCGGCCACATGTCAAAGCGTCCCTGAGCAAGACACCGAACCTCATTTGCTCCCCGGATGCTGTATGTATATGCTCCTAATACTTAGGATGGGTTAAATGTAGTAATAGAATTTCACTACATTGTGTATGTGACGATTAAGAATGAAGTTTGATATTAAAATACACTCTGAGAACGCTTGTTTACCATAAAATTATAAGACTTGAAGTTCCCCGGTCTCTTTTTATCTTTACAGATTAGCCAGACGGCAGCTGGATGTTTGTGTAAATGAAGACAATTTAGTGTAGTGTTCCACCTCCCAGCCTCAGACCTGTGTATGTGTGAGGACTTCTGGAGTATTGATTACTCTGTGTCAGCCCTATTGCCACAAGCTCTGCCTCTGAGCCCCATGTCTGTATTACTCAGTGTTGACAATTGTATTACAGCCTATTATCTTCCAAATCCCAGGGCTTGAGTCACAGCTTACTGTAGGGTCTTCTTTGGAAAGTTAAAATTGCTTGCTGGCTTCATACCTGACTTCCTTTCTATGCTCTATAACTTTCTTCCTGACATCATCCTACAATCCCACCTGGCTGCCATTGTCATTCCTCCTTTCCATTTCACATTTTCTTTTCCTCATCTCTTTACAGCTTACCTACTTCATTTCCACATCTTTATCAAAAGCCATTAATGCATGCTTTGATAAAAGTGCTTCGATTAAGTGGGAAATTCTCTTTTACGCTACTAAAATACCAGGATCTTTGTGGCTTGCGAGAACGCAGATGCGCCTGTGTGTGTGGATGCACTACTTAACACTAATGAGCTTGTTTATTTTTCTAATAACTAAAATATATCACATTTTTTTAAACTGAGCATTTTCCTTCACTGTTAATTACTTTTCAGCTATAAATCAACACCAGAAAGCCCAAGTGGCTATTGGTCAGTGACCCCACTTACCCTGATGTCACGCCTCTTTAACTTGCCATCACAGTGTGCTTAACTCAAGCGTGTATGTTCATGTGTTTTTAAATCCACATGTGCTGTTGTATTCTAACACATTCAGCACCTACCAGAAAGTCATTAGTGATATTTGGAGCAAATATCATGTCCATCTCTTTGCGGTTGTAATCAGCCTGATGGAGGTTTCATTTTGATGAAGCACGTAAATGTAATTGTATTCTGCTTATCACTTGGCCAGACAAAGAAATCCAGACAGGAAGTTCAATACACGATTGAGCCGAGCTGATCGTGTCCAATGAAGATTAGCGAAGGAAACAAGTTGTTTGCCTCTATGCAGTTTCTCTTTGATGTTCTGTCATACAGGCAGGTGAGCTCTGTTATTAAGTCATAATACTTTAATTAGATGATTTAGAATATTTGGACACTGAAACCTCAATTAACTTTGCATTATGTTAATGAAGCACCTATGGGTGACTCTAAAGTTCTTCTTCCTAATGTTCTGTGCTGCAGATGATTTGAGAATCAAACTTACTTTATCTGTGTTGCTATCACAATATGATTTCCTAAACCAGATGGCTGTAATTTCATGCCGTTTATGCAAACTGTATGCATAGCGGCTTTCATTCCAATCACAATGCAGAACACCCTGCTGATCCAATTAAATTGGTTGCAGAATTGGCTAAATTCGTGCCTGGTCTGAGAGCAGCACAAAGAATTTATAAGACAACACTCACACTTACATTCCTTTCCAAACAAAATGGAAGAAATGAAGATAAAAAGCGAGGCTCACTGAGACAATAAACAGCACAAACAGCACTTCATGTCGTTGGCCACTGAGGACAGAAAGCAGCTAAACAGGATTGCTAAGATATCCTCCATTAAATATGATGAAGCAGAAAATGCTCTTTCAAAATGAAATCTGAATGGGGCAGCAGAATCTCCATCTTTTTGGTACAAAAGACCACAGTGAGCCCCTGTCACCATATATTCCCCAACTGCAGAGCTGAGCCAGCAAGGCTAAATCACCTTTGCTAGTCATCATAGATTAAATGTGATTCGAGTTTGTTTTGATCAGGGAGCTCGAGGCTGCTTTCCCTTTGCATCTCTCTTATACTAACATAAAAATAAAAGTAAATGTGTAATATTAAATTATAGCAAAATGAACATGAAACAAATCTCAACATGACCATTAGAAGCTATTCATGACCATTAAAGCTATCCAGGCATTTCCTGTACAGTATATAGTGTATTATTTTCCTGCTGTGGTCGAGAGTGAACATGTAGTCTCAAAGCGGAGGGGTTACTCGGCCTTGATGAGAAATACTCAGGTGATCGATGTGTAACACTCAGGGCTTCACTCAGATGAGCAGAGTTTAGATGGAGTTTCATCTCCATTATCTGCTGCTTCGCCCTCTGTATTTTTTTTCTTCTTCTGTGTCATTATTTTAGCCACCCACTCTTCCACCCCACTGCCGACTGCAGCCTTAGAGGTCCAGAAACCATTTTATGTTTCCCAACAAAATAATCTGCAATGTAGATGCAAATCTTTTCAATTTAAAGAAGAAATCATATTTAAGAAATTCTTTTGACTTTGCATGCTTTTTTTTTTTTTGCTTTTTGTGTTTTCAACTGTTACATTCCTCCATAAAATTCAGCTGGGATTTGAATGAATAGCTCACTGGGGGAAAAAATACACTGTTTCAGATTCCAAACATATGCTAGTGTCTGCAATATTCATGGTGTTTTTGGCCTCCACCAGCCTCAGAATTATTCTGGGCATAAGGTCTCTGCCACACAAATAGGCTGTTACTGTTGCAGGTCAGACGTAATTCTATGAATAATGGAATGAAATTGGTAATTTGTTTCCAACACTCTGCAGGAATGCTGCCATATTATTTTGATGTATGTGGCTATTAAATGCTTTCAAACAAAGCTAATTTATCAACCCCAGCATGCTAAGATATATGGTATGGTAATTACATGGTCATCTTGGAATGAATGTAACTAGCTGGCCACTGGGATTGATGAACGTTACAGCTTAGTGACCTACGCAGGAGAGATCACTTGGTCCAATCCAATTTTGCTATTACATCAGGTTCATAACAAGTCTGTAGGCATGACATTTGGTAATGCTTACTCTTTTCTTCTTCTCCTCTCCTCCTAACCCACGCTCTCTGGGAACATCGTAATTAAGAGACTGCAGGAGGCTGTAGAGCTCAGCCTGAATTTGCGTGGCAATTGATACAAGCATGAAATGACTTATTGCCAAAAACACTGCATGAACATTCCAGCTATTAGGGGATAATTGTTGTGCCACAGAAATGGATTTCGTTACAAAGTGAAGCCCAGACCGAGGCCTAAAGGTTTTACCATGTGATACCCTTCCCCCAGTATAACAGGAGGGGCGTCATTAATTAGTACTTTATCATTAGGAAAATCAATATGCAATTTACAGAAATGTTACTCAATCATAGGCTACTGGAGTCCGTCTGCTGTTCACAGGGCTGCCATGCTCGATAAGAAGTGGAGAGGATTTTTCTTTCTTTTTCAAATTGTCAATTATGATTATCACCACTTACGGCTCTATCTGGGGCACATTTTACAGAACAGAAGATAATGTCTTTACCATTTGAGGATACAGCAACCAAAGGAAATTCCACATGACTTTGTCTCTTTAAAGCTGCACTTATCAACATTTTTGTATTAACAATGGATCAGAATACATAATGACTGTGTAATGTGAAAGGGGTCATTCTTTATGACAAACCCACAAAAAATGATCACCAACTTTGCACACTTGCCCTCAAATCTTCAAAGCCTTTTTGCGCCTTTCAGCTCATTGTTTCGGTTTTATGGCCCTCAACTTTACCGTTTGGTTCAGTCCCAACGCTTTCATCAGCCTCGTTTCAGCAGCAGAAAATCCTCCTGGTGAACATAGTGGAGCATTTAGCAGCTAAAGAGAGTCAGATATTTCCCTCTGGAGTTAGTAGACACCAAAATCTGAGCTAGAAATAGTGTGAAACATACATTCATCAGGTGGACATAAAACACGACTCTTTGTAATTTTGCTCAACAAAAACACAAAACATTAACTTGTGTGACCGTCCTTAATAGCCCTGATTCATTGCAACTTCAGTAAATCCTTCAGACTCATTTGACATTATTGCATTGTTCCTTTACACCACCATTGACTTGTAGTTCTAATTGTGATGCCACTGTAACAACGTTCTTTAAACAGACAGACTCTTTAGATGACTCAAACTCATTGAAATACTGAGATTTTAATTCTAAAAAGTGAGAGTATGAAGCAGCATTCCCTGCACAGCATGCATACATATTACAAAACTCCATATACCCTCTAACTTGCATTTGAAAGGCTTGTCTATGGAAAGAACAACTCTAGTTGAGAATTCACTTCCAGTTATAGGATGCTGTACCAAGCATGCAGCAGAGATACAGCCTGATTCAGTGGATGTCCTTGGAACCTAGAGAATTGCTATAATCTCAGCATTCCTATTTATGGAGATGAGATCAATGCACAATGAGAAAAAGCTGAAAGGGGCTGCTGGATCGAAAGAGGTTTTTGCTTCATTTTGGATAACCTGTTTAGGATGGTGGATTTATAGAGGCAAATGCAACGAAATATGTCTGTGCGTGTGTGGATGGCTAAGGGATGTGTAGGGGGTGGTGGGGTATGGTTCATGACAGGGTATCCCACTATCAGCAGCATCAGATCTCCTGGGATCTCATTATTCACTGCTCAAGCTGAATACATCATAACACACACCAAGTGGTCACACATTCGGACATGTCTGTCAGTGAGTGTACATGTATGCATGCTTGAAAAATGCTTTCATTATGTGAAAAAAAAAGCAAGAAAAATCCCTGGAAGGATATAAAAATCCATAATAAAAAAAGATTAAACAGACATGTAGAGAATAACAAAAGGCAAAGAAATAAAGAATAGAAAAGACAGACTTTCAGATTGGGAGGTTTTCAGAGGGAGAAGGGCAAGAATTGAGGAGGTAAAGCACCAGTTTTTTGTTGGTTGGCTCGGGTCGCGGCTGCTGATTGATCTCCAGGTGACACCCGGTGTTGGGGGACCGCGGCCAGCCTGTCACTCCCTCATGCTCTCGCAGTGTCCTGCCCTCTCTCATCTTCGCTCTGTTGCTCTTTCTTTTCCCCCCCACTGCTTTTTAGGCTCTCTTAATCTCTCACCTTCTCCTCTCTCCATTGATTCAACTTTTAGCTCGCTCGCTCTCTTTATCCGTCCTCCTCATCATCATTCTGCTCCTACACCCTTTTCACCCCAGTTGGTTGGACAGTTGGTTTCTCTGCTGCTCTCTTCTACCCTCCAACTCTGCCTTTTTGTTCCCCCACTGCTGTGGACCAACTGTCCTCTGCTAAGAACTGTCCATTTCACACCACCTATTTAGTATGCAAGAGAGCATAATTGCTCATGTGGAGGGATTTAGTCTGTGTGTGTGTGTGTGTGTGTGTGTGTGTGTGTGTGTGTGTGTGTGTGTGTGTGTGTGTGTGTGTGTGTGTGTGTGTGTGTGTGTGTGTGTGTGTGTGTGTGTCAGTGTCAGTGTCTGTGCCCTGAAAGCCTACGTATGCAGCACATTAGTTTTCTTCAGACATGGCCTAAGGATATTTTGGTGACCTTGGTCTTTTGCGAGTATGTGCATGTGTTGCTCAATTATAGGGATTCTATTTTTCCTGGGTGTGCACATACACGCTCCAGTTTGTGTTTGTGCCTGTGCTCGCATGCAAATGCACATGCATGCATACAGGCACCCTTGAGGGGCATGCTTAATGATAGGCTCGTTTGCACAGCTCTACCTCTAATGATCTATTAAAGTACACTTAGCCAGTAATTATATGGCCAGTCCCAAAAGGCTTATGAGGCTCTACAAGGCATAACTAAAGATACAAAAAGAAGGGAGATAAGCCAATGTGTTTTCTGTAATGCACAGGATAATATTATGGCCCCAACCTTTGAGTATATATAAAAAAAAATAAAAAAAAGATAACCTGATGTGGTCAATTAGTTTGTTGAGATAGGGATTAAGTGTTCCTCAAGCTTTGCTGAGGAACATGTAGGCATAGACTATACTTCAAACACTTTGACGTCACGTCATTAACTTCTGTATTGTATTGTATGATTTCGCCAGTATCAATATTTCTTGAATAAGAGGTCAGAATTACCCTATTTCTTTAACTGGCTGAACATTGTGATCTTGCATTTCAAAATCCAATCAGCTTGAAATTTGCACAAAGTAAAAGATGCAAGGTCAAGCCATTAGCTGGAATCAAAATGTGTCTAACTATTTCCTTCAAGAAATGAATAGGCAGCGAAATCCGTTGTGACTACACCTCTAAAGGAGGAAAACATTTTTTTTAGCAGGCGGAGTTGGGACGGTAATAGTGACTAATCAGATGTTCACTAGTCTTGCTGTGTCAGACCTTTCTCTACAGCGCTGTATCAGCGATGGAGTGTGGTCTGGCTACATGGCATATCTCTTCAGGGATAGGGGGAAAAACGTTCTGGCTTGTTTGTATTTCTTTAAACCAATGGCAACTGTCCCAGGTGGCACAGTTTTTGTCTGGAAGATGCATAGTCCCTAAGTGCATACAGTATATGCATTTTTGGTGTTTATAACTTCACACCACTTGGAGATAGACCACACAAATCAGGTCCTGCTGTCCAGGACCGATATCATTTACATATATTACATGTATCTTTCCACTTGATTTGCAACTCCCTAACTTTTCCACTCTCCACTCAGGTGATGTTCTTTTAGCTCATCTTGACAATGTTCGCACAGTTGTTTGTTTTTGACATGCAGCAGAGGCACTCTGCTAAACGCTAGCAAAGCTAAACATTTGGGATTTCCAGGTTTCTGTGGAGTTGGCACTGGGGATAATAGGCCTCCTACTCAAAGTCAATATCCACTGCTTCCTCCAGCCTTGCTCTGCTACAGGTCTGTATCAGTGCAGTCACCCACTGGTGTCTTCACAGTGGAGTGACTCATGGCCTGAGAGCTTTTTCCACCTACCTGGTTGTCAGTTATTCAGTCCACTGACCTATTAACTCTTTTTGTCTGAACGTCCATTATCTGATTTGCCTAATCCCCTCTCATCCATTTTCCTCTTACAGATGAAAAAGGCATTTTTTTTTTCATGTTTCCCTCATAGCCATGCCTTAGACTTTGTAAGCTTTGATATCTCCAGGAGACATTCATGATTTCCCTTTGGCTGAATAAATTGCTTTTTAAAAATAAGATATTGGCCTAATCCTTAAAGCTGTTACCACACATGCAGTGGGTTTCTACATGGCAGGAGGTCTAAAGAGCAAAAGTAGCAGCTTTGATCATTGTTTTCAATTGAAAGATAATTGTTTTTCCACCAATTTATACACACCTCTAACTTCCTTTTCTACTTGGCCAACCTGTTGGCCGTTGTAACCCATATACATGCATGTATGAATGGTTTCCATTTGTTCTCCACATGCTCTGTGCTGTCTCTGACACCACGCCTCTTTATTTTCTGCCTCACCATCCTCTCCAACCCGTCTTATCGTCAGAGTCCCTGGCCTTGGTGACAGACAGGTAGACTAGGCTTGGTCTGGCTGTCATAAGCTAGATGGCACAACAGGCTGCCTGGCGAAGGCTGCCACCTGAGGGGGTACACCTCTATTAACCCTTAGGAAACATCCAACTCCACTCACACCACCTCCTCCTCCCCTTTCTACTCTTTCTCATCTCTATCTCTGCCTGTCCCCTGTCTGCTGCTCCCCAGACGGAGAAAAATCAGCTTCACCCAGAGCCAAATAACAAACACCTGTATTTTTCCTCTCCTTCTAACCTGGAGCATTTCAGTATGCCATGGATTTTTGTATCTCACTTTCTCAATTATCGGTTTCAGTGTCTTGTTTCCTGTCTCCAGTCTGTTTCAGGCTCTTTCTGTCTGTCTCTCTCTAATTCTAGCATTGCAAGCCAGTATTCACACACTCTCCTTTATGTCATGAATAGCATATGGCCAGTGCAAAATGCATGGTTGTGTGCAGTGATGCATAGCTAAATGGTGAGAATGAACAAATTGCGGCAGCTTTCTGATGTCAATCAGCTGTAATAATGGGAATAATGAAAACTAAGTGAGGTGGATTAAATCGGATGTAAACATATTTGATTAACACATGCCCTTTTTACCTTGACAATGATTCGATGTATCATTTATTGTGAAAGTCGATTATACCAGATCATGGCAGAATATGACAGCTCCCATCTGAATCAGCTGCATTCACCCAATAATTTCTGTCTGTCTCTCTCTCATTTTTTCCTGCAGGAATTCTCTTTACTCCAACTGGACGACGTGGTAGACCAACGAGTCAACATAGTCGGTTTTTCAGTTTTCAACAAAACTCATCCCTTCTTCCAGGATTTTGTGCTAAGCCTCAACCGCTCCTGGCAAGAAAACTGTGACCATGCACCCTTCGCTGGCACTCCAGTTAGTACACACACACACACATGATCTCACACACAGAGAGAGAGAGAGAGAGAGAGAGAGAGAGAGAGAAGACCAAGGTTACCCATGTAGAATAATGGATGAACCCTTTTTATTTATTTCCTTTGCAGTCCAAACAGGGTCTTCTGAGGCATTACGCTTCTAGTATACTGCTGTATCTCAAACTCACCCACTAAAACACTTAGAGACAAAAATGTCTCTGAAATATACAGGGACGACATTCATCCAGTTAACTATTGAAATTGCAGGTGTTGCTGTAGGCAGTTGTTGTTTCCCAGACTGCTCATTAGCAGTGTTTGCTACCTTCCTTTATACATTTATAATGGCATCCTTCTTGTTAAATTTGCTTCAGAGGAAATGCAAAGCAAAAGAGCGTCTTACCTTTGCTGCATCCCCCCCTTAAATCATCCACTTTTCTCATCTAAACATTGTCTGTAGCTCAACATTTAACATACCATGCTCTGCGTATTTGAATTCGAAACAGCCTCAAATCACCAAGTTACTGCTTACATGTGAATGACTAAAGACTGTTGTTTGTCTCATGCTGGCTCAACAGTTGTTGTTTTTACATTTGAGCCAGCCATACTAGACAGAAAAACTGGCCCGCATGCACGCACGCGCACACACGCACGCACACGCACACATGCTTGAACAGTTTGTATTCTCAGCATAACCCTGTCATTCTTATTTTATGAGATAGGCTTATCTGAGTTTTCTACATCAGCAAATAAAGTGTTGTAAATGACCAGCATAGACGTGATGAGTGCCACCCCTTCGTAAATGAGCGCTTGTTTACGAGACCAACATTTTTGAGTATTATCTCACTCCCCAATAATCCGTCTCAAGGCTAAGCTCTTTCACCCATTTGTCCAGAAGTGTCAAAGCAGCTTCTGATAGTAACAAGAACTTCACCAGCTATTAGATTGAATTCCTGCTCTCGGAGTCTAGTAAGTCTTTCTGTATTATTCCTTACATGTCAATAGTGGAATTAATTTTCTCCTAACACATACCGTTATAAATGAATTAATATTAAACCATCAATATTTCCAGAATTTTATTAGTTTTAAAACTAATGTACCTATCTTTATAACTAAAAAGAAAAATATTATATTGATGACAATAGAGGAAACTAATGATTAGTGAATAGGTAATATATCTGCCTTATTATACATATACATATGAAGTTAAATTTATATATTTGAGCTCAACATCTTTAAAATAATTAAAATAGCAATGTCCTTGTGAAAAAAAACATGATGTGAATAATTAGAAAGAACTGCTAACAAATACAACAAGAACAACACATCTGGATGCAAAAAAAAATCTTAAGGGCTTCATTAGGAACCAGAAATTCAGTTAAGGCATAAATTAAATATTTAATTACATAAAATGAATGAATGATTCCCTCTCTCTCTGTTTGAAGTTAAAAGAAAGTAAAAAAAAAATAAAAGAAGAAAAAAAGCAAACGCACACCCCTCGCCCCCTTCTGCTTAACACAAGCTGGGCGGTAAAACAGGTTAAGAATAGTTTGAACATAGCATAAGAAATGTGTTTTGCGCACAGCAGGTCACCCGGATACTTCTGAGCCTACGGCAATTAGGACTTGTGACTAATTAGCTAATAACTAGAGAGAATAAAGGCTGATGAAGGCAGAGCAGGAAAGTGATTAACTCATTTAGACATGCACATAGATAATATGCTGTCTTTTCATTAAAAGTAATTAGGTCTGGAGGAAATTTAACTGTGGGGCTCATACATAGAACAAATGCATACAAGTAACCTCTACATGTGTAGACCTGAGACATTTAATGCATTCAAAGATAAAGGTGCACCATGCTAACTGATCATAAAAGTTATTATACTGCCTTTTTAATATCTATCTATCTAATTGTGTGAAGATATTTATGCTCTCAAATTAGCATCAAGGAAAGTAATTGCACAGGGGCACGGACAGTCATCCTTATCTTTATAAGACTAACATGTCAGTGACTGTATTTGTGTTAGAGAACATCAAACATAACCAAAGGCTGAAAGATATTATATTATTTTCTGTAAAACAGGTCTGTAACAGAGGAGCTGCTATATGCCAAGTGAAGGTTCTCCAGATCACTGACCATATGTTAATGAAAAAACTTTAAAAAATAAAAATAAATACATCTGTGAGATAGACTTTACAGCCACAAAACGTCCCCCGAACATTTACAGAGTTAGATTGTGAGACCTAACTCAGTCTTGTCCCTTTTAGTATGGAGTTGTCATTTGCTAATGTACAATGGCTTCTGAAGCATGTAAACCTTTGTAATGTGTTTTTGTTATCAGGCTCTATTCAGTGCAATTTTGCAAGTCACTGTGATTCTGCATATCATCGGCTGAGACTATGGGTCTCATGCAAAAAACACTGATGTCAACAAATTGGCCTATACAAGCACATCTTTTCCTATTAAATCCTGAATTTATTCTAAGCCACTAACAAAATTTACGAAAGATCCAGACCTATTCTACAAGGAATGTAGTACTTACTTTCTGGAGCACTTACTCTATGCTACAGAGAATAAAAGTGAAACTAAGATGAGTTAATGCCACGCTACTATTTGCTTCAAGTCATAGATATTGTTAGCTACGAGTGTAATATAATTAGTAACACTGTTACACCACTTTGCCATTTACTTTTTATTGCTGCAACCACCAAGACATTATTCCCATATATCAAACCTACAATGCATCACCTCGTGTTTGTAATGTCTTCACAGGCTGTTTGTATACACCATATTGCTCTTAATGTGCAATCCACCAATTACTTTAGCCAATTCAAGGTAATACATCACAGGTTTGCAGTTTAATGGCCTATTGTAGTTCTCTTATGCATCACAATCCCTCCCTGTATCAATATCCACCAAACATCAGGGCCATTTCATCTCTATTTCCATTACACAAATGTACAGCCTTGAATCTCAGACAATCCCCTAGCTTCTAATCCAGGGCATCATGCATTTTAATCAAATGCACATAGCAGGATGTAGTGGTAGTGACAAGGAGACTGTTTGTACTGGGGTGATGAGAGGAAAAGCTGCCTTTCCCACTGTTTTCTGGCCCTCGCTGAGAGAAGCAGGCGGTAATTGGAATGGTCAGGGTGTGCCAGCTTCATTGGGGATAAGAGTAGGAAGGACAGCGTCTCGGAGCGAGAGAGAGGGAGAGAGGGGAGAGAGAGAGAGAGAGAGAGAGAGAGAGATTGTTTTCAATGCTGTCAGCAGATCAGTCTTTCTAATGATCTAATGCAATAATCTCACTGCCACTTCAGGGATGGGTTAACCCATCACTGACCGTTAACCACTGACATGTTACATTTGCAGTTTTTGTGCCTTGAGTTTTTTCTGCTTTTAGTTTGTGTGTGTGTGTGTGTGTGTGTGTGTGTGTGTGTGTGTGTGTGTGTGTGTGTGTGTGTGTGTGTGTGTGTGTGTGTGTGTGGGGTGTGTGTGTTGTGTGTGTGTGTGTGTGTGTGTGTCAGTGTGTGAACGCATAATGTACTCACCTTCTTCCCTCCCTCTTCCTCTGCAGCTCTCCTCAGCTCTGCTCTTTGATGCGGTTTACGCGGTGGTGGCGGCGGTCCAGGAGTTGAACCGTAGCCAGAATGTTGGCGCCACTCAGCTCTCCTGCAAGTCCTCCAAGATCTGGGAACATGGCACCAGCCTTATGAATTACCTGAGGATGGTAAGATTGCCTCTGCTGGACATCATGCAAATAGACGACAGGACTGACTTCTTAAAGGAATAGTTTGACATTTTGGGAAATGTGGTTATTTGCTTTCTTGAGTTTGGTGATAACATTGACTCCCCTCTCCTGTCTGTACAGTAAGCTAGCATGGCTCAGTCTACAAAATCCACCGACCAGCACCTTGAATGCTCACTCATTATTATATCTTGTTATCTCTCACGTTATTATCTGCTGTCAGTGATAACTAGGGTCTAAAATATTCAATTAACATGTAGAAAGTAAAGCGGTAACAGAATAAGTGAGAAACTAAATAAGCAAAAACACACAGGCACAGTGACCTTTTGGTTTTGTTATCATGAGATTGCCAGGCAACCAACAGAGACTGGCACATAACCGCCAGTAAAACCACAAATCAATCACAAAATTAATTTCTACACATAATGTTTTAATTAGTGAGCTTTAGAGGTGCTGGTAGGTAGATTTTGTTACCTGTATCTGTCTCCCCTTGTTTCCAGTTTATTTTTGTATTTTTTTACACTAAGCTAAGCTAAGCTAATCAGTTGCTTCATACTTACTGAATATAAATGACAGAAACGATCTTTACATTCAACTCTCAGCACAAGATTATATTTCCCGAAATGTCAATCTATTTTTTCAAGATCTTTCCTGTTTTTTGTGTGTTTTTGTAGTTCTGTTTCTTACTTAGGAAATGGCATTAATTAGATAATGTCAGATAGCTGAGCTTGTTGAGATCTTCATGATTGCTTCACTTATGTTGCATATTAATTTGTTATTTTAGAACCTAGATAATTTCACTGACAGCAGATAATAATGTGACGTCTGTGCTCTCATCTTCTTTATAGATATGCTCCCTATCCACTAGGTCAGTTTATCTCATATCTACATTGTCTGAGAGACAATAGATAAAGATGAGCTGTCAGTGAAGAAAATGTGTGATCCTATTAGGGAGAAACGGCTGTAAGTGATTGAGCTATCGAAATACTTAAATGCGGCATGGGTTCAATATCAGACTGTTTGTCTTTCTCTCTCAGAGAAAGAAGACGTGACTAATGGCAAAACAGACGAGCCGTCTGTTTTGCCATAAATTAAACATATCACAGCCTCGTCTTCATATTATTATTCTAAATCTGACATATTTTAAAAGGCTGATACTGAGCCAGTAGTGCTAATGTAGCCTCCCGTCATATCCATAGTATGTGCTGCTGAGAGGAAAGCAGGCATTTGTTTTTTTTTAGAGGTCTTTTAACGTGTTGCTGTCTCTGTGTTGGATAGGTAGAATTGGATGGTCTAACAGGCCACATTGAATTCAACAGCAAAGGTCAGCGGTCAAATTACGCCCTGAGGATCATGCAGAACAGCAAGGATGGCCTAAGGCAGGTAAAGTAACTCCCAGTCTTACAAATCTGATGGTGGTGTTATCTGCTATCAACATAATCACATGCTATGGATTCGGATAGCATTAGCGCAACCTTGCTATAGGATAAAGTACATGTGTGATATTGGTTCAAAAGAATTTACATATAAATAGTGTAGTATTTCAGAAGTGACTTACACCGATTCCTCCATTTTCTCTCTAGATAGACACTGGCCATAATATATGCCTGCTATTGCTGAACACAAAGCTCTTCAGCACAGTCCTGATCTCAGTAGGGCACTACTTCTGGCAAATGTTCCAGTCGTCTTTATAGCAGCGAGTTAACTCGAGCTGGATCGTACAGCAGGGAGCCATGATAACATTTGCTCAACTGACATCTTTTGGTACATACAATCCCACTATACCCTGCTATCAGAAGTGTCAAGGAGGACAAAATTCATTTATCGGAATGCCTGTTTGAAGGTGCAAAGATGCATATTTCTATGGAAAAATAATTAAGGTTAAAAGAGAAGTCAGTAGGTGTTGGCTGCTGCTGCTGCTTTTACTGGTTTGTCTGACTTTGGATAAATATTAGATACATATTTGAGGTTGTGATTCTTAATGGAATACAAGAACAATTAGTAATATTTAGAGATGCACTGATAGACCGGCCGGTGACCGGAATTGGACGGTTTTCACGTGCTCGGCCATGACTGGCGACCGGCAGGTCAGTCTGACATATGCCAATTTCATGCCGGTCAACGCTACAATTAACCGACAACATAAGTTATACGAGTTACAGTTCACAAGGACACGGACGCGACAGCACAGTCTCTTTTTCCTTTCTCTCAACTTTTCTGCCGTGTGTCGCGCGTACTTGCTCGCGGTGTGAAGCGCGTGTCCGCGCTATTCTCGCACATGTAGGGAACCTCTGGAATTAATCTGCAAGATGTCAGCTGTTTGGAAATTCTTCAGCGTGTGTGCAGAAGATAACAAGTTTGCAATATGCAACACCTGCAAGGAAAAAGTAGGGCGTGATGAGGGACGACGCCAAAAAGCAAAATCACATTTCTTTAGTTGGATATTGGATGTGAAAAGAAGGAAATGGTTCTAACATTGCACTTTAGATGTGTGTGAATGTCCCACACCAGGAGTAATTTATATAGTTCTATTTAATATCCATATGATCATCCAATATGATCCATTATCTGTTCAAAAAATGTTCTATGTTCTGTGCAAAATGTTCTAGAAGATAGAAAATAAATATTTGTGTGTGCTGTAAAGTGGTTAGAAAAAATGACATCGGAATCGGCTAAAATCGGTATCGGCTGGCCTAACTCAAAGAAAATCGGATTTGGTCTATATAGGTTGTAATCGGTGCATCTCTAGTAATATTTTAGTTTTGTCTTACAAAATGGCTATAATATATCAGCAGAGATTTGTGTGTGGTGTTGATCAATACCAGTCACTCCAATATTGCATCTGTGGAAGCTTAAGCTTCCTACACAAGCAGTCTTGTTGTGCTCTTTCGTTTAGTGAAAATACTCTACATGCACCACAGGGCTTTGCAGTCTATGCCCGGAACCACCCTGCACAGTCTCTGAAACTGGTCGCCCCTGACATCTCTTTGCCTCAGTTTCACACCAGGGAACAGATACTTAACAATTTCTTCTAAATTGAACACATTTGCCAGGATTACAAGGACTGAAAGTAGTCAGTAATATAAGTGACGAGAGGCTGTGAGCAGCTTTGAGTACTATCTGTTAATGAATGGATGGCATATTATAGCAGGTGTTTCCAATGTTTCATGTCAAGGATCCACAAATCACAAATATCTCAGCTCTCTAATATCTGTCTGAGATTTATTCATTTTTTTGGTAAATGATAGATGTACAACCCATCATCACAATAACACTTCCAGACATTCTCTTATTGCAACGATGTTTTAATAATGATTAGAGAACTGAGAACCCTCTGACGGAGAACTGACATTTCCTGGACCCCACTTTGGGAACCAGTGACCAGGAGTTTAGCGACGTAGTTGGAGACAAGAACATTGCTTCAAATTAAAGACTGGCTGGGGAAAATCTCTGTGGGAAAAGTGATTGCCCAATACTCTCCCATCCATCAACAGCATCTCCAAATGCTCCAGTGGGGCTGAGCTGTCACCAGCAGTAAAAAGCTATGGTTGATCTCCCAGGTAAAAACAAAATATAGGTTTTATGGGCGGGGAAAAGAAGGGGTCAAAGGTAAACATCAGCACAAAATAGCAGAAGTAATAACTGGGTAACCCTAGGTTTCACACTATTTATCAGGTCAGGTATTCAGGTCTCTGTTTTAGCTACAGAGTGAGACATCTCATTTCTGTACCATCTTTGTTTGCAGTCGCATATGCGCAGTAGCTAGGTAAGGATCATAGATCAGCTAGTCAGGTCAGTTAGGGAGCGTTCGGTATTTATGGAATGGAGAAATGAGTGGAATAATTATATCTGGCATGACCAGATATTTTATAAATATCTTAAATAACAAAACAACTAAATGGTGGCATGTAATACATCAGATTTCATATACTGCTTTAGTAAAAAAAAGTTACCTGGCTGACAATGGGAGCAGCAAGAAGCAAAAAAACGAAAATTACTGTTGCACTATGTCTGCAAAACTTGCCGTGCCAACGTTGCAATAAAGGTTTAGTATATACATTTGATGTCAGCTTACTAATTGATTGCGGGTTTTGTGTAGATTTGGACTTTTATATGTTTATTCCACTTTGTTTAAACGGCGAAGTGGAGAGGCCTCGTTCACCTGTTTGGAGCTGGCTGGTGAATGTGATGCTTGTATAGGATTTGCTGGATACACCGTGACTCTATTTGTGGATCTACTGATCGCTGTGGATTACTTTTTTTTTTGTGTCATTGGATTACTGCAAAATACGGATCTTTTTTCTCAACGTGTCTTAACGTTTTATGATGTGACTGCGCTTGGTTTCTGCGTTTGGAGAGGCATCTCAACAGACTGTATGTCCAACACTAAGTATTCACGGTTACATTTTAGTTGAATTTAAGTGTTGGGACATTCCGCCACCGTCTGTTCCAAGACAGCCGTGCCGCGATTGGATTTCATAAGGGCGAATTGTTAAATTGTTACAATGTAATTTAAAATCTGCTAAAATAAAATAAACATATATGTTTTGGAATATAATGTTAAGCTTCGGAAGCTTTACCTATGTGCTAAAATATACAATGACTGAGGAAGCGTAGTGACAAGTCCATAGCAACCAGTTTGTGTGTTGAATGTTACCCAGAGTGCTTTGCTGGATGGTCTCAATGTTTTATTGTTTTATTTCATGTGAATACTAGTTTACTAGAGGAGTAACTTAGTAGTTGAAGTAATGCAGTAATGCAGGAAGTGTGCATTTAGTTTCCATGCTTATTGTGTTTCCACAACAATGTTAGTGAGTAAATCTACTGAAATGGCCACCACACCATAACAGAGGAGTGTGAGGAGGTTAACTCATGTATATTATGGCTGTATAAAATCAAGTCACATTTGTACATCTTTGCTAAGCACAAACTAGCACGCAAGGAGAGGGTCATGCCTCTTTTTCAAATCATTTTGGAGGGTCATAGAAAAAGTATTACTGGTGAGGGGAGGGTCAAGTCTTTTTAGCCTAAAGGTCCCAAAACTCCTCCGGTGGACCCTTAAATAAATAACGAACAGTCCCTTACAAGGCAGGATTAGCCAGGAGACTTTTTCTAAATGAGGGCGCACTTCCAACTTTGTGTGGAATACCTGCAGAACAGGGACATGTAAGTAGTTCTTCTGTAGATTATGGTGAACTTGTCTGTGTTGTAGCACTGTTTTGCCATTGAGAACGAGGTAGCATGCTAGCGATATCACGCTAGCGATTAGCCACCCCGTCTTGGCTACTGATGTAGAAAGCCCTGCAGATTTTGAACAGCTCACCCAGAGACTGAAGGCAGAAGACATTCTGAAACCCGTATCTCACTCAAAACAGCATGGGTGGTTATTTTTTCAAGTTTGTATACGTGTGGAAGCACCCGAGACACAAAATAACACCCCAAATCCCAGAAAAAGTGATTTTTTCATGATATGAGCACTTTAAACCTCCATTTTGTACACGGATGTGTTCTGATAGATAACTCTGTACTGTAGAAATGGGGGATAAATGAGACTATATTGGTGAACCAAGTGATGGGAAAAATGCACAAAATAAAGTAAAGAAGGAGGAAATGTGTATGGATGAGTTAAGTAATAATGTATTTTTGAGTTCTTCTGCCAGCCCTGCTTAAAGAAATAGCACATTGTTGTTTCCATGCCAACACAGTATTCAGTCACACTGCATAACAGTACTTGATATTGTCAGTGAGTAACAGTATTTTAGGGAGTTGTTGTTATACTATTATGAGATACAGGCAAGACAAAACGTTTGACAGCACAGAGAGGAATAACTGAGTTTCATTTGGACCTTTCAGTTGGGATGATATCTGTGAAAGAGGGAATTGCTTCCTGCCTGAGTGTGAGAAAAATCTTACCTAAACAACCAGTAAAAGAGTCAGACAGCAGCCCGTCTGCCTTTGTTAACCTTGTCTGCATCTCCCCATGTCCCCTCTTTATACTGGCACTGGGCCAGTCAAGCAGAAGGATAATGCTAGCAGTCCTAATGTGATGATTTCAACCAGAAGTATTATAAAGCAGCCCTGCCAGTTATGTTAATGGGGAGAGGCAAGGTGTGAGACAGGGGCCAGGATGAGGGTGTTGTTTGTTTTTGTTGACTAACACCTCCCGTGTGCTGTTGGGTTGGGGCTGCTTCAGCCAGGCAGACACTAGAGGTGCCAGGGCCTTGGCAGAGATAAGGAAGGTGGCTCACTGCCCACACACACACTCTCACACACACACACACACACACACACACACACACACACACACACACACACACACACACACACACACACACACACACACACACACACACACACACACACACACAGAGTTTAAACAGAATATTTGCAAATCAACAAATGACAAGTTATTTAAATTGTTTTGATTGGTTTAAACAGAGTAATAGCATCAAGTCTACAACTCCCACACTAGCCAGTAAATGCACATTGAAAAAAAGAGAAAAGAACACCTTCCATTATCTTCCATCCAACATTTTCTGGCGATAGAGAGCAATGAGGCATGTTGCACACAGCCACCGACCTCCATTTCTCTACCTCCACTTCCACTTTCTTTCCTTAGTCGGTAGCACCCACCATCTTCTCATCCAGAGCCCTGTGGTTGCGCTATAGATCGGCTCACATGTGTGACCATCAGCTCCTTGGGGGTTCATCACTTTACAGCCAATCACTGTCACAAATTGAATTTCTCTGGCAGGCATTTTCACACATTAGAGCGGTTTCCTGCTGCTCTGTCTGCTCGGCCTTTTTCGGTTTCATCTATCTAGCGATCTGTCTACCTGTATCTATGGCCCTGTTTACACCTGATTTTAAAATGCATTTTGGTATTCTGTGGACAGCCGAGACACATTGCCGTTCAAACCTTTGCCTAAAGAGCATCTATTGTCAGCAGAGTCCAACACATCCCTTTCCATAGGGCAAAACGATGGACGTCCGACTCGTCGTAAAGTGAGCACGTTATACCATGTCCTGTGTTGTTGGCGTATTTTCCTGTTACATCCTGTCAGTGACACGTTAGGACGCATTAGCATTTACACAGTCAATATCCATGACGTTCCACTTCCGGGATTGTTCCATTGCTATCGGAAATTGCGCCGGATTTCACTCAATCGGCCGGATGTCCGGTACTTTGCACTTTCTTTGTGTTGGAATTTTAAACTCTGGTCGATTTATGAAGACTATGGTTAACTGCTCCTCAGATGTCTGCAGGATAAATCCAGATAGCTAGCTAGACTATCTGTCCAATCTGAGTTTTCTGTTGCACCACTAAAACAACCTTTGAACATACACATGTTCCACCAAAACAAGTTCCTTCCCAAAGCTATTTTGCAGTCTCGCCATTGCTCCGTCCGGACCTTAGCGCAGCCCAAGACGATTATGATTGGTTTAAAGAAATGCCAATAAACCAGAGCACATTTGTCTCCCATCCCAGAATGCTGTGTGGACTAGCCAGACTAGTATTTACACTACAAAAGCAGACTGATCTCATAAAGTGGCGTATGTATGACACGCCAATTCGTATGCCATTTTGCCATGTTATCAAGTTGATAGTCGCTTTTTAGCGTGTTTATCCAACGCAATTCACCCGCCATTGACCTACGTTACGAGTGAATTTTTGCTGTAGCGAGTAGTATAAAGGGACGTAAGTCCGCGGAATGGTAAAACAAAGAACTTTCACCCAGGAGAGCTGGGATCGCGTCCCGTGTGTGGCAATTTTCAGCCGTTTTTTATTTTTTTTTTTTTTTTTTTTTTTAAGCCTTCCTCTAAGTTTCTTTCCTAAACCCAACCGTTTATTGTTTTCCTAAGTGTGTTTTTGTCATTTTTTTCCGTGTTTTTGTAGCTTTTTTTGTGTTACTAAAGCCTTTCCCAGTGTTCTTTTCCTAAACCCAACCTTTTTTTTTTTTTCTTTTCTTTTTTTACACGCGTGTGACATTGTTCTCGCGATAGTAAGTCACGTTCTCGCGATAACAAAATGTGTACAGATAACACGCCATTTGGCTTTAGGAAAGTGCCGTGGTTGTTTACGCAAAGTCATGATGCCATGTTGACAAAATACATGCGGTCACCTCGGCAAGTGGTTTGAGTGATCGGAACACTATGCATCTTTGTGGCTGTTTACACTTGTATTTAGCACCGTCCACTTGTGATCCGATCGCCCAAGACGCATTTTAAAACCAAGTGTAAACAGGGTCTATCTGCCTGTCTGTTTGTCTGCCTGTCTGTCTATTTAGTCAGCATCACGGATTGTTTTCTGCATTACTTTATAACCTAATGAATAATGAGCACCAGTCATTGAATGTGCTTTGCCTTTGCATCTTTCAATGCAACTATTAGCTGTAACCAGAGTATGAAATCATTGGTTGTGCTTTAATGCTAATGATTTGAAAAAGTAATGTAATAATGTATTTTTACAACAAACCTCCACATCTGTAATTGTGAGAAACAGGGAGTCTGCACTGGTTCTCTGCCTGCTAGTTTAGGACACTGCAGCAAGGATTTTATATAAAAAATAATTAATACCCATATCACACAGGTTCTAGACAACTTTAGGATTGATGTAGTGTAAAAAAGACTTGTGGCTGCTCAATTATTAATGCTCTGCATTCAGAACTTAAAATCAGAAAACTAGATACTGTTCTTTTTATTTCTTTTCTTTGAAATATTCAGTACTTAATTATTGAAAAGTGCATATTGACCAAGTGTGGTCCGATGCAAAATTCATCACAATGATATAAAATATGCTATAATATAATCTGAAACAAATCCAGTAATTGCTATAAGCTTGAAAACAACCATTTCAGATGACAGTTCAGCCAGTTAGCCTAACTTATTTCCAGAATATGATATGGCTGCATTACGCAAAAATCTTTTATTTGTTCAGTTTTGGCAGGCAAAGTACATTTTGCAGCTGCTCCTGTGCTGGCTGCCAGGTAGGCCAATGATGATGGAGTAAGAAGTTGGCATTGCATTGTCCGTGCTCTGGCCGAGGCACTACTGGCACCTGTAACCAACAACAACCCACAGAGGAGGCAAGAGATGCAGGTGGACACAGAGAGAGAGGAAAAAAGAGAAATGAGGGAAGAAGATGACAGGCGGAAAGTAAATGAGACAGAAAGAGTGTGCAAGTGAAAAATAGGATCGAAAGAAAAGAAGCAAGGACAAAGCTATAAAACTATATTATTATATATAATGATATTTCTGCATTTCAAATATCAGCTGGGGCTTTTTTCTTTTCTTACTGTACTGATTTAGCTGTCACCACATCTTATACTTAAGGCAGCAACATTGACCTTCACTTCTATTTCATGTTGGAATTACTAATCATATTAAAGGAATAGGCTGTAATCCTCCATATCCGTTTGCTATGGCTATTCACTAGCCAGTGTAATGAGCTAGATAAAGGAGACTAATACGAAAAATCTTGGCTTGTGTGCGCGAATGTCAACGTGTTTCTGAGTGTATATTCTCCAGATGGTGTGAACACCAGGGGTATGCTCTAAAACAGTATTATTCCAGATATATACAGATGGATAATATAACTCAACCTGTTCCTCTGAACGCGCAGACTGCATTCTCCTCTTCAGGAACATCAAAAGACGGACCAGTATTCTTAACTCACACTCTTGTTGCTAGAGTGGATTGCAACATTTTCTGTTTTGGGGGGATCAGAAATATAAGTGTCACTTTATTGTGATACTTGGCTGTGGCAGCTGTAGGACCGCTGATTGATCTATCTGACATAAGTTCACAGTGGGCATGTGCCGCCATGTGACTGTGTGTGGTCATCTGCATGCATGCTTTTATGTTTACACTTCTAGTTTGTGTGTGTGTGTGTGTGTGTGTGTGTGTGTGTGTGTGTGTGTGTGTGTGTGTGTGTGTGTGTGTGTGTGTCAGCGCTTATGTGTGTGCATTGATGGGGTTGGTGCCAGCCCCCACTGCCTCTTGGCTCTTCACACAATTGCACACAATAAGGCCACCAACATCTATGCATGTTTAACAGAAGCACAAGTCTTTTCCAAAATAATCATTGCAGCCTGGCAGCCAACCGCACAATAGCACAAACCATACTGACAGAGCGGTCCAGCCTCTGGCCTCTGTGGACTGGCCCTCATTTTCTGCATGGAGCTCATTGACAGCAGAGCGCCTGTTAATGGAGGAAGCTGTAAAATGAGTAATTATTGCAGTTTGGGGTAGACAAGCTGTTGCCTGTTACAGCGCTTGGCTCTGTTGTTTGACAGTGTGAGAGTGCAGAAAGTGCAGAAGAGAGGGTGCTATGTACGCTGCATCAGTATGTTTCTCTGTTTATGTATATTTGTGCGTGTGTGTGTGTGTGTGTGTGTGTGTGTGTGTGTGTGTGTGTGTGTGTGTGTGTGTGTGTGTGTGTGTGTGTGTGTGTGTTTGCATGCACACATGTGAGTTTCGGTGCATTGCAGGGGGCTGCAAACACTCTTGGCCAACTCCTGGAGAGAAGGGAATCACTAATTAAGTTTTATAATGGAGGCACTTAATCACAGTTTTGGTATAGACACCACCTGAAAAAAGGGAAGAAAGAGAAACAACAGAAAAGAGAGGATTGTTTTTGAGCAAAAGGGTCAGTTGTAAAGACTGTAAAAGGCTACAGAGCAGGGAGCCGGTTATAAGTAGGTTACAGCAGGACACGCTGGCCAGAAGTGGAAAAGGCCAACTCCAGCATTACTCAAAGCAAATTGTTCTCATTAATGAGTCTACAGGTGCTTTGAAAAATGCTTTGCAACAAAAATGCTAGCTCACTCATAATGTGTTTTTATGAAGCCTGCGATGTTGTTACCATAGTCCGAACTGAATCGAACTGCCATAGCTGTAAAACAAAGTCAAAGAAGCATGAAAGAATCCCCAGTGACTGGGACTTACAGCACCGTAGTTGTGCCTGAAGGTGCACATTTTCTCTCACTTTGCAATCTTCAAACTCTGCTTCCCTGATCTGAAAACTGTGATCCAATCAACATTACTTGAAATCATGTTTTTTTCTCTATTACTTCCACTGAAGTAATAGAAATCCCTCCCTGGGTGAATGTGCAAGCTGCCTAAACAACCCCTGGCAGATTTACTAAAATAGAAAGCAAGTGTCCCAACTCATTCCTTTTTATCAGGGTAGATAATATTTGCTGCAGCATTACCAAGAACGAATTGCTTAAATACAAAGAACTGATTAGGTTTCTGGCTCAGGTAGAGAATACTATAGCCATGTTTGACACGGCAATCAAATACATTTAGATTATTTTGCCTCATTTCCCTATTCCATTTATTCGGCCACCACAGCCCAAACCATTTGTTTATCTGATGTAAATAAACTGGAGCTTTGGTTGCAGTACACTTTCTTTAACCTTGGATGTTGATTTTTTTTAACGGTGTCTTCCTCCACCATTTTAGTCCCGTGTTTTGTCATTTGTGTACATTTGTATGTCCCCATGGTGCATCTTTGTGAAGAGATGCCCTTTCCAATTTTCTCAATTATTATTTTTTAATAAACTTTAGTCCCCAGGTGTCCTTGTGTCAAGGTCTTCAGAGGTGGAGCCAAAGAACGGAGGTGGTGTAGTAAGAGGGGACCCTTTTTATACTCATCTGCTTTCCCATATCTGAGGGAACACTGAGTGCCTGGAATATCTTAGACGCACACACACACACACACACATACATACTGCATAGGCACCAATTCAATTTGCAAAAAATTATTTGAGCTGTGTTATTTACACAAGACTTCCTCCAGTTAAAGGGTGAATGTGCTCGTTCTTTCTCTTTTGGATTGGATTTATTTATTTCCTGTCAGCGCGGCTCCTACGTTTATTACAACAATCTGCTTTTTCCTTCCCCTCCCCTTTTCTTTGCTAGCACCCTGTCTCTGGGAACACTATTACTCTAGCTGCCCCCTCTGCTGCGGATGCAGATGCACTCAATTCAATTTATCTCCGCTGCTGCAATGTGAGGGGAAAAAGGAGGGAAGGGACTGGTACAGCGAAGTAGAGGGGCGGAACAAAAAGGGGAAAATGTAAGGGGATGAGAGGTGTGGGGTGGTGCACAGCAGGTTGACAGATTCAAGACTGCCTCCACTCTTTTTCTTGCCTTGAAGGACATAGGAACCCTGTGTAGCTCAGCTCAGCACACCACGACATGGCTTGGATCTCTTTCTCTGCCTCAGGCTCCAGTAGAGATGAGTACATCTTAACCAGGTCTAATACGCAAGAGCTGGTGCTTGAGCTACTGCCGCTAAGGTTAGAGTAAGTCAAGACAGAGGCAGCCCTCTGATCTCCACGAGCTGTGCAGTTTCAACATAGGGACTCTGTGGGCCCTATTTTAACGATCTGAAACACAAGTATGAAACGCAAAACGCAAGTAGCTTTGTGGGCGGATCTCGGCCGCTGTTGCTATTATACCGGCGGGATAAATGAGTCTTGCGCCCGACGCAAATCTTAAATGGGTTGGTCTGAAGTAGCTAGGTGTGGTTTGGACGCAGGGTTGTATAAAGTACTAGAAAGCAATACTTGAGTAAAAGTACAAGTATCGTACTAGAAAAAGATTTTGGTAGAAGTGAAAGTTACCTTTTAGAATATTACTTAAGTAAAAGTCTTAAAGTATCTGATATATACTGTACTTAAGTATCAAAAGTAATTTTCTGATATTTAATGTACTTAAGTATTTGAAGTAAAAGTAAAAGTTTTTTTTTTTTAAAAGCAAGCGGTTAGAACTTTTATTGTGGCTTTCTTATAATGAAGCATAAAGCATATTCAGGGTTCCCATATCTTCTTAATCTCATTCATCAAATCAAAATCACATTCTTTTCTAGGACTTTTCAGGCACAATTCTCTTAAGTTCAAAGAACAAACGGCATATTTTTAGAGCTGACATCAATGTACAGAAACATTTCTTGCAACACGGGTGTATGACGTTATCTTCACCACTACCCTGTTCACCGAGTTCACCACTATCGTCGGGGTGGTCGCAGGGCTCAACATAAAAAAAAATCCCCACTGGCCCCCGGGGCCAGTAGATCAGAGTTTTGCTGGCCCCTTCTACATTTTTACTGGCCCTGAAAGAAATATCATAGGTGTGATTGGAAATGGACAAAAAAGCAGGAAAATATATGCCGCACCTATGCTTTAGAAAATGGTTCTAACCCAGCTAGCCACTGCCACTGGATGTTGTGCCATTAGCAGCAAAGCTAGACCAGGGGTCATCAACTACATTTTTCCAAGGGCCAGAATTTTTTTAAGCAGACACTCCAGGGGCTTTCGGACTTCAAATAAGGAAAATAAAATTATACCTAATGCATCATCTTGTTTGATATTTTCACTTTCTTACTAAATTAATGCTATATTTTTTACATTAGTAAGCAAACCCCTAAAAACAAGGAAAATCCATAATGATAACTAGATAGGCTACTTAACTAGAAAATGATCTCAGATTAGTCCTGTATGCCTAATTTGAAATAAGACAATTCTGTTGCTAAATAATACAACCGGCAACATCGTCAAGAATGAAGAACGCGTCATTCACGTGCATATTAAGTAATCACATGTATTTGTTTTGGTCTTAAAATACATCCATAGGTTTACCGCTCCAGCGGAGAGGATGGCTCGTTGAGACAGCAGCTACGTTTACAAGAGTTTGTCCAAAGTTCAAGATTGGTTGCAAATTAAGACAAACAGTTAGACTACAAACTGACATCTTTCATTTTAGCTCGTTTGTAAAGTCGCTATTTGCAGAGTAGAGCTGTGTTTGCAGAGTAGAGCTGTGTTTGCACAGCGCGGTGGACGAGAGTGGACAGCGCAGACTGAAATATCGGTTTCTACGTGTTTCTGCCTGTAGAACAGGTACGTGGGTTATTGATAAGTATTGACTCTTTAATCATGGAGGTTTTATTGTAGGCTACCTACTTACAGTAACGAGTGTAGCGTTAGTTCATCTGTGCCATCGGCGGTAAATAATTCTCGGTAACGTTTCCAGTCAGTACATGTGCTGCGTGAAGTAACGCACACACCAGTGACTGTGGCTGCAACCAGCCCGACATATGTTTTTACTGGCCCCGGGCCATCGGGCCATTGCTTATGTCGAGCCTGGTCGTCTACGATAACGGGAGGTCCTCCAGTAGGTGCTCATGCTTCCATGGCGGTTTCAGTTGTGCGTCCTCTTCCTCCTTTAGCAACAAACAAGCGCTGAAATAGAGCGCGCGGCGTGCGGAGCGTGCGTAATGGAGCGTAATAGGAGCAGTGATTTGCCAAACCTCCCTTATTGCAGTCGCACACATTTCTTCTAATTTTATTTTTTAGTAACGAGTAACGAAGATGCTTAGTGGAAATATAACGGAGTAAAAGTATACATTTTATCTAGGAAATGTAGTGGAGTAAAAGTGAAAGTTGACATAAATTTAAATAGCGAAGTAAAGTACAGATACGTGAAATTTCTACTTAAGTACAGTAATGAAGTATTTGTACTCCGTTACATTACAACACTGTTTGGGCGTAATGTGAAAATAACCAATCAGAGAGTCATCTCTCATTCCCTTTAAGAGCAGGCGCGCTTGTTCCATGGCGGATTGCTATTATGACGGCGGATTTGCCTGGCACACGCCAACGGGAGCTGTCCGGGATGCGGCAAAGTAATAAATGCCCGTCTTGGCCGGGTGGCGATGTTGCTGCGGCCTCTCGGGTGCATCTCCTCAAGTCTGGAGAGGATTGCTGCAGCCATGGAGCGTGGGCCTCCAAACGCACCACCTGCACCTGTTGTGCCCCTTCCTCCTCCCCCCACTCCATCTCCGTCCACCTGCTCCACCAGGAGCGCATCGCGCATTGCCACTCCCGGACCAGATTCCACCGGAGTGTCGAATCCCGCCGTAGTTCAACATCACGTCTCCTTAAGTCCTCTAATATTTCCTCATTTATGTCATCAACACATCCATGATTCATGGAAATGTTGTGTAAAACACAACAAGCCACAAAGAATGCTGCGACTTTTTGAGGATTGTACTGTAAAGTGCCTCCTGACCTATCCAAACACCTGAAGCGCATTTTCAGTAATATTTTTCTTTGTAATTATGTATGGTTTGCAAAAATGGGAACTGCTGCGTCCGTGTAGATGAGAGAAGTGTATGCGCATTATGGTCAAGCATGCGCCCCTAAAATAGCATCTGAATAGCGCGCCACTGACTTTAGACTAGCGCCACTGACTTTAGACCAGGTTTTTCCTGGTCAGTGGTGAAATTTTTTTCTGAAACTGCAAAATAGCACCAGGTAACGTTTGCGCCGGAATACGCCTCCTGTTTTCGCTGTACCGCCCCCGGCAGCGCAAATACATTCCCTAATT
Source organism: Perca fluviatilis (assembly GCF_010015445.1). Classification (NCBI taxonomy): domain Eukaryota; kingdom Metazoa; phylum Chordata; class Actinopteri; order Perciformes; family Percidae; genus Perca; species Perca fluviatilis. The sequence goes on along the minus strand of NC_053113.1, from coordinate 30,266,148 downwards.
TAACGACACGCGTCTGTGGAGGGAAAAGTCCGCTGTGCGTGTGGTCCAAAATAGGAATGATACATGCGTCGGTGTACAAAGGCAATTGCGCTGAGTGCAAGATAGGGCCCTGTGTGTGTGTGTGTGTGTGTGCTGTGTGAACGAGAGAGAGAGAGACAGACAGAGAGACAGAGAGAGACAGTATTAGAGGAGAGTAAGTAGTCGTCTGTGTTACAGCTGTGTAATTGCAAACAAATGCAAATAATTACAGCAAGTTTTACATCGTAAGAGGTGGCAGTTTTAATCAGATGTAAAGGTGCTCCAGATGGCCTCCTAAAACAAGGTGTTCTGGTGTTTTACATAAATTGTGCAAATTGAGTTTTTCCATTAATCATTTTAAATGTGTCTCTTTATCAAGGCCAGGATTTACTTTAATAGGGGCTCATGGCAAAATTGTCCTGGAAAATTCATAAAACGCCATTGAAATTTAGAATCTGTGAGGCAAATGCCCCTGATATTAGTCAATAAAGGACGTACCCATGACAAAGGGTCAGTTGGGGACAAAGAGTAGAATGGAAAATTGCTATTTGTCAGCAGGGGAAAAGAAATAGTAGGGGTATAAATTCAGTATTTATTTGCCAGTATGCAATGCAGCTGTATTATTTCACAGTTAAATAAAATGATCCCTGAAAAGTTATCTGAGGATCAGATCAAGGGATGTTAGAGCCTGCTGGAAAACGACTTCTTCTCTTCGCTGGTTCTTAATGTAGTGTTTTATTTTATTCAGTGTTTTATCTTTTGTTTTCCATATCCCGCTAACAATATTCAAAAGCTCATCAGGACTGAGAGTTCCAGTTTCATTTTGTTGTTAGTATTATACTGCCGTAGATAATGTGTGTTTGAGTTTTGATGTGCACTAGCATGTGTAGTTCATGTTTCCAGCCACTGGAGCTGCAGCATGTCAGACCACATTAACTTCTGAGGATTATCCATTAAACACGGTTTCTCTTCCACCTTGTTTATGTGCCATATTCTTTTTCCCCGATTTCTGCTCACTTCATTGTGGAGACTGAAGGTGCTTTGTGCTTTCCCAGCAGGGAATTTAGACTTTGGAATCAAATGCCTGGAAGCCCAAATTAAAAGTGTGAATTCAGTATCGTCTTTTCTATCACTTCCTCAAGCAACCGTTTGCATTCTCGCTTCTTTATTTTTATGTTCAGTCCTCCCTAGGGTAGCTCCTTCTTTTAAGTTGTTTTAATCTCTCTGGTGTTAGGGATGCTCTATGTTCAGCGCCAGTGTTGGGCAAGTTATTTCCAAAATGTAATACATTATAGATTACTAGTTATTGTCATTTGAGAGTAATTAGTTATATTACAATATTACTGTCTCCGACTTGTAATGCTTTACACTACTTTTGCATTACTTTTGAGTTACTTTCACCTAAATAACAGCGGAAGTTTGACTTGGCAGGTAGCTTGTGAATTTCACCACCGGATCAATAAAGTCTCCTCTTTATCCACTTTAATACATCATAGATTATTCATAATATCATGTATAATTAATATGAATATGCAAAGTAACTAAAGCTATAAAAAAAAAAGTAAAACGTACAATAGGCAAGTAGGAGAAAATGAAAATACTCAATTAAAAGTACCTTACAGTTGTATTGAAGTACGGCATAGTTACTTTCCACGGCTGATAAAATGCAATGATATTTACGCGTAGCAAGCCTAAACATTAATTCCCCCATATCTGTCAGCAGCTCGGACACACTGCTGTCCGCGCTAACGTACCGTCACCTGTTGGGACACAGATGTTGTCCGTACCGTCTCCGGTTCTGGCTCTGACCACGGGAACCATGTAAACCTTGTTTTTTTTTTTTAAGTGTTTTGATGCAGGAAACTGTTATATAAAGTGTAGTTACAGCAACATACCCTCTTGCTAAGTGGATCAGTTTATGAACAGCTTTGTCTCCTCCGGTTTATTGCACACAAAGATGTCTCTCTTATGAGTTAAATGCCCTTAGTGCTGCAGACAGATCTGGAGGTCAGAGAAGCTATGCATTTTCAAAAGAAACATATTGTCTGCTAGCAAAAGACTCAAGTCACTTTTATTAGAATTCTTCTCTATACATTTTCATTTAATTTACTCGAATTCAGATGAATACCAATCACAAGTGATACATTTTATTAAATGCATTTCTTTTGAAGTAAAATTATGTCTGGCCTACGATGAATGAGTTTGATACTGAATATACAGTATCAGCCTTGTGTAAGACCAACATGGGCATGCATATACTATGTTAATACTAACTGACTTGGTGTTTTTTTTCTCTGAGACTCACACACACTGACAGTCATTTCCAGCGGGGATGTAACAGTGGTGAAGACTGTGTCAGCTGCACGAAACGGCTGTTGATTTAAATTTGGTGGACTAGGGTGAAGCTGGGCAGCGTTGCTTACAAGACATACATATAAGACATACATCTTTTGGCAAATCCCCCCTTAATACCTCTCAGGATTTTTTTTCTTTGCATCTTGACCGAGATTCTCTCAAAACCTTGGAGGAAATCTTAAGCTAGTTAAAGACAAGGTTTGAACTACCTTCTCCTGAGTGTATACAAAACATGTAAGTGTTACACTTATTGGAGGCATTTTGTGGCACCAGTCAAAGCGCGGCATATTGAATTGTAACCAATAACTTTGCATGAGATCAAATAAGAAATTAATGCAATCCTACTGAATCATCAGCAATCTGCTCAAAGTTATCTTCCCTGGGCTGAATCTCCGTCAACATATTGAAATGCATATTGAATTTGTCGAAGCAGCGACTCACATCACTAGTCTACACACACCGGCATCCTTTGTGTGTCTCTAGTTCTCTTTGTTTGGTCTCTCAGAGACATACAGCAGTCCCCTTTCCTCTTTTGTTTTTCTCAGTTTGCACTTTGCAGGCTGGAGATGGGGAATAGATCAAAAGCAGAATGGATGAGCTGTTTTGCAAGATCCCCCAGTCTTAACGGATTTCAAGGCTGGGTGAGACTATGGGTTGCTTGTGTGTGTGTGTGTGTGTGTGTGTGTGTGTGTGTGTGTGTGTGTGTGTGTGTGTGTGTGTGTGTGTGCGTGTGTGTGTGTGCGCATGGTTGCGCATGTGTGGGTGCGCGTGGTTGTGCACGTGTGGGTGTGTGCGTGGTTATATGATATGTACATGCAAATTTATGGGTATGTGCATGAGTGCCTCTGTGCCTGTGTGCCTGCAAGTTTGCCTCTGTGTTTCTGTTTTTATCAGTCTGCACAGTGCACCCTTGAAACCCCACCAAGACTCTCGATATAATGAAGCTACAGAACAACCATAAATGCAGTGTAAACTTAAAGGTATTGTTTTTTTTGTTTTTTCTTCTGGGTAAAGACGGTTCATACTCACACTTTGTTCTACCAGCCATATTGTTAGATTCTTTAAAAGATTCCCATTTCATATCACATTCATTGTTATCGTTTTATTATTATTTTAGAACTTAACAAGTGTCAACAAAACACTTACATTTGATCTGCCGTAGCACACTGTACAGTCTTTTACGTTAGCTTGGCTCAAACGTATGCATGGGAGTAATAGTAACGAAAAACAACATGTCTATAGACAAATTCAAAAGATATAAAAGAGAATAAACAAAACTTCTAAAAATTTGCATATACAATGCAATTGTCAAGCAAAAAGTAATTCTTCTAGCTAAGTCCACTCACAGCCTCCCCACATATGATCTGATCTTCATGAATGCAGTTCTGGTTGTCTGACATGATGATGTGACAACACCTAAAGCAGCTAAACAAATGACTGTGTAGAGATGGACACCACTACACTGTCTGCACAGTAATTATTTTACCTGCTGTAGATGTTGTCACATCATCATGTCAGACAGCCATGACCCCTAATGTTAGCAATTCATATCACTTACTGTATCTTCAAACTACACTTTCAGATGAGTGGAGAGCTGGAATAGAGTTGTCAAGTCACAAATCATAAATTCACCTCAAGGGGTTTTACAATCTGTACAGCATACAACACCATTTATCCTCTTGAAATCTCGATTCGGTTAAAAAAAAACCCGATTAGGATTGGCCGGAGGGGATGAGCGTGTTGGGATTGGAACACACCCCTAAAGCTCTTGCTCTGTCCCCAGTGTTTCGAGAATGTCTCCACTAACATGGTCGCTAGAGATGAAGACATTTGGACAGTCTTTACAGTCAGTAGTGCACAGGCTGAGCAGGGACTGTGACTGTGAGGGCTTCCATTGTTGCTTTCTACTCTACAGGGGATGCAGCGCTCAGAGAATATGCGGCGCTGCTTTGAAGATCTGCTCTGACAGCTGAAGACCTTCTCCTCAACCCAGAGCTTGAGTCTCATTACAGGGATTGAACAAGCATTGCCATTATTCACCATAATGCCAAATAATGTGTGCTGACTAGCTTTGGAATGAATTACCAGATCGCAAATGACATGATTCATTTGTGTGTGTGCGTCTGCGTCTGTGTGTGTTTGTTCAGAAGTAACGAACACAGCACAGTTTAGACTTTTATGGAACAACAGTTTTGAAAAGTGTAACCGGGTCAACTTTTCCACACTTGCTTTCTTCCACTGCCAGGGATGAGAGACTTCTTGACCAGCAGGAAGGAAGAAAGAAACCATCTGTAGCTCATTTTTCTTCAATCAGCACTAGAGTCACGACTGTGTGCTTTCCCCAATCCTCTTTTTACTGTATGGCATTGCCAACCACCTACACCACCACCTGTCTGTCTAGCCCCTGAAGTTTGCCTACGACGCCACCCTGATTAGTCTCATTCCTACTGATGATGAGTCATACTACAGAGAGCTTCAGTAAAAAGAGAGTCCATTTTTCCCACTCACTTCTCCATAGAGAAAACATTCATAACAGTCACACACAAACACACACTAATACAATGTCTTTGCTCGTCATTTGTACAATGTAATCATTGTGAGGCAGAGTGGGTGCTGTCTAAATATAACTGCCCTCTGTTTGGTTTTAACCGGGCGCCAGCTGCTGATTCAACCGGTGGTAATGTCCGCTGATGGGTAAAAACTGCATCCACTTCAGCATATTTTCCTCCAGCTGAGATGGCATAACGTTGCTATAAGAGCAATAAAAGTCCATCCCCAGAGGCCTTTTTTTTTTTTGCTTCATCATTTTGCTTCTACAATGGACCTTTTTCACAGCAGACATTTTGACTTGTCATAGTAGGAAAAGCACAGCTGAAATTGAGAAACCTTAACGATGGCTCAATTCCATCAAGTGTCCCAGTAAGATATTTCAGTGAGTCAGCATGCACAATACTAGGGCCTGTCCTAAGTGGAATGCAGCCACTGTTTTTGAATACACCTGTGCTTTTCCTACGATGACATGTCAACATGTCTGCTGTGAAAAAGGTCTATACACATGGCCACAAACAGACATGCACACATGCAAGCATACAGAGAGGAAAACACACACGCATTTCTGTCTCGACTCATTTGCACCGGCGTGACACCTGAATGCTTTAGCCTTGGTGTAAGTGGGCTGTATGACATTATGCTTGATAATGGTAGCTATGCTTCTCTCATAGATGATGGATGCGTCTGTCACAGTGCAGTTCCGCCACACCCTATTGGATACGGCATTTCTCTGACAGGAAAATCAGCCAATCCTGACGCTTCAATGAGCAGCCTCCCTAATCTTTTCCTCGTGCTGTAATTCCAGGTTGCAGAATGAACCCTGGGTAATCCCTCACAGGGTGCGTCGTTCCACTTGTTGTCACTTTCCCCGTCTGTCTCTCTCTTTTTTTCCACGCTCTCTCGCTCTTTCTCTTTATTTTGCACTTGCATAAACTCTCTCTCTTTCTCTCTCTGTCTGTCTTTTCTGTCTCTCAGTTGCTGTCTTTCTCTTGTTCTCTCCGCCTGATGTTCTGGCTCCCTAGCTGGCTGCTCCTCATACTTTCTCATTGATTTTTTTTTTCTCCGTTCGCCAGCCTCACCGCACCTACTCAGTAAGTGATTGACATTCCCCTGCATCTTTCTCTCAGTCAGTCCTTTTGCTCCTTTCCTATTCCCCTCTCTCTTATTATACCTTATTCGTCCTCCTGCCTCCGCCTCAGTAAAATAAACAGAGCACAGTACTCATCAACAGTCTGAACTTTGTCTGTATGTGTTTCCTAGATTCAGTGGTTGTACTGCACATAGTTTATTGTTGTATTGCAATTGTATTGTAATTGCAGTGTGAATACCAAATTAATGGCACTGCAAATGAGAAACATCAAGTTATTGTGTACCAACACAGTGTGGTATTTGGCAATATACAGCTTCCTCTGTCCATGATACAAGCTTATACGTCTATTAGATTCTTGGGTTGTGCTTCATGTATAATTAGGTTTGACACTTTAGAGTTTGCATTCTGTGCTCCAAGGGAAATGACACGTAAGATTACTGATGTTTCTTTTCTGACCATTAAATTAATGGCAACCATGTTGCGCTCGGATTAATCAATTTAATTAGTTAGTGTTGGTGTCTCTCCAACTTTTAAACACTCTGTTGTCATCTTTTCATCCTATTTGTGCTATTAAAACTTTGCTAATAAAAAGTGTAATTCATTGCGTAAAGTCTTACAAAGAATAATTACAGCATTAAAGGTTTTCAGTCTGTTTGATAAATGTCACGGTGTGTTTGCTCCCGAGCGTGCTTTCCTGCTTACATTAGCTGATGTATACATCTTCCTTCCTGTTAGTCGGGGTGACTCACAGACAGAACAGCTCTATTTTCTCCCCCTCCCAGCTTAGAAAGAGTTGACGGCAAAGCCACCAAAGGGCCAGATCCTCCCCCGCCAGCACATACTTCTTCTCCCTTCCTGCTCACACCCCCCTCATCTCCCTCGCTCTCTCCACCTCCTATTCCTGGGTAGGACTCACAGTGCCACCCCCTCCCATTACTCTCTCAGTCCCCCCCATGCTCAGACCTCTGGTGACACCTGCTGAGCCCAGCCAAGCCATAGACTCACACCTCCCAACACCTCCACAGGCACTGACAACTGATTGTGTACGCTGATTGCTGAACACCATATTTCCCAGGTACCTTTTTGGTCGTGCCACAGTATTGTCACATTTTCTCCCTTTCTGTTATTTGAGGCCGTCATCAGCAGAGTGTGGAGTGTGTTGTTAAGGGGGTTTGGGTAGCTATAGTCTATTTGTGTGAGCAAGGTGCTGTTTCTCCCAACAAGTAGACCAGAGGAAATGGGAGGCAAGATCCTTTTGATGATATACTCTCAAAGGAAACTTTGATTCCAGGAGCTGTCTCTTCCTTTTTTTTATATCTCACATCAGAATTCATCAAGGAAAGTTGTTAAACGGCTTCCACATGTAGGCACTGATCAACATGAGTGGGTTCTAATCTCTTGAGAATTTTGTCAATTTAGCCTTGAAACAAACTAAGACTAAGATTGGAGAGCTTTGTTTACTGTAGTGTTTTTTTTCATATCAGACTTCAATCACTGATCCTCTAACAGTCTGTCCTCTCCCGTCTCTAACCATCATTAATACTGCTAAAACCCCTTTCTAGCGTGGCCGGGTTAGCTCAGTTGGTAGAGCAAGCGCACATATATAGAGGTTTACTCCTCGACGCAGCGGCCGTGGGTTCGACTCTGAACTGCGGCCCTTTGCTGCATGTCATTCCCCTTTTCTCTCCCCTTTCATGTCTCCATCTGTCCTGTGGAATTAAAGGCCTAAAATGCTCACACAAAAAAAAAATTTAAAACCCCTTTCTAGCATGTAATCGGAGAACTCATTCAAGTGACAGGGTTTAAATCCCACCAACAATGTATCAAGGCTAAATTAGATGCCATACTTTCTCATGTATTCCTCCTATATAATATTCATAATAGAGGGAGGTTGATTATTATAAGGGATATTATTTCTCTACAGTATTCTAGACAGGGGTGGCAGTGTTTACATAATGAGGTAGATTACAGAGTTTGCATGTAAATGACAAAAAAAGCCTCACAGGTTGTTATAGGCTAGCATATTTCACGAAAGGCTGAAATTGCTGCCTTTTTTCGAACTCGTTTCCATATCAGTGAGACACGCTGTAATATTAGCAGGAACACAGTGGGCAGGAATTTAAACAGGAGAAAAGTTACACAAACTAATCAAAAGAAACATTTTGCATATTTTCTTGATCTTGCTTTATCTCGAGGTTATCTTCTGTGCCAACACATGAAGCAACTGCTAAGTTTGTTATTGACATTGAAATTGCGTGCTTGTGTGGCAGCTGCATAAATGAAATTATAGCTTATGAGGCCACCATCATAAGGAGAGTAAAATTGTTTTTCTGATAGTTCTGCCTGTGTTGTGCCACCAGAGTCACATAAAGTAGCTCTTTCATTATAATCGCTGGCAAAAAAAAGTCAAAGCTCTGTTGTCATGTCACAACTAACAAGTTTTACTGAACATCTTTGCATTTTTCACTGTACTGTATCCAGTACTTGCACAGATTTTAATGAGCTTCAGGGTTGCAGAAATTTTCCAACCATTAGAGGAGCCATCTAAATTCTACAAGGTCAGAGCTTACAAACCGCCAAGGTTCTTTCTCTTTCAATGGCATTATGGTAAAGTGGAGGTGAGTGAGAGGAATGTGTACCTGAAAGTAGCAAGATGCAAAGTAGATATTTCGAAATGCTCGTGTCTGCAGAATCGTCATGGTGTTGGGGATTGACAAACTTGGGTCAAGTATAATAAATGAAGAAACAGGAGATGGCAGAGACAGATTGAATGGGGATGGGAGGAAAGACACCATGTGAGGTGGAGGTGTGAATCCCCACTCGAGCTGTAATGGAAATGAGAATGTGGCTCTGCGCCACAGGATTTGCCGGTAATTGGTTTAATGAATGCATTCTGTTGCCTCTGATTGAACACATGCCCTGTGTTTGCTACTCAAGGAGCCACACACACATGTTGTCTTTCTCGCTAACCCTCACTATCTCCTTGTCTCATAACATGGTGATCTGTCCACTGCTTTCTCTCTGTCTTACGCTGTCTTTTGTGCAGGTCATACTGATTGTCCTTTCGAGAAGAGGGAGGCAATTAAGTTCCATATTTTTTCTATCGACCTTTTCCAGCTGATGACTGATGCGTGTGTGTGTGTGTGTGTGTGTGTGTGTGTGCGCGTGCTCTCTTTACAGATTGGCCTGTGGCACTCTGAAGATGGACTGTCCATGGAGAGAAAGCTTCGATCAATTAATGTGACAGACACCCTCTTCAACAGTACTCTTACCATCACGACAATATTAGTAAGTACCACTGTATGCACGCTGATACGCACACATCAACAGTAGACCGTGTCATTGTATTAGCTTAACTCCTCGGCTGATCTACATGTGGCTGACATTCTGTGGTTGACAGACAATTACCATATCAAAAACCCATTTTGTATTTTCAGATCCAAACTCAGTTCCTCTCGGGATCAGAGGAACTGCTGCTGCGTGATTGTTTTGCCCTGAGTACTTCAGATGTGGCTACATCACAGTGCATCAGCAGGAGCTAATAATTCCCCATGTCAGACATTCTCAGCCTCTGTTGTAAATATAGATCCTGTGAGTGCTAGTTCTTACTACCATCACTCAGCTACCTGTTACAAGGGATGCAGTTTTTAAGCAATTTCCTTAATCACCTGCCATGTTAATGATCAGTGATCTATGAATCCTTAAAATCTTATAAAATACAAACAGTTGACTTTTAAACACCATTAAAAAACTCAAGTGAATTATTTAAACAAGATTTTCTTAAAAGGAAATACAATTGCTGCTCCTGCTCTGCCTGTCGTTATTTAACAAGTGGCCAACAAAATTCAAATGAGTAAGCATAATAACTCAGCATAATTTAATGGCTTTATTGAAGGACAAATTAGATGACACTAAACAAGCAGGGCACCTTAAACATCTCATTAATAAAAAGGGCTATAAAGGTTCAATATGCTTCAATCAAAACTAGTTTGTACAATGTTTTGCCCGAGCCCGTCTTAAAGCGAAAATGTTTAGAGCTGCTCTAAAGGCCACACTTAAAAGTGGGGCAAAAAGCCTACTGTCACAGTCTCCTCCTGGCTGCCTCCCACTGCCTTCCCAATCTCGCTCCAAGAATTCTGTTCTTTGTGCATGTTTTTTGTAGTCTCAACGTATTGAATTGTCAATACAGCATGGGGATAACAGTGGACCCTTTCAGGCAAAGGCATTTATGACGTTATCACTCAGTTTTTCATGCCAAAAAAGTTAGAAGTAGTTGTGTAAAGAATCAGAGAGCTGAAGAGAGAAATTCAAATATGGCATATTTTCTCATCTGTGGACACTATTTGCTGCATAACGTGGCCGTGCTTGTCGGATGTCACGTTCAGAAAAAAAATATATGCAGCCCTCGAACACCAGAAAGGTGCGGGGGAGGAGGATTCAGATGCTTGTTGATAACCTGACAGCACTTTGTTTAAAGCATATGGACCCTTATAGTCTCTACATGCCTACAGATATATTTTATTCATTAACATATTAACATGATCAGTGGTGAGTCATAAGCTGTTCACTGTGACTCCTTCTTGATGAAAATGTTGAAGAAGAATAATTTAGACCCTGAATTTAACAGCAGTCACACACAGCCCACGTATACTGTAAATTTTGTTCTGTTTACTTTTATGATGGCCATTCTCATGTCTCAATTATGTCTCATGAGTCGTTTCAATGTGTTGGTTGATACCATTTGTTACAGAGATTTGGTGCAAAATATAACCATTTTTGACCCATTAAGAATTGATACAGATTGTTAGAAATCCCTTTTAAATAACACATTAGGCCACCAAGACCTTGAGGAACACCTTAGAAAATCCATGCTGTGTTTTGGTATCAAAAACATTTGACATTTGGAGATTTCATGCATTACATTTGAAGAATTGCATTCTTTTGCGATTCGATGGTGAGCACTTATGGTCAGAAACCCCCTTATTGTCAATATACATATAAAAGCCATACATACACTCTGAAAACTCCTGGGTTATTTCTTCAACCCAGTTTCTGGGTTATTTGTGTTGGGTTAAAATGATGGGTTATTTTTTCAGAGAGTAACCATTTTCTCGGTTATAGGGCTAATATTTTGACCCAATTCCTGGATTGTTTGGGTTGCTGGGTTATTTTTCAGAGAGTAACCCATGTTCTCGGTTATAGGGTTGTCTCTCTCTCTCTCTCTCTCTCTCTCTCTCTATATATATATATATATATATATATATATATATATATATATATATAAAGTTCATATATATAAGTTCATATATTAAACCCTTGCCCCTATAACATACACATCAGTCTTCCAGAAATTCAGAAGAAGAGTAAGAAGAAACACCTCTGTCCACTGTCGGTTTTCATCTCAATGTTCTGTTCAAAAGATGCCATAAATGACTTAAACTGTAAAATGTCCCCATCAAATAAGGTAACAGTTTTAGGTGGCAATAATGTCAATTGCTGCTGTTTGAGAAGCATAGATGTAATTTCATTTGGTCTGTTTAAGACAGCAATGAGACAATTGGAAGCTTCACTGCCCTCTAATGGTCTGCGCTGCACAAGCTCCTGTTCTGGTAACACAGGCTCTGGTATGTCTGCCTGTGATTGAACAGGAACATTATCCCTCAGCTGTCTATATTCTGTACTGAGCTCCCCTCTGTCGGATTGATCATGGGATTTCTCACTATCACTAGCACCCTCTCGAGCCATACCCTCTACCTGCAGAGATTGTGCCTCTCCTTGTGCTGCCCCCATACCTTCCTGGGTCTCATGTAATAACCAGTGTCCACTCTGGTCACCGTGGGAACTTTCCTGTTGGTATGGTAGTCGATACAACGGCAGATGCTGTAGATGCTGTACCCCGTCCTTTGGGCGCACACTCCTTTCTCCATGCACATTGGTTGTTGGAGCCCTTGGTTTTAGAGTTTCCATGTTGGCGAGTTCCAAGTTCCTCTCCTGAAAGTAGGCATTCATGCCATCGACTGGAGTGGAATAAACTTGTTCTTCCACACCATCCAACACTGCTAACTTTGCATTTGCAGCGGACAACTCAGCTGTGAGGTTAAGAGTCTCCTTTTGCCTCATTTCCTCTCTTTCTTTAGCTAAGCGTTCTTCCTTTTCTTCCAAAGCATGCCTTTCCTTCAAAGCAGCGGCCTTAGCTAAAAGCGCTGCCATCTCAGCTTGTGCCACCAGACGAGCCGATACTGAGCTTGCATACAAACTTCTATGTGAACTCTTACTTACTAAAGAGATGCTGTCTTTGGCAGTGGTTGAACAGGACAAGATTGAACCCACTCGTCAGCCTTAATTTTAAACTCATTGATGTTTATCAACTTTGGCTCATACCACTGTTCTGTGTCTGCAGCACAATCATCCTTTGGCAATAACTGTTGGTATCGTTTATGTAAGTCTTTAAATTCTTCTAACATTTCAGAATATTTCTGAACGTTCTCCTTTACTTTCTCCAGATTGACTGGATCAGACATAAGTCCAGTTGTTTGGTTCATTTTACTATAAGATGTGGTGAAAGAATGCAAGTAGAAATGGCTCCTTTATTATTTAAGAAAGTAATTGTGTTTTCCTCTATACACACAATTAGGGGCCGGTATGTAGGAGCCCAATTGAGCTTTGGGTTTATTTTATGATTCTTTCTTTTGAAAAGTAGTGAGTATGTGTGTGTTTGTGGATGAGTGAGTATGTGCAGCCATAGGCCTGTCTACACCCACCTAGAGGACGGTTGGGAGGCTGAAGGAGGAGCACAAGGGGAAAGGCTTAAAAGACAGGAAGCCACAGCAGTGGGGTGGCCTAAGAGGGGAAACAGTCTTTTGACCGTTTGGTGGTGTGCCGTGTGGTGCCATGACGTGACAAGCCGTTTGCTACCATACGAGGGACTGCTTTAATTTAATTGTTACCTCAAGTTTTTTGTCTATGTAACATTTCATCTATATCAAGAATAATAAATGGTCATTGAATCGGCTACATCAAGTTCTACTCCTCATCTTTACAACTGCACGCGTCAAGATATATCCAGCTCAGCCACAAGTAGTAGCAAACCAGGGAGCAAAGGGCCAACAGGAAAAAGCTTCCACAACCTCCTTCCCTCTCTACCATCGTAGAAGAAGAACGCCCCCTCTCTCAAAGGAGGGGCGGGACTGTTGATACAACGTATGTACATACCGTCATTTCAGAGCGAAGGAACTACTCATCCCATAAACCACCGCACACTAGATGAGTAACTTAGTATTTGAAGTAATGCAGGAAGTGTGCATTTAGTTTCCATGCTTATTGTGTTTCCACAACAATGTTAGTGAGTAAATCTACTGAAATGGCCACCACACCATAACAGAGTAGTGTGATGCGTCAGATGAGAATGCAGAGGTTTAGTCACATATTTCATGGTTGTAAAAAAAAAATACTGTCCATCTATATGTCTTTGCTAAATGCAAACCAGTATATAAATTGTTGGGCAGGATCATCCCTTTTTTCCCATGTCATTTTGGAGGAGTTAGTTAGGTTATTTGTGACCCAACTTCTGGGTTAAAAAGGGCCCAGGACCAACTAATTTCTGGGTTATATCAACCCAGAAAATGGGGTTGTTCTTTTGACCCAGAAGTTGGGTTATTTTAACAAAAAATTTGGGTCAAGTATTTAACCCAGAAGTTGGGTCAAAAAGATTAACCCAGTTTTCTGGGTTGAAATAACCCAGAAATTAGTTGGTCCCTTTTTAACCCAGGATAAAAATAACCCATAATGGGTTATTTTTGACCCAGGAGTTTTTAGAGTGTACCTCTGAATGCCCTAGGTCTCAAGGTTGTGGTTATAAAGTTCCATGAGGCTGTGATTATCCTTGAGGTCACAACAGGTCATTTTATACAGTGAGGTCAATTTAAAAAAAATGTATTAACTACAATGAAATAGCTACTATGGGGACTAACATCACACATAAATGCAAATGGGCTCATTGAATCCACAAGAGTCTTAGCTTTCCAGTCATACCCAATTCATGCAATTCCAAGACTGTCTCGGGACCCCAGTATGCAGAAATATTCAAATACACCATTTTAGAGTAGATGAAAATAACAAATTTATACTGCATTAAAAAACTGCATGTTTTTTACCCTAACTGCATGTGTTTAGCATAAATAGGGAGAGTCATATCATTTATAATTTTCTATGATTATGACAATAGCTTCATTTTAGAGCCTGCTACAGCCTGCTAAAGACAAAATCTCCGGCTGTCCCAGATGTCTCTAAAGGCACTGACACATAACCCGATAATTGGCCGTTGGACAGTCTGGCGAGGTCGGTGACTCGAGTCTGTTCAGTGTGTTACGTGCTGTCGTCCGTCTGAGGGGCTGTCGGCCTTTATTTTGGCCGACCTGACATGTTCATTCGGAGGCAGGGCAGTCGGGACTCACCCAGAAATGGCGAGCGGAATGAGCTCGACTAGAGTCTCTCAAAATCTGACGAAAATCTTTTAAACTGTTGAGTGAAACTTTGTTGAGCTGAAATGAAGACAGATTCAGCAACTGCATGGCCTATTTCTCGCTTAAAATGTTTTCAGAAACATGTTTCAGTGAACTATTTTAGTACAATATGAGATCGTTTTCTGAACGAGCCGCCGTGACAGTCTGGCTTTGAATTTCCGGAGAAAACAAACTCTTGTGACGCGTTCGTCCAATCAGCTGCCGGTTTTAATTTTTTGGGCAAAAATACAGATTAGCACCGCCTGCTGTTATGGAGACGTATTACGTCTCGTCTCTTCGGTGTGTTCTGTGGCACTTTTTGGACCAACACGGGGAGACTGATCAGTCCGACTGGCTTTTCTTCCGACGGTTGGCCGTCTGGTTGGTGCGTAACTTCCATAACAGTCAACACTGGTCCGACACTCCGGGCCAATCAGCTGGCTAGGCCACAGGGAATTCCCCCGGTGCTCCTGATGGCCAGTCCTGGCCTGTTGCAAAGAATGAATGGTGAACTTGTCAGATGAAAAACTGAGTTCAGAACTCAATGACCTGTAACCTCTAACGAGTCTTCAAGGAAAGCAACAGCTTTCATAGTGCCCTTCATGTCATATGCCGCATCACAGTTGTATAGTTAAAGGTGCAGTAGGTAAGACTTATAAAACTACCTTCCTGGTCACCTGGATAGCTCAGTTCGTAGAGCAGGCGCCCATATATACAGGTTTACTCTTCGACGCAGCGGGCCCAGGTTCGACTCTGACCTGCGGCCCTTTGCTGCATGTCATTCCCCCCTCTCTCTCCCCTTTCATTTCTTCAGCTGTCCTCTCAATAAAGGCCTAAAAATGCCCCCCAAAAAAACTAACTTTCTGTCATATTTGCTGAAACTGACCCTATGTTTGAGTAGAACTACATGAAGCAGGTCATTTAAAAAAAAATCCGGCTCCACTGGCACCACCTACAGCCTGTAGTGCAATTTGCAAAAATCCACCGCCCCCTGTTCAGATGCTCCAATCAGGGCCAGGGGGGGTGTCTAACTGTGTGTCAATCACTGCTCATGCACACGCATTCGTTCTCCCTTGTGGGGAGAGGGGCTTATGAGACCGTTTTGGGCTTTAGCGGAAAGGAGGGGGAGGGACTGAGAAGTTGATGTTCAAATCTAGTCCTGGATCTTCACAATCCTACCAACAGCACCTTTAATATATTCTTGACTGGTCCAATTCTTAACAGTGATTAACTGCTCAGTAATTAATTAGCTACCTGTTTTAATTAGTAGAGCAGATGTGTCAGGATTTTTCAAAACTTGTGAGAAGAATATAATACTGTTCATAAGCTCAACTTCTCTGTTTTACAGTAGCTTTGATATCACATCATAGGTAATAAATGGATTAATGTTGGAACTGCATAAAACCATTCAGATTTTTAATCAGCTGCTTTTGTTTAATGGCTTTTCCTTATCCCTTGATACACGCAAACACACAGACGGTAGCACACACAAACCTGTCACTCGCCCTGCTCCTCCTCTTCGTTGATGAATCAGAGGATAAGACACAAAGTAGCTTGTAAGCAGAGACAATTGGCCCAATGTGTTATTTTGAGTGGCTGGCTTATCAGCTGCGGAGCCGTAGGAATGAGGGAAGGACATATTGCCATATTTTGCCAATGAACAACTCACTGGTCTCATTGAGACTGAAAGGGATTCAGATGGAACGGTTCATTTCACGCGGGAGGGAAAGGAAAGGGCGCGAGGGGAGGATAGAGGTGTGTGTGTCTGTGTTTGGGTTGTGGGGGAGTACAAATAAGACAATATTTTCACAACAGAAAGAGGGTGTGAAAGAAAGAATTGGCCGAGCACAGAGCTTTGATTTCACTTTGGAGATATAGAGTCCCCGGACCAAACTTCGGAAGCCACCAAGGAGCAATTTTCAGTGCCTATCGCAGCTCATTCATCATGGTGTGATTGCCGTGTCGCTGTTATCTCGCTTACGGGCGGCAGACGAGCCGCAGCTGAAAGCCTCCATAAGAATTCCTTACCTGTAGCACTGGCCTGGGAGACTGTGTGTGTTTGTATGTGATTGCACTAGCACTTATAGTATTTATGGATGCTCTCTTCCACGCATTTTTGTGTGTATGTGCAGTGTGTGTATTTGTGTGTTTGTGTGCACTCTTGGCATGTTCACCTGGCCTTTACAGGGCAGTTTCATTACACCAACACATGGCCGTCATCTTCTCACTTCAATTTCACAAACCGCTCTAAGGCAGTCACAGAGGCAGTCACAGAATTGATTATTATTTTACTGCAAGGCCACAAACCACATATTTGTAATCAGTGGTTTTTGTAGCCACACTGATGTAATAGAAAAAGCCCATGCTTCCTCAAGATAAAATGATCTTGGTTGTGTTGTCCTAAATCATGTGTGGTATTGTGGTTTCTCTCTATTCTGATATACAGTAGCTTACCAAGCAGTAGAAAGAGTAATCTGTTTTATTTCTATATTTCTTTTAGTAAATTCTGATCTCAGATCTGGTTTTTAAAGCTACATTGTGTAAGAATTTCTCCCATCTAGCGGTGAAATTGTATATGACAACCAACTGAATATTACTTTCTAGCCCCTCCCATTCCGAGGGCATTTTAACTCCTACGGTGGCCGTATTATTCCAAGAAGTACGACTTCGTCCCTGAGTGTTCCTTCCAGTGTAATAATAGTTTTACGTTATTTTGGTACCATTTCATTGCTAACATCAGCTATCAGGTTCCCAAACATATGCAAGCTAATGTTAGTAAAGTATCAGTGCTATCGTTATTCTTTATATTGTACGAGATTAATAGTGTAAGGCAATGTTTACAGCGTAGGAGTGAAGCAATGGAGGTTTGTGTTTTTAATATATTTCTCTGAGCAGTATGAACGATGTCAATGAAACCAAAATTAGCTCTTAGTCAGGGCTCGACATTAACTTTTTAAGGCAGTTGTCCTTTGGACAAGTGCATTTACATTTCACTTTCACTTTCCATGCACAAAAGTCACGGGTAAAGATTTATCATTTTATAATTTTGTTGTGTGTTTTGCTAATGCAGAATTCGAACAAACCGTTGAAAGCATCCAAACTCTATCAACATTAATAAAATTCAGTTGAAACAGTAGAAACAAACGTGTCCCAACAATAGATTTCCCCTTCAACAAGAAAAAAGGATCTCCAGACTACATAACACAAAGTAATATGTTTCACGCGGGTGTGCAGTGTGTATCACCAGAGGTAGTGGTTACTTGAACTTATACTATATCTAAAATAGACATAACAATGGATTTTGCCACTAAACGTTGGTGTTAACGGGTTTTTTTTCTCCTACAATTTCACTTTCTACTCAGCAGAGGCTGATTTACCAAGGGATCCTTTAAAAGGTGTAGCTACTTTACAGTTGATTATTACCTGATATTTAATCCAGCAAGTCGCGGAGCTGAGGTTTTACAATAACTGACAGTTATGGCTTGTTTTCTGTGAACGATGTGGCGACGGGGTAACGTTAAGGCGGAGTTAGCAAGCTAACATTAGCTAACTAACACCGGCTGGTTGGCTTGCTGGTTCCGCCGTGCTTTTATGCTGCATCGCTTACAGAGAATGAGCTGAACAGCTAGCTAGCGGTCCGTCCGACGTTAGCGGTCCGCTGACCCACTGCCGCTGGGTCTAAAGTTAGCGTTCCGCTATCCCACTGCCGCTGGGTCTAACGTTTGCAGTCCGCTATCCCACTGCCGCTGGGTCTAACGTTAGCGGTCCGCTGCCCCGGATTGTGGGGAAAAAATTATTTGTTTCAAATCGGTAACGTAATGAGTGGCACATAACGTGAAGTAACATGGCATTTTATTTTGTTTTGAGTTTTAACTTGTCCAGTGGAGCAAGTAAAGTCTCTTCCACTTGCCCTACAAAAAATCCACTTGTCCCAGATAAGCGGACAAGCCTTAATGTCAAGCCCTGTTAGTATCTCCATCATTTACACGCAGCTGTTGTAGCTGTAGCTTAGTCTGTGTTACAACTGCATGACGTGAGTTGTCTGCCAGGGAAATCATGACACTTATGACAACATTTAGACAATTCTTTTTCATCATTGACGCGAAAAGTATCCTGGACGTCATTCTAGCGTTATCCACAACCATGCTATAGTTAGCCAAGCAACTATAAAACTTCAAACACACAAGTAGGCTGAATTACCTGTTGAGAAGAAAGCAGGCAACTTCGGCATCCCTTTTAAAATCCTTGCTCCTTATGAGCCATCTTGGAAAAGCCACTCCAATATTAACTTTGGTCTTGTCGCTTTGTCGTTTTAATTTCTCTTTTTAGCTTCCTTGGTGACTCCGTTTCATGTCCTCGAGAATAGGCGCAATCCTCCATTTTTAAGAGGCTTTCAAATCTGCCGGCAGTCGCTGAGTAATCTTCTCCCCCTCCCTGGCACTAAGTGTAAAAGCGCGAAAGGCGGAGGTATGTCCCTCTTTGGCTAATGTGTTTTAAAGATGGAGGCGCAACATGGCTGCCGGCATTTGAGCGATTCATTCGTATGTATTCTGAATGATTCTGAATGTCAGATTCTACGCGTATGAGAATACTGATTAGTTGGTGGAAATAATTACACGTGAATGAGCACATATTTGTGAAAGAACAAAGGGGTTTTTGCTAAGAATCAACTAAAAAATTTACACAATGGAGCTTTAAAAGTTACAAGTTATATTTTCAAGGTAAGTTTTTCAATAAAAGACATCCTGAGAAGGTCTTGAAGCAAAGCGCATCACTGAACAGGGTATTTGCAGGCTCAGACGCCCTCCTACAGTGCACACTCGTTTCACATTCACACACCTTGTATCTTATTCATCCGACTTCATTTTCATTCCACGTCTCGCCCTAGTCATGTGTGCCCTCCCTGCAAAAGCTGACCACCACCACCACTTCCTATTAAAAAAACACAGCCATACACATTCACATAAACACACACTTAGAGCCACTAAACCCCTCCCTCCATGCACACAAACATACAGCTTATGTCACACTGGTGAACAGTTTTGGAATCAACATTGTTGTTTTAACATGATTCATTTATTTTTAGGAAGCCACAACAGGGTAGATAGTAAGAAAATACTCACCTGAGCATAAAGACACACACACACACACACAAACACACACACACACACACACACACACACACACACACACACACACACACACACACACACACACACACACACACACACACACACAGCCTATGTCAAACATTTGAGTGAGAGATTTCTCAGTCTTTTCACTGGCTTCATGTAAATACATAGGGTTATTACACCACTAACAAATCATTAAACAGCCTTGGGTGTTAATATATCCCTCATTTAATTACGCTCTTAAATACTACTCCTGCTTAGTGCTCACATTCCTCGTTTCTGAAAGAAATTAAATGGAGCAGAGCTTTACCTGTAGGGACATCTTTCTTTTGGTGCCAGCTTTCTGCCATTGTTGGGGAATCATACCGTACTCAATATTTAAATCCCAAACCTAAGACCCATTTTCCTTTCGTGCCTGAAACCTGCTTTAAGTCTCTTTTGTAAGACTCACTTTCTGCCTTGTCAACTACAGTTCTCATGGTCATTCCCACATTCCTGCAGACTACCCTTGTGTCACTGGGTGCTCTCATATCCACTCACATACGCATTGGTAAGGATTCAACAGTGCCCATAGAGCCGACTGATAAAAGCAGACACAGAGGCAGGTTCGTTGGCACACAGGCTCAGTGGCGCTGAGGCATGTGCACCTGAATCTGCACACACAGACAAAAGATCTGTCCCCAGTTCTGGAAGTTTGTGTCTACTTGTTCTCTATCTATCTCTCTATCTATCTCTCTATCTATCTATCTATCTCTCTTTTTTTTTTTTTTTTTTTGTTTTTTGTGTGTTATAATCACATTTGTATTTACTGCCATTTATTTACTGTTTGTTGAAATTGCTTTATACAATTTTTACATGACCCAGCCCTTTTTGTATTGACGTCGTATTTTCCGAGTACCGTCAGAGCTTCTTTGTCTCCTCTTCAAACAGGACTACCGAACCCTGTGAGAGAATGATATCTCAGCTGCCACTTTGCTGGGCTCTGGAGAGCAAGTTTTTGAGGAAAAGAAAACAGTTGAGGAAAGCGAGGAAGGTTGTGTGAAGACATCTTGAACACCCTGAGGTTTTGAAAGGGGAAATTCCACTGTGGTGTGTGAAGTTGAATGCGAATAACACCCACTCTGCGTCTGGACAGTATTTGTGTGTACGTGTACTTGCTTGTGCATACAGTATGTTAGAGTGTGCTTCTTTCCCCGTCCACAACCAGACTTTTCATGGCCTAAGAGACTGCTTTAAAAGTCTATATTCTTTAAATCTTCAAACTCATAGCTTTATTGCTGTTTTGCTGGGGTGTGCAAAATAAGTTAGATGGAATTTCCTTGTGATTTGCCCTCAAGGAAGACAGCACTTTCATACCTCTGTATAGGCTTTTCATTGCTTGAATGTTATGTTTATATAATTTTGTCTTCATCTTCACAGAAGGCTGCTGGTGGAAGTGGTTCTTTCAGTGATTTTATTTTTTTGCCAGTTTGGTGGAAGTTTTAGGATGAATATGAACTGCAGCAGATATATCAACTTTTAATAGCAGTTGTGTTTCATTTTTTCTGTAACCCAGCACAGATCTGGTTAATAAGCGGTTTTGACTGACATTTTTTTGCTACTGGAGTTCAGATAAAGAGAGACAAATTGAAACCAAGGAAAAGAAAACAGCAGAAGTAAGAAACATATAGGCTTGATAACAGTCAGACAGTACCAGTGTTATTGATGGCTGTGTGATTGATGGATCTTTGCCAGGTCTGATTGTATTAGTCTGTACTTGAGAGCCTCGCTCATAGAAATCGCGCTTCCTAATTTGTTATGAATATGAAATGCTTTTACCGTTCTTAACACATATAAAACAACAAGGAGTGAAGTGTGTTTTTTTCATTAAGGGGAACAATCCAAAAATATTAGTGAACATGAACAACTCTCTCCCAAATACACAGCTCCATAGACAATGAACTGGTAAAGATGTTATGGATGACACAGAGCCCCCAGGGGAATGTTATTAGTATGTGGGTACATTTTCTGTTTTAGAACTGAGAACACTACAATAGGAACTTTACTGGTCCTCTAGTCAGTTGGTGTATAGAGCTGTTAAGTGACTGTAGCAGATTTTGGGCCCTATTTTAACGATCTGAAACGCAAGTATGAAACGCAAGTAGCTTTGTGGTCGGATCTCGGCCGCTGTTGCTATTATACCAGCGGGATAAATGACTCTTGCGCCCGACGCAAATCTTAAATGGGTTGGTCTGAAGTAGCTAGGTGTGGTTTGGGCGTAACGTGAAAATAACCAATCAGAGCGTCATCTCTCATTCCCTTTAAGAGCAGGCGCGCTTGTTCCATGGCGGATTGCTATTATGACGGCGGATTTGCCTGGCGCACGCCAGCGGGAGCTGTCCGAGAGACGCGCAGTAAGTAAATGCCTGTAATTCCGGCGCGGTGGCGATGTTGCTGCAGCCTCTCGGGTGCATCTCCTCAAGTCTGGAGAGGATTGCTGCAGCCATGGAGCGTGGGCCTCCAAACGCACCACCTGCACCTGTTGTGCCCCTTCCTCCTCCCGCCACTCCATCTCCATCCACCCGCTCCACCAGGAGCGCATCGTGCATTACTCCCAGACCAGATTCCGCCGGAGTGTCCAATCCCACCGTAGTTCAACATCACGTCTCCTTAAGTCCTCTAATATTTCCTCATTTATGTCATCAACACATCAATGATTCATGGAAATGTTGTGTAAAACACAACAAGCCACAAAGAATGCTGCGACTTTTTGAGGACTGTACTGTAAAGTGTCTCCTGATCTATCCAAACACCTGAAGCGCATTTTCAGTAATATTTTTCTTTGTAATTATGTATGGTTTGCAAAAATGGGAACTGCTGTAGATGAGAGAAGTGTATGCGCGTTGTGCACACGCTACATTATGGCCAACCATTCGTCCCTAAAATAGCATCTGAATAACGCGCTACTGACTTTAGACTAGCGCCACTGAGTTTAGACCAGGTTTTTCCTGGTCAGTGGCGGAATTGTTTTCTGAAACTGCAAAATAGCACCAGGTAACGTTTGCGCCGGAACACGCCTCCTGTTTTCGCTGAACCGCCCCCGGGAGCGCAAATACATTCCCTAATTTACCGACGTGCGTCTGTGGAGGGAAAAGTCCGCTGTGCGTCGGGTGCAAAATAGGAATGATACATGCGTCGGTGTACAAAGGCAATTGCGCTGAGTGCAAGATAGGGCTCCTTGTGTGTTTCTTCCTTTCTTCCCTCTCCCCCAGTCCGGCTTTCATTATGTACAAAACGTCTATGAAAGCCAACCTCTATAATAATGTTGCGGAAATTGGAAGGAGAGCGAAAACGTCTGACTCGGTCTGGCTTGACTGCAAGTCGGTGCTTGAAAAGCTTCAGCGGTCTGTGAGCTATGAAATTAGCATTTATATTGTGCCTCATGCATGCTGAAACATGAGCATGCATAGATGGCATGTTTGGCCAGTAAGGTGATGTGTGGCTGTTTTAAGGAGTTAATAACAGATTTACTTTTATAGATTGGTACACACAGTCACTAACTGGCTGAAACCTTCACTGACTCTGAGCCGAAGAAACGTTTTCTTTTCTTTTCTACCTCCTAAAGGACAAAAAATCCCATGAAAAGGCTCAAAACCACAACGCTTTAGTTCGTCTTACAGTATTTTCTGATGTCTCCGGCCTATCTGTGACCCTCAACTCTAAGCCCTGTCGTTCCTACTAAAGATGCAAAAATGTAAGGACGGTTGATGAATATATAGTTTTGTTCGTGAAAAGGACAAATCTTACCAAAGAGCTTGCCACCTTTTAGACTAAACTGACTTAAACAGTGAATTTGTTGGGGGCTATTTAATCCACATGCTTGCATCATGTTATATACCGGTGCTACTAATATGCAACAGCAATTATGTTTTGAAGGAAACATAATGCCCGCCTGGATTACATTTTTATATGTATACATTGTTATTTAAATCTGAAGTCTGAAAATGAACAAAATGTTCACTGGCCAGGTAATTCATTTATTTCTGAGAGTACAATATCCACCTTTGCAGTAAGATGTCCACTGGTAGCAACTACAGCATAATAAAACTATTTTATGGATTGTTAGGCACTCATTCTCACCACCTAATCCAGGCACCAATTATGTTTCCTAGCACAATGTAATTAGAAAAACATTAGTATTGCATAAATGTAATTTCTAGGTGACAGGTTTGGGATTTGGTGAGTAGTTACAGCAGCTGGACACTGTATATGCAGTGAACTCAAAGTAAACTACAGTGCCCATGTTGATTGTTATGAGGGATCATGTCACCCAGTGCAGTTTGGCTCATTGGTGGTCTATGGCAAAGAGGAATAATAATTAACAATATGAAAAAAAGAATATTGCCAAACTTATCCTTAACATACACATGTGCAGCTCACATACTCTCATGTGCATGCTGTATCTAGGGTAACACTTTACTTGAAGGTATATACATAAGAGTGACATGACACTGTCATGAACACATAACACAGTCATGACACATGAACCCTAACTCTAACCATAACTTGTGATGACAAAAAACAAATGACACTTACTAAAAGAAGCGTTATGTCATAAATGTTTATGACTTGTTTATAATGTTTATGACACGTTCATGACAGTGTCATGTCACTCTTATGTAGATACCTTCAAGTAAAGTGTAACCGTATCTTGTAACACAACTACCTCGCTCTGTAAAAAGCTGCAGGTAATTGTTGCTATACAGCGTGTCTGTTTAATCGAACTATGAGCCTGGTTAGATAAATTGAATCCATATGCAGATTCTAGGTGCAGAGTTACGCAAGCAGAGAGAGTCGATCAGTAGTCATTTTATTCTCAGTCTTATCACAGCAGAACAGGAGGCTGTGAGTTCCACTGTCCAGTGATGCAACCAGAAAGAGGCAAGGCTCCCAATCTGGTGTCAGAGTAATCTGAACCCCACCCCTGTACGCAGCTACAGGTTGAACCAAGCGGTTGCTGTGACAACATGACAACTCACAGTAACAGTTGTGCCACCTGATGTGAACCAAGTTCTCAAATGTTCCAGATTTCAGTGTAACTATTTTTGTGGCTTTCACTGTGAGGCAAATCAATCGCCAGTCAACCAGCTACCACACAAATAAGCATTTCCAGCTGTGGCGATGACGAAACAAATATACTATTATATTACAGTTCTCAGAATACACCACAACAGTACTGCTTATGCTTTACCCTCCTGAAAGTTGTCACAGTGGCTTTGAATGACTGATGACTCTGTGGTGAATTACACACACCCCGCTGTAGTCTTTTATGCCAACTAAAGTAGTCGACAATGTCTTGAACAAGCTCATAAACAAAAATCTGTGTGTTAGTATATGTTTTGCATGAGTACATACACTTCAGTTGTTGAAAAAACACTCAATAAAACGTCTATCTGCAACAGTAAAGAAAACAGAAGTTCTAGTCCACCTACTACTTTTTGTTTTGTTTTGTTTATTTTAAATAATGGAGAATGTCCACACAGGAAAATGCTTAGACTTGTTAATCACTGTTATCTGATGTCATGTTGCCAAGGTAAGTTAGTTTTAGCTGGATTCATGGGCTGAGTGCAGGGATAAAGCAACATCAAAATGGTACATAACGCTGTCTTTTTATGATGTAGTGGAGCCCGAGCACACCAGCTTGACAGTTGCATTATTTGAAAAATAGCGCAATAAGGTTGGCTCCAAAATACATCACTGCAGGGCTCTTTAAATCTTTCTACAACATCAACTAAATGACAAAACTAGACATAAATAAACAGACAGCCGAACAGAGAGTTGGTTCTTTAAAAGACAGGTAGTAAATAGGTGTGTGTGTGTGTGTGTGTGTGTGTGTGTGTGTGTGTGTGTGTGTGTGTGTGTGTGTGTGTGTGTGTGTGTGTGTGTGTGTGTGTGTGGTGAGAGGAAAACTGCTTTTGTTTTTTATCCACTTTTTGCTGGGTATAACAGATTAGCACGCGTGTGTCTGTCCCTGATTTTAGTGCCTGGCTCTGCTTCGAATCCACAAATCTCAGTTTTCATTGAAGGCAGTAAACCTGATGTGAACTATGCCCTCCAAAGAACATATGGGATGCTTCCACCATTCTTCCTGACTGTAAAATCTTTAGTTAGGTTCTGTAAAGCAATACTATTAAACATTAAAGAGGCACTCCAACAATTTAGTAGTACGCTCACGAAAAGTTAGGGAGGCTTTTTTTTAAAAGAATCATCAATATCGAAGCAACAGTCTAAGATATCCTGACTTGCTCTGCCTTCAGGAAAAAGACCCAGGGCCATCAAAACCAAAAGCTCCCGTTTCCTCAACAGCACTTACTGCAGAACCATCCAATTATAAAATGGCTCCCCAATTCTGCGCCACCACTTAATGAAAGCAAAGCACAAACGTATACTTTATTTTAAAGCACCTGACACTTTATTCTTGTTATGCACCAGGTTTTCCTCTTGTACTGTTAATATCTGGGTGTATTATGTGTTTTTATTTCTTATTATGTGTCTTGTCTCTTATGCTGTGATTGTTGTTCTGTAATGAGCACACTGAGGCAAATTCCTAACAACTACACTACCGGTCAAAAGTTTTAGAACACCCCAATGTTTTTAGTTTTTTATTGAAATTTTAGCAGTTCAAGTCCAATGAATAGCTTTAAATGGTACAAAGGTAAGTGGTGAACTGCCTGATGTTAAAAAATAAAGTAAGGTTACCCAAAACTGAAAAATAATGTACATTTCAGTATTTTACAAAAAGGCCTTTTTCAGGGAACAAGAAATGGGTTAACAACGTAAAGCTGTTCTGCAGCAATGGAGGTTGATCAGGCTTTGAAAGTTGGTGCTACCAATTCCCACAGGTGTTCCAACTTGTCTGGATTACTTACAACCCCCTCCGTTTGTATAAAAGTATTGTTGGAACACACTGTGGTACCATACCCTCGTGAGCATTATTTGAACAGTATTGTACTGCAGAAAGTAGTGTGTTGCTATAAAAATGGCGGGAAAAAGGCAATTAACAATGGAAGAGAGACAGACCATCATAACCCTTAAGAATGTTGGTCTTTCCTACAGAGAAATTGCGAAGAAAGTCAAGGTGTCAGTGAGTACAGTATTTTTCACCATCAAAACGCACTTAGAAACTGGGGAAACTCTGACAGGAAGAGGTCTGGCAGACCCAAAGCCACAACAGAATCAGAAGACAAGTTTCTGAGAGTCAACAGCTTGCGTGATAGGGCTGCAGGTTTGATAGGTCGAGTTGCAGCAAGAAAGCCATTGCTAAGACATCAGAATAAGAAAAAGAGGCTTGCCTGGTCCAAGAAACATCGTCAATGGACTACTGAAGACTGGAAGAAGGTGCTATGGACTGATGAATCAAAATTTGAAATCTTCAGTTCATCACGCAGGATTTTTGTACGCCGTCGAGTAGGCGAAAGGATGGTTCCTCAGTGTGCGACATCAACTGTCAAACATGGAGGAGGAAGCATGATGGTCTGGGGCTGTTTTGCTGGATCCAGGGTCGGTGATTTGTACAGAGTGAAAGGCACCCTGAACCAAAACGGCTACCACAGCATTTTGCAGCGCCATGCAGTACCCTCTGCACCTAGTTGGTCAGGGGTTCATCCTACAGCAAGATAATGACCCAAAACATAAGTCCAAGCTATGCCAGAACTACCTTAGCAAAAAAGAACAAGATGGTAAGCTTAAAAACATGGAGTGGCCAGCACAGTCACCAGACTTAAACCCCATTGAGCTGGTTTGGGATGAACTGGACAGAAAAGTGAAAGCAAAGCAACCTACAAGTGCCACACATTTATGGGACCTTCTGCAACAGAGTTGGGAAGAACTTTCTGAAGAATATTTGATTTCCATTGTAGAAAGAATGCCACAAAGTGTGTTCAGCTGTTATATCTGCCAAAGGGGGCTACTTTGATGAGTAAAAAAGTTAGAATACATTTTGGTTTATAAATTGATTCCATGATTTCTTTTTTAACTTAAATTGTTCATTTGTTCTATACTTTAATTTCGGAGTACAATAAGTCATTGAACTGCATGAATTTCAATAAAAACCTGGAAAAATTGGGGTGTTCTAAAACTTTTCACCGGTAGTGTAAGTTATATTGCAGTAAAGTATTGAATCTTGAATCTGACTTTCTATTCTTAAGAATATGCTTTCAGAAACTAAGAATCCCACATTTCCCAACTCACTAGCTAATTTCGTTAGACTTTTTCTGTCCATGTCTTTCAAACTCCACACCGCCAGTTTGTTACGAAATAATTATTTTTTTTCAGACTTTGAAAGTTTACTTCACAGACACAGAAGATTTTGGTATTTTCACAAGCTGAATATAACTCCGCGACAAGTGAACTGAATAATGCAGTCCAGTATGAATTATGTACAATTTGTCAGTATCTCGTCTGTGCTCCGTCTTGCTTTGTCACGCTACCATTTATAGACCGTCAGATAGAGATGTGCTGTCTAAGATGCAAGCCATGTGTGTTTTTCAGGAGAATCCATATGTGATGCTGCGGCAGAACCACCAAGAACTGGAGGGAAACGACCGCTACGAAGGCTTCTGTGTGGACATGCTGAAGGAGCTGGCAGATATTCTCAAGTTTAAGTATCGCATCCGGCTGGTGGGGGACGGACTGTACGGGGTTCCTGGAGCCAATGGAACGTGGACTGGCATGGTTGGAGAGCTCATCTCAAGGGTATGTAAATATATACACATGCACAAACTGCATGAAATCATAAATTATCATTCTTATCGCATCATATACATGTAAGCACACCAGTAACTAAAGGGCTTCCTCAAGGTACACAAACACAAAAGTGTATTGCTCAGCTCTCATATAGTTTTACAGCGAGTAGCTTTCCTACATGTCATACACACACTTTTCATTCAGCAGCTGGCCTTTTCAGTCTAAGCATTGTATTTTCCAAAACAGTCACAGCTTGTTGGTGGCTTGTTCCCTGTCAGCTCCTTTCTTTAAGCTTTCTGAACTGACCTTAACAGACTTTTCTCCTGAATCGGTCTATGTTGTTGCTGTTAAATCTCTGAGTGAGGTGTTAAACTCCTCCAGCTATGCTGTATGTAGCTGTTAACACTCAGATAAGCTTATATAGGGGAGGGGAGAAGAGGAGGAGGAAAAGAAGTAAAACAGGTGAAAAATATAGGGAGGACGAGGCTGGGGTGAGGAAGAGGAAAACAAAAATGAAGTAGAGAGGGATTGAGCTGATCCTGAGAGGTGATCTGTCTTAATTATGTGGGCTAATGGAGGGCAAAGCCATTAAGTATGTAAAGCAAGCAGTGCCTGCTCTTGTTATTGTCACAGTCTGCCACCGCCCTTGTCCCCTGAAGTTGCCTGTCAAAGGCTAACCTTCAGAAGGGCCATGGTTGAAGAGGCGGGTGGGGGGGGGTGGGCAAAAAATCAAGACGTGCTTGACTGGGATTTGTCATGGGATGGGAGACATCTGGAGGGATGTTCCACAGTGGACAGAAAGGCTTGAGCTTGTTTGGTCAAATGCTTAGAAAGGAATGGGAAAGCTGGCAGAGTATAAAGATTGTGAAATAAAACAGCCATGGTTTTCAAGTTTAATGGATAAGTTGAAGGGATATGAAATATACACTTGGTAGCAGCAAAGGAGGACAGCCTTAGGTTATTTTGGACAACAGATACCTGTGTCCCTGCTAGTACCATTCAGACTGAACAATATTTCACTGAGTGAGGGTGATTAGTTTGACTGGCGTCAGACAATGAGACATGCCAGGAGGAATCCAGAGAGTCTAAGTACAGTCCTGTATGTCCTGGTTCCTTAATCCACAGTGCTGCAGATAGAGAACATACCGTAAGGCATCTCCAAAGACTGAACTCTTAAAGTCAAATACTACATCCCAGAGGGTAATGTTTAATTCATCCCTCACATTCACAAGTGTTTTTTTTGTGTCTTTTTCACCGGCTTAGCATTATATGATTGAATGCAAGTGGAAACAGGTATGATGCAATATAGAATAGCCAGCATTACATTGTTTTTTTCAGTTACACTAGAAGGCATAACAGCAGGCAGGCAGAAAAATCCAGTAATCAATATTAATATTCTATCTTCACATAAATATTTAAGTGGCTGTTACAACCGTGTGTTCATTTTTCAAAGGATCAGTGACTTTCTTTGTTGAAATTGCCTGGATGGTCGTTCCCTGCGTGTGGCTTCCTTCCGGCGCTGGGAGCAGGCGATCAGACTTTCAAACGATGGAGAGAGAAAAAAGACGAGGCGGAGGCTGGGGACAGCTGATGATGGAAGGTCAAAGTCCGCAGGCTGAGTGTAGGGCAGCAGGAAAATAGGCTTTAGTGTGCAGTGTAGACTGTGGTGAGGTTAAAGAGGTGTACATTTTGATGTGTACCACACTAATTGAAGCACAGACAGAGTGGGATCTGGGCTTTTAGGTGAAGCTCTAAATTTCTTCTGGTAGCAGTTTAAACCTGCTCTAAAGGTTGGAATAATTATTTTCACATCACATCAAAAACACTCTTTCATGCATGCCAGATGCCCCTCTCCCTGTCTCTCTTTCCTGGAGATACAGTGTTTTGTGGATTTTGAGTGGCGTCTGCAGTGCTGCAGCAGAGCTACCCTCTCTTCACTCTCATCCTCCCATTCCTCCCCGTCCCCCAATCCTCTTAGTTCTCCTGCAGCAGACAAAGAGCAATGCGTTGCTGCTTTCACTCTTTGCTCCTCAGGGAGATGAAAAATCCCTTGCAGTTGCACTTTGCTGGCCTGTATTACTAGCAGGGAGCCATCCAGTATTCAGCGTACATTGACCATTTCTACGTGTGTGTGTGTGTGTGTCTGCGTGTCTGTGTGTCTGTGTGTCTGTATGTGTTTTTTTAAGTGTGTGTTTTACCAGCCGCTGCTTTGTCAAGTGATTTGTCTTGACACTGCTCCCTTGGCCGGCCACAATGGTTACCCTCAGCTCTCTTGTGACCTACACACACACACACACACACGCACA
Source organism: Perca fluviatilis (assembly GCF_010015445.1). Lineage (NCBI taxonomy): Eukaryota > Metazoa > Chordata > Actinopteri > Perciformes > Percidae > Perca > Perca fluviatilis. The sequence continues at coordinate 30,235,472 of NC_053113.1, read as the reverse complement.
CTCACACACAGTTCCAATGCTGGATTATCCTCACCACAGATAGTGCTATTGGCACAGAGGCTATATGAAACAAAAGGGCATTATTAGTGAATTTGCATCTAGTAGCCAACTTCTTATGTCATCCTTTCAACCGCTTAAATTATTGGTTATGTCATAAACATGTGTTACGTCCTCACGGCTATGTTCAGTATTCTTTTGACTGTGTATTCATATGATGATTCATTCTGTTGCAGAAAGCTGACCTGGCAGTCGCAGGCCTCACCATCACAGCAGAGCGTGAAAAGGTCATCGACTTTTCCAAGCCCTTCATGACCCTCGGCATCAGTATCATGTACCGGGTCCACCTGGTAAGTTTCCTCCCACCAGCCCACCACACACACCCACTCTAACCGATCGAACTGGCTCTTGTACAGCTTGCAGACATACCACAGCAGGCTGTCAGCCTTGTCTAATAGCTGGAAAAGAACCACTATCCCTTTTGGACTGTAGAGTCTAGCTCTCTTAGCCTGTCCAAATCCTTCCACAAACTTTGCACCTTATCGCCTCTTTTACCTCTTAGCTACTCCATGTACCATGCATCTGTGTTTTTAAGGCCATACCCTCCTCTTCCTTCTGTCCTCCCCTCCTCCAAACCCTTAGTCTCACAGTTTTCTTGCTTCTTCTTTATCTTCCCAACATCCTTTACTTTCTGTCCCTGTAGTCTCAACTTTTTAATAGTGTCCAGTAGGGATGTAACGCTATGAAAATTTAACCTCATGATTATAGTGACCAAAATTATCACGGTTTACGGTATTATCGCGGTATTTTTAAAAAAGTGTGTTCAATATGTTCAGAAAGCACTGATAGGCCTACACAAGCTGAAATAGTTTTAAAAAGTGTAACTTATATTACAAAAATATAGACAAAGGGCTTGTAAAAACTATTGAAAACTGGCTACTGGATCACTGGCCCGCTGTAGGGTGCCCTGTAAGAACTTGAACCAGAGATGTCTGACTTTGAGATCCAGGGAGATGTATTTACGACTCGAACATGAAGTTGTATTTGACGTTACATGTGAAGTTGGATGTGGTTCTGAAATATAACAATGCACATTAATGTATGTATGTAAAGCATCTGACTTACTATGAACATGTTATAGCCACCAGCATATAACAAGAAACAATACTAAGAATTACGCTCATTTCTCTGTAATAATTGACATAAATGTAACATGTTGCTCAGTAACACAAACTGAGAATAAGCCACATCTATTACAGCACACATATCCATAAAGGAGCAAACAGTGTAATACACCTTTAATAGCTAAGCACGTGGCTCCACAGTACTAGTTTACTGGCGATTGCACGTTGCTAGCAAATTACCCTAACACAACCTGAATATCAACACGTGGCTGCACAAGTAATATTAAACAATCTGCACATCTATCAGCTATGCAATAAGAAACACAGCAACACCAATATTATCAAGGTGATAATATCTCTCTCTCTCTCTCTCTCTCTCCAAGTAAATGTCATGTTGTAAAATGGGCTAAATTTATCCACATTATAGCAGAACACGTATTGAAATATGAATAAACGTAGTTTAAACGTTTACACAGATAACGAGGCAGAACAACCCATGACAGTTTAGCAAGCTACAGAATAGTTTTAGCTTACGTTCTGGGCTACAAACATCACTTCAAGAAGTCCGAAAACGGGAAAGGAATGATAAAGAAAAAAGTTCTACAGCTGCTGCATTCTGTCCCCTTCTCCTGTCTGAGCATGAGTGATTGGCAGGAGATCAAAGTGCTGACTCTCGTCAATGATTGGTCAATCAACTCAGGAGAGAGCATGTGTTACTATCGTTACTATGGCCTTTTTTACAAGGCCGATAAATGTTCTGAGCGCTGTCATCTCCTCTTTCCGCCATGATTCCTCAAGAAACACACGTTGTAGGCTACGCAGTGCGCGGCAACTTCAGGAGACTCGGATGAAGCTGGGAAGGATTGAACACAGGGTTTCCACACCGTGGTAATCCACCGTGATAATAAGGATCTTTTAAATGAAAACGGTAATCAACATTTTTACCGTGGTTTACCGTTACACCGGTAATCGTTACATCCCTAGTGTCCAGCTTCTTTCACTTCTCCAGTGTTTGATTTCCTCCTTCTGTTTTACTTCCTGATTAATGTACCAGTTACACAGTTGTTTTCTGTTTGCCCTCTGCTAGGGTTTGGCCATCTTATTTGTGCAAGCAACGCCTTCCATGCTCCATAGAGAGCAAGCCCAAGCAAGAAACAGTGAAACAACAGCAGTGCAGGTGGAAATGAGCCAGTGTTTGTAGAGTCAGTGGCCCATTAATCATCAGTCCTCCCCCAAAACCCAAGGTGACACAGCAGGGCCAACTATGGCACCGGCCACATTCTGCACTTAGGTGATCTGGCACGTGCATAGTGTCCCAAAGGGGCGTTTACTCATATTTTCTCTTGCTCCTGGCTCCCCTTTTTGTGAACTTCCCTCCTTCTCACCTTACCATAGGCTACACACAGCACTAATATGTGTAGCAGTGAGGGACTCAATTGAGCGCCAACAGTTGGGGAGAATCAATCGATGCTCGCAGCAGGTGCAGTGTTAAATGGGCTGCCGGGTAGCGTATCACCTCTGAAGAGGGAGGCAGGCTGGCGGGTGGCAGCATGAGGAGGTGACATGGAACTGATGTCCCTCAGGGCTGGCACACAGAGTCACAGAGTTGAGTTAGCACAGTTGACACCAAATTCCTGAGTAAGAGGTCAATTAGAAGGAAATGAAGAAATCAGTTATTATTAAGATAAAGCACTGATGTATGGAGGTTTTTAAAAGATAGAGAGAAAAGAGAAAGCTACAAGATAAGAGTGAAAGTGAAGACATGTGTCCCTTGTATTTCTCTGTCTCTCTCTCTGCCCCACCATCATTTATTCATGCACTTTTTACTCTCCCATTGCCCCTTGGCATTTTCTCAGATCTGATTCCGAGCGGTCCCTCAGTATGGCTCTAAAATTCGATATTTGAATTTCTGTGACTGCACTGTTTAGTTCTAATCCACTGACTATTGATCTTAGGCACAGTGCACTACAAGGGGGGTTTGCTGCTTATTTCAAACTTTAAATGAAAATTTCAGTCTAATCAATAATAATGGCAAATGCAATAAAATAAAGGCGCCAGTATTAATTACCCTCAGACTATCAGCAATTTATTCTCCATCTCTCTCTCTCTTTGTCAGTATGTTTGTATTGTACGTCTTTCTCTCTCAAACACAAATTTTTTCTCTTGTATTTTGCATTTATTAAGACTGTGACTATATATATAATAATATAATATAATAATAATAATAATAATAAGGCAAAATCCATGTTGGCGAAATTACTCATGTGTATTTATAAAGCTATCTCCAACTGTTTTCCCACCATCACTGCCTTAAAGGAACACGCCAACTTATTGGGAATTTAGCTTATTCACCGTAACCCCCAGAGTTAGACAAGTCCATACATACCTTTCTCATCTCAGTGCGTGCTGTAAGGCTGTCTGACGCCGCCAGCAGCATCAGGACAGCACAGAACATGCAGGTGAATGGTTCCAGTAATCCTACTGCTCCGAATTGTGACAAAAGTGACAAAATAACGCCAACATGTTCCTATTTACATGTTGTGATTTGTATAGTCACAGCGTGTACAAAAAACAACAAACCGGGAACTATATTCTCAGACAGGTTGTTGCAAAGCAAATCAATCCGCCCAAGTACTATATTCTTCCACCTGAGAATATAGTTCCCGGTTTGTTTACTGTTAGAAGATGGCAGTGTCTCATGTTACGTTGTTTTTTGTACACGCTGTGACTCTACAAATCAGAACATGTAAATAGGAACATGTTGGCGTTATTTAGTCACTTATTCGGAGCAGTAGGCTAGTTGGAACCACTTACCTGCAGGATCTGTGCTAGGCTAAGCTAATGCTGGAGCCGTCAGACAGCATTACAGCACGCACAGAGATGAGAAAGGTATTTATGGACTTGTCTAACTCTGGGGGTTACGGTGAATAAGCTAAAGTCCCAATAAGTCGGCGTGTTCCTTTAAAGCACAAATCAGACCAAAATTAATTTCCTGTATAAAACAGCAGAAACCTGGACGAAACGTCACTGGCTCCTCCACTCTAAGCACTGTAAACTGTCATAGTCAACGTTTCTATGGAGCTTGCAGAACAGCAGCAAATCACAACACTTAGGCCTAATTTCTGGACATTGAAATAAAAAATATAGGAACAAATCTCAGACAGCTTGCAGCTTTTTTGCAGAATGCAAGCTCTACCTGTCTAGGTTGCCTTTCCTGACTATTTTGTGGCTTCTTGGTGTGTGGCCTTTGAGACATGCATGTGGTTTGAGGCCATATAAATAAATTTATTTTACACACAAATCAAAGAGCACACCTTTACCTCAGCAGCCAGTACAATATGTGAATTGGAGATCAGAGTTAGGAACCCAGACATAACCTAGAGCTACTGTCAACCTCTTCTCATAAAAGTCATCTCTCCCATAACATTCATCATCTGTACAACAAAAAGCCATATGCTGTAACCCAAGACCCCAACACTCTGAGGTACTTTATATCTATGCCAGTTCCATCCTCTAAACATTTCCTTCATTTTGGGGACTGTGCAGCAAAGTAAGTGCATGTGTGCGTATAAGAGAAAGAGAGAGCGGCACTTAATTAGACATAGGAGCTAATTAGGGGTGTGTGGAAGTGGTGTCAGATTCAGCAGCTGCCCTGAGGGTAGAGCGTGGCATACAGAGCTTTATTGACTCTCTGGCCACACACGACCTTAGACGAAATTATACAGTCACAAACACACAGTGCCTTGCGCATATACATACACACATAGTTTCTGTAATGACACACATACATGTACAAAGCACGCAAACATAAAGCCAGACAACCTGGAGAGCCCAGGAGACAGCAGAATGTTGTTATGAATATGACCCTGTGAACTCTGCTATATCAGCTGCTCTCTGCAAATTGCCCCTGCGGCTGTCTCAACAGCAGCTCTGACACAATTAGCAATGCACACACTGTCAAACAGCCCATAAAGAAAGAGTGAAGGTGGGGAGACAAGGGAAAGGAGAGGAAGAAAGGCAATATTAAAGAGAATTAGCAAGAAACGGGCAGAAAGAAAAGCAAAAGGGGTGGAGAGAAGAAGCAGAAATAAGAGCAAGAGTTGAAATGACAATGGGTAGTCTTAGTATTCAGGCAGGCAGCCTCAGGGGGCAACAGTGTGGAATGAATACCAAGAGGCAGGATGACTAGGTGAAATCCTTGACTGGATAACCTTACCAGCTCCTTCAGCCACCCTCCTGGGCAGCAATCCCGAGAGAGAGAGAGAGAGAGAGAGAGAGAGAAAGGGGCAATGGAGGAAGGACAGTGGGAAGTTAAGAGAGAAAACAAGGGCAGTGCAAGGTAAAAATGAATGAGCTCTTCATCTGCGTGTTAAGAGGAAGAAGGGTTATACACATACTATAATAGGCAGCAATTCCTTGCAATTCTATTTGTTGAGATGTACTCATAAAGATAGATCGTAAAGGATGTTTCGCCCTCTGCACCACGTCTGCATTCTCTTCCATCCTTTGATTTGCCTTATGCCCTCTTATCATCTTAACGTGACGATAAACCTTCATAAAATGATTCCCCTGGCTCTAATAAAAATGATTCAAACACGGCAGCAAATGTTTATGTGTGAGGAGCCAGGGCAACCTGTGACTATGATTTATACTCATGTACCCACATTTAGTGCTTGTTCTACACTGAAATCCCTTTATTGCAGCAGGTTTACTTTTAATATCTAACTCATGCACAAGGGCAATTATCAATATCAATACAGTTTGGTCATTATGTCAGAGTGTTGGAGTCTTCTGTCTCTTCCAAGTGTGTATCTCCCATTAAATAGTAACTACCAGATTAGCCATGGTTGCTGTTTTCCCCAGCCAAAAGTCAGCTACCTGCTGCCTCTGTGTGTAGCACTGGCGCTCCCTGTGCACTGGGTTACCCAAGCACGTACTGTATCTGTTCTGCTGCTGCTGTTGACTGACAGCGCAGACAGCTGCTGACAGGCTTTCAAACACAAGCGCACACACATACAAACACACAGCTACTGACAGTCTGTCTTGCACACATAGACTCACCTTCCACAAGGAAGAGAGAGCAGACCACCTATATGAGCTGACTTTTCAAATAATAATCCTGCGCCATTTGGATAGACTGGGATGTACTTGTGGTTTCGTAAATTTCTCTCTCAAGTCAATTTGTCACTTATAACCTATGAATTACTAAATACACTCAATATTTACGTACATAAGTTATTCATAACTGTGCTAACATCAGTGGAACTGAGCCCTCAGTGGCACAGATGAATCAGAGGTAAGCATCTGTGAAGGACAGATGCACTCCTTCATAATTTCTTTCACAAGAAACTGGAGTCAGTCAGCCTACTCTATGGGCCACATACACTCAAGCCCATGTAGTGCACTTACTGTACCGTGAACTTAGGAAGCCGCGGCAAAGCCAATTTAAACCTGCATTAACAGATTTTTGTGGCCACACAACAAGCTGTACACATAACATTGGCACATTATCCTTTATAAAGCTATCGTGGCATATCCAGCAGACAAAGAGCAACGTTAGCATTCATTTAATTTGTGTTTCCAGCAACCTGATGAATGATAGTCCAATAAACTCTATTTTAGCTTTGTTTTTGGTCTTTACCAACCAATGAGGGAAATATCTAGCTCTTTAGCTGCGAAATGCTCCACCATGTTCTCCAGCCAGTCACTAACATTGATCAGAGCGGGAGAGGAAATTAGGCTGATAACAACATCAAAACATTAAAGATGCTGCAGTGAAATCAAAACAATGAGCTGAAAAGCACTAAAATGCTCTGTGGAGTTGTTGAGTAAGTGGGAATTATCTGTTGGTTCATGACTACAGAAGACCCTTTTCACATTATACATAGATCCATTGTAATATAAGTATTGATTAGTGCAGCTTTAAAAACATGACATTGTAGCCCTGATGTTTTCTGTTGTCACAAGATGATCATAGGGAGATTTATTAAGCACTTTCTTTCTAGGACTCAGTTTACAAGACGTAAAGTATTTGTAAAATGGACAAAAAAATATCCTGACACATTTTAGAAGCATGCAGACAGTTTTTTAATACATGTTATGCAGTTCCCATTAAGGCTATCTGAATGTCTGTGTGCTCACTGGTGTGTCTCTTGCAGCCTCAGTCACCATGGATAATTTCCCCTCCAACTCCTGAAAACATAACTTTGTCTCTGAGTGTTGAAGCACACATTACACCACAGGAGATGACTCTCAACAGCACACAACTCCTACTGTCTTCATGTTGTCCTTGTGATTCCTGTCTCTTCCTACCATTTGCTGAGTTTCTATTTCTGATCTTCTGCACCTTCACTTCTCCACCATCTGTGAGCATTGGTGTCCCGCATCTCTGCAGCTCTCTTCATCTTAATAATAGCACCTTGGTGGGAGCTTAAGAAGTGGACACGCGGGGCAAGCATTTAAAAAAAACGCTGTTCAGCATGCACAAAACTGGACCAGTAAACAGGAGGACTCATGTCAGCACATACTGCTCTTACCCACATAATGCCAGTGCCAACAAGAGGCAGCTTGGCAGTAATACGGATTTTACAACATTACTCTACCTCTGAGATGGCCATTGTGTGTTTCACCACGCCACTGTTCTATTTTGAGACAGCTATCATCATCATCATCATACATATCACACTATAGATAGACAGACCGACATTAAGACTGGAAGGCTGATTTGAATCATACAAAAAATTATACTGAATCCTTTCCTGCTTTCAGCATCTCTCCTATTTTACGCAGTCAGGCTAATATGCAAGTGATTACGGACGCATTAATGAATTTTCAACTCTGCACAAGTCTTAATGGGGGTACGTTTATCATAACAAATGCCCACCAAAATAATTTCACCCTCTTGCTGCAAATTAAATTTGGAGGGCCTCAGAAATGTTTTACTGCAGTGTTTTGGCATGTGTGATGTCCCCTAGGAGTACCTAATTGAGTATTTTTGCATAAAAGCGATTTGCGCTTACTTAGGTGGGCTCCACAGTGCTGCCTGTAGACAAAAATCAGACAGACAAAATCAGACAAAGAGCTTCTACTCTCATAACAACACTTGGACAGTTGGTTGTTTGATCTCCTCCACTATATACCTGTGTTGCATGCCCCGATACCATCTCCATTTCATAGTCATTAACATATGGTGGTTGTGCATCTGTGTGTAAATGGCTATTATTCTCTTGCTGATGCTCGGTCAGCCATGCTATATGCTGAACATGCACATAGGAAATATGCGGATGCACATAGCACATAATAAGTACACCCAATCACCAGTAATTGGTTTCATTTAGAGGACAATGGCCGTTGGTGCTGGAAATTAAACCTTAGAAATGAACCCCTATATTCCCATTGCTCTGCTAGCTGCCAACCCTACTTTAGCCACTTCCTCTACCACCGATACATTACAGCCCATAGCTGCTTAGGCACAGCTAGCCTTTCTGTCCAAGCCAAAGCTATTACTGTAATCTCTTTCTCTTTTTTCCCCTCCAAGCTGGGACACTATGCGCTCCCAGTCATACAGGAAGTCAACTATAGGTCACAGAAAATAATTTTGGTTAAATGAAGCTGTAATGGTTTACTTGATTACTTGACCTTTCTGCCACTACTTCATGCAGCCTCGTGGAGAGCGTGAATGGTAACTGTTGTCCTTGTTCATTATTGTGACCTCCATTGTTCTTTATGATTGGACCTATGAATGTGATTTCATGTAAAAGCTTACTATATACCAATTAACAGGAAACAGTCTTTTTTTTCTTTTCTTTCAGTGACAGAATCCAGGCAATAAAACCTCTTATCTGTGATGTTGTATCAATATACAGCCCAGTGCCACTCTGTTGACAATTCATGGGTGTCTGAGTTTGTGCTTTCATACAATGTTGATCTGAATGTTTACATGCAAATGAGATTCGTATAATTATAATTGTTATCAGTTTAGGGCAGGAAAACCTAGGCTTATCGCATCAAAATCCCTTTATTTACTGTCCCAGTCACCTTTTTCATCTTTTCCAAATTGCACAAGCGGCAGTAAATGTTGTTTAAAACAGAACAAATTGGGCCTGGGGCAAAGCCATCAACACTGAAATTCAGCAACATTCATTTTTAATTAATCTTGGCACTCACTTTGTGGGGGCGATGTTCGAGACTTTGTATGTGTTTTTTCACATACTAATTAGTTAATCTTCACCTCTACAAGTAAGTGTAAGTGTTTAACCTCTCGCCACCTTGTTCAACAAAAGCCCATGTTTGGTTGGCTTGTGTGTATTGAACATGGGATCAAGGTGGTCACGGTCTTTGTTGCAGGCTTTAATGATTTAAACCCTATACTGTGTGTGTGTGTGTGTGTGTGTGTGTGTGTGTGTGTGTGTGTGTGTGTGTGTGTGTGTGTGTGTGTGTGTGTGTGTGTGTGTGTGTGTGTGTTTTTCAGGGACGTAGGCCAGGATACTTCTCCTTCTTGGATCCCTTCTCCCCTGGTGTCTGGCTCTTCATGCTTCTGGCCTACTTGGCTGTCAGCTGCATCCTCTTTCTGGTGGCCAGGTAAAGAGCTCACCACTAAAAGACATTTTACAGATGAGAGAGAGAGAGAGAAACAAATCAGAGACGAACAAAGAGGGTAGAATACAGAGAATAAAAACGTAAAAAGGTTTGTTTGGGGGTTATACAGCGGAGGAAATAGGTGTCTGTTCTCTTGCCTTTCTTCACTCTCTATCAAGTCTATCTTCCACATCCCAGCGAAAGAGATGTTCTCCTCCCTGTGGTGGGTCTCCAGCATCATACTGGCACCTGCTGGTCAGGGAGGGAACTGGCACGGCAGCTGCTGCAAATCATAATTGCTTATACAATTGAAATGTTTTTAAATTTCACCGCATATTATGAAGAAGCAAGAAAAATGCAAATTTATGTCTTATGTAACACCTTCTGGAATCAAATTATCTGTCGCCGGACAAGAAGAAGAAGAGAGTTCTGTGGGTTTTATACCGTAATTTAATTGAGTGGTGTGATTTGTCATGACAATATGAATAATATACACTTTCTGTTTTTGCTGAGGTTTGCTAAGAACAGTATTTCCTCAGCATCACGTTTATTCAGGTCTGTCCTAAAACAATACTCACATGCCGAAATCTACATTTGCTGTAATTTTTATTGTTACAGTTTTAATGATTTAATTATTGCTCAGAATTCTGAATTTGACAAATCAAGTGGGTGTTTACCAAAGTTACAGTCTTTGTAGTATGAACGTTCTTCTTTGTTTTGCTGTTCCTGCACCACAGCCCAGGAAGTAAACACAGTCCGGGGAAACATAAAGAGGAAATTTCCTTCTAAAAATGTAAAAGATACGCACTTGATTTAGGTATGGATTTTTTTAGAGCCAGTTTGAACAGGAAGAATGTTTAAGGGAACAGTGACTCTTTCAATGTGAATGTGGGCATGTGAGTGTTTTATTAAGACTGTATTGGACTTGACCTTTACATTTTTTTTTTCTCAAATGTTTGCATTTTTTGTTAATTTTGGCAGATCAGAAGGAAATCATGCCCTAGTTTTAAGACAGAGACTGTTGCACACAACAGTTGTCACAACGCTTTAGATTCATGCAGCACCATTTGAACATACCAATTACATTGCATTCACCCACACTGTTTAAGTAGGCTGCACAGGTGGAATGAAAAGCAGGTTGGTTCTCTCTAGAGAACCAAGGTGACTTTGTGCTCAGTTGACTGTTGTTTTGCTCTGTGTCTGTCTCTCCTTTTCTTTCTCCATTTCGCTCGCTCCCTAACTCTTCAGTTTTGCTGTCTTCAGAATACTTAATCCCACTTTCATTTCCAGTCTTGTTGGCTGTATGCCTCCTCTAAATCTCTCTCTCTCTCTCTCTGTGTTGCCTGACCCCATTGTCTCGTTCTCCCCAGATTGACACCGTATGAGTGGTACAACCCCCACCCGTGTCTAAAGGGTCGCTGTAACCTGCTAATCAACCAGTACTCACTTGGCAACAGTTTCTGGTTCCCTGTTGGAGGCTTCATGCAGCAAGGATCCACCATTGCTCCCAGAGCTCTGTCCACACGATGTGTCAGCGGAGTGTGGTTAGTAATGCTGACAGAGGCACACAAAGAGTGCATTTGCATGTTTTCAGCTTTCAAAACCACTCAGGCATACACATTCAACAGACACATTCAATTATGTTCTGTGATCAAGCTTCATTCCAGATTTCTAGGACATCAGGGTTTAAGATGAGATGTGATGCCATCTGTGCATGTACATACGTGAGACATTGTCTGTGTAAGTCTGCCTTTGCAGCTAAAACTTCGCTTCCTTTCATCCAAACCATGCATTGTCACCTTTATCCATACACACCCACCCACCCATTCATGCATTCACCCCGCCATCCACTGATAATCCTGCAGTGTCTTCTCTCATTTTCCCCCAGGCAATCTATCTTCATACACCAGCCTGCCCATTTACATTTTTGTAGGTGAATACATATGTTCTTGTCCCCTGCCTTTCCTCTACAGGTGGGCCTTCACATTAATCATCATCTCATCCTACACCGCCAACCTGGCTGCCTTCCTAACAGTCCAGAGGATGGAGGTACCGATAGAGTCAGTCGACGATCTGGCAGATCAGACGGCGATAGAGTATGGCACCATGCACGGAGGATCCACAATGACTTTCTTCCAGGTCAGAGGTTACATACTTCATTACATATGATAGGTCATTGTGTCACAGCCACACACATACACACAGACTCACCCAAGAGCCTGCAGTGATCAGTGGGCCATCAGTGAAGTTATGTTATCCTCCTCATCACTTTCCTGTCCTTCGTGTCCTTCCTCCTCCAACCAAAGGTTTTATCTGTTTCCTGTCTGTTCCTTGCCACGACCATTTAGCATCCGTATTGTCAGGGAGATGAGGCACTGTCCAGGTCCCTAAGAGAGGCACACCCTATCCTCTTTCATCTTCTAAAGATTTGACCTCAGAGAGAGAATTAAGAGTGAGAGAGTGTGAGAAACAGAGAAAGAGTGTGTTACAGGGAGAAGGACAGTGAAGGATGATGTGGAGGGAAGGAAAGAGATACATTAGCCTTGTCTTTCTTTGTGCTTTCATGTTCACTGGACCTTGAAAAACTCAAGGAAGACAGGCCAAGAGAAAGTAGAGGACAGGTGGAGATGTTAAGTGAAGATTCTGTTGTAAACTACACGGAAAGTGGAAAAAGATCTTTTGGAGAATTTAAATAAATCCATCAGTCAAAAAGATGAAATAGAATAATAAAGGAAAACCACTTCTGCAAAACTGAGAAATTATGTACCTGCGACTGCTAGACTTTTGTTTACTGTCTCTTTCACATCTGAATGTGTCTGTGGCTCCTGATTGTGTCTCGCCACTCTGCAGAACTCTCGCTACCAGACATACCAGCGTATGTGGAACTTCATGCACTCAAAACAGCCCAGTGTGTTTGTGAAGAGCACAGAGGAAGGCATCGCCCGTGTCCTCAACTCCAACTATGCCTACTTGCTCGAGAGCACCATGAACGAGTACTACCGCCAGAGGAACTGCAACCTGACTCAGATTGGAGGACTGCTGGACACCAAGGGCTACGGCATTGGCATGCCCGTGGGTGAGTGGAGAATGATGGACCGGAGAATGAGATGGGGGAAAGAAGATAATAAAAATAAGGGAAGAGAAAAGGAGAATTTAACAATTAACTCACATAGGTAGGAGTGTGTGTGATGGATGTCACTGGATAAGACAAAAGACTTACGTTAGCTGCTATGCAATATTAAAATATCTAGGGAAAGCTCCGGCAGCCGCTTCAAGCTCAGCGAGCCATGGCCGGTAGAGAAGTGTGGCCAAACTAAAAGTTGGGGATAGACAACCCAGCCAGACAATATCGCAGCCAACCAGTTACAGAGTCCTGTGACTCCTTTGACGTGTTTACAAAGAATTTCTACCCGCTTGTTGTGGCGGGCTGCATTTCGCCGCTGCTTGGAGTGTTTTCGGCTTTATTGGAGAAGTAGAGGGGAAAGGGAGTTCAGCGTAAAATAAACGCAGCAGAGGACAAAACTGATGGTTTTGCTTAGATACACTGTATAATTCATTTTGAAGCTAAGAAGGGGGAATAAAGAGCAGGGGCATTGGTGGAGGATACACCATAAACATCACATTTGAGAGATGAATTGAAAAGTAAAGCGTCAGCAAAGCCATTAACTGCTATCATGGGGGAAAAAAATATGCAAAAAAGTGAGAAACTGAAAGAGACATACAGCTAGACTTTAATAGAGTGGCTGTTTCCATGCTGTGAAGGGAGAAGGGAGGACGAGAGAAAGGGAATTTAAAATATTGTTCCTGTTGAATGTAGAACTCTTGCTGAACGACTGGCTTGCTGTTCTGAGAGTATAAAAACGGGTTTACTTACACTTTGATCTCAGCTAGAGTCAATCTCTAGACAAGGAAAAAACACACCTTGAAGTAAACAAGATTAATTTCATTTCCTTTGATCTTTAGAAGATAAATATACCCACTCTTTAGTAGCTAAGGTCCCATACCGCATACTGTGATGTAACCTGTAGAACACTGTGAAATCCTTGTAAACCATTTAATCTTAAATTGAACATCTTAATTTTTGTTGAAACAAAGTTGTCTAATGGAGTGACATCATTTTCCATTCACCACGGTACATCAGAAGCAAAAGTCATGAAAATGTCATTCGATTTGACAAAGTGGAATTTTTGAACTCTAATCAAGTAGATATTTTTGTAAAGGTTCAGTTTTAAGTTGGAATACCTCATTAATAGATTTTTCGCATTGTGCAGGTTTGAGCTTTGCCTCTCTCTTCCCTGCAGGGTCAGTGTACCGAGATGAGTTTGACCTGGCCATCCTCAAAATGCAGGAGGACAATCGTTTGGAGATCCTCAAGAGGAAGTGGTGGGATGGTGGCAAGTGTCCAAAGGAGGAGGACCACCGTGCCAAAGGTTTGTCTCCGGTTAATCCCCATCTGCTTGTTCTTCAGCTCCACTTCAGCTTGCAAGACTGTGTGTTTGGAACAACATTTCAATTTAGTTGCCTCTTTCAAATCCCTCTTTCCGTCATGTCTCACTTCCCCTACCATATCCTGTTGTCTCCAGGTCTGGGCATGGAGAACATCGGCGGCATCTTCGTGGTGCTGGTGTGTGGCCTGCTGGTGGCTATCTTCATGGCAGTGCTGGAGTTTGTCTGGATGTTAAGACAGGCCCCAGGAAATGAGGTGAGAGAGGGCTATCTAACCTGCATCTGCTTTGTCTCCCTCTCCCCTCCCTGCTGGCACCCTCCCCCTCGCGGAGCTGCTAGGCTTTCCCACAGAGCACAGCTATGACAGGAAGTGTAGCAGGTGTATTTGTCTTCCTCTGGGTTCCACTGGACACCCAGCCTTCCTTCGTCCAGCCTATGTGACATAATCAGCACAAATCCAAAGATATACGTACCTCACTTATACCTCACTCAGAGTACATGCATATATCGATTATTTTCTATTTATAGCAGTAGAAGACTCATAAATATATATATTTCATAAAATATCGTACACAATATAGAATATGGAATGTAGTTTGATCTGATTGGTGTTGAATACATGCTCACATGGTGCTGCCATAAATTGTGGTTGTAGTTTTCTCTTAGCCTTAATCCAATCATCAATTTACTTAAAAGATGCTTGGCATTGTGTGCACATCTTCGCTCATCATCTCGTTGTCAGAGACCAGAAGTCATTCATTGCTTTAGAAATGAATAAAGACAGTAATGGATTAGTTGTGGACGTCAACCAGATATGGGTAGAAGATTTCTACTTAACATAGATAAAAAAAAAAACACCTATAAGTATTTTTCCCTGTGAAAAGTCACACAGATAGTGTGTTATTATTATAATCCTAAAAACGGTATAACTGATAAATCAAAACTATATATGTACAGTATAAAATCATATAAATTTCAATGTAGCTTATTCTGGAGTGGGGACTAGAAAGCAATATGAGGAGTGTGTCCAGTCTTGTCACAGAACTCCTGCTATTTGGAGAGGCATTTTCTTCAGGACAAATAAAAGGCCAATTTAAAATTTCCAGAAAATCATCAGTTCTGTAACCGAAGTAGCTCGGCTGGGCTGTTCTTACGGCGGTGACACCATTAACTAGAAATGGTCGAGTAGAGAAAGATGTGCATGTAGTGTTATAATTATTTCTGATGTGTTTCCTTTAAAAGATATAGAATAGAATAATTGTCTTTTCAAATGGACTCCGCACTGTGATTTTAATTCAATAAACATTCAGAATGTGAAAGTCAAAACCGCATGTGATTTCTTCTTTTTGAGCAGCATAGATTGATGTTTCACTGTGTGTGTGTGTGTGTGTGTGTGTGTGTGCGCGTGCGTGCGTGTGTGTGTGTGTGATAATTAGCCTTTCACCTTAGTTTCAGTGTCATGTCTGTCATTGTAATGGATAATTCCTGTGTTACATGTCTGTATGTGTCTAAAAATTAAGTTTAAAATTCCATATGTATATATGGATCTGTTGTGATTTTTACTGATAGTTGTTAAAGCTACACCAGCCATCTCCCTGTTTTTTTTCCACTGTACACTGATTCTAATGATTACATGTATGTGTTACATGTCTGTGATGTTTATCAGTTTGTCCTGATCAAGTCAGTCAGTCAGTGAGTTGTCTGGCCTCTCTCCCTTTCTCTCCCCCTCTTATCCCCCTCTCCCCTATCTTTTTTTCTCCCTGTGTGTGTGCTCGCAGCAGTCAGTGTGTGAGGAGATGCTACGGGAGCTCCATGGGATCGTCCTGTGTCGCGACAGCCTGCAGGTGAGGCGTCGGCGGACGGCTTCGATGCTGCGGCCGCGGCCCTTACCCCTGGAGGAGCGCCGGGCACGAGCTGCCGCCGTCAGCCTCAGCAACGGAAAGCTGTGCGGGGGCACCGGACTGCCTGAACCCCTCTCTCACAGACTGGCACAGGAGGCTGCTCTGGTTGCGAGGGGGTGCAGCCACATCCGCATTTGCCCCGAGTGCCGGCGCTTCCAGGGACTGAGGATGCGTCCTGCAGGGGCCACTGGGGCCCTCCCTTCTCCCACGCACAGTGAGGAGAGCATAGAGTGGGACAAGACCACAAATAGCAGTGAACCTGAATAACGGCCAGCGATTCCAACAGGACTGACTTTCCCACCTCACCTCTCTACTTTCCAGGGATCAATGATCACATCGTATTTTTATTCAGCCAGTCGGGGCTTGATCTTAAAGGGCAGGACAGTGCTTTGTTTTGCCCTAGAGGCAACAGCCAGTAGTCAGTTTTGGAGTCTCCTTGGGTGATTTTTTTTCCTTGGTCGTAGGAGAAACTGATGAGTCTGTCTCATTGTGGTCTGTTCCTGTTGGCCCTTAGTACTGTGTCAAACAGGACGGACAAAAACAGCTACGGGGCATTTGTACTATGCAGTATTTTCAGTCATTTATCATTGTGCTGTTTCTTTTTTTTCCTTTTTAAATTATTTCTGTCCTCTGTTGGATTATCAGTGCTGAATATTGTTATTCTATTATTCTTAAAAAAAAAAACTTTAAAGAAGTTCCTTTTTTATCTGACAATTTACTGTATGAACATGTATTGCCTCTGAAGAGCTGCAAAGATGAACAGACTAATGCAAGGTCATCCTTCAAATCCTTTTATTTTGAAAGTGCCAAAAAACCATAAGTATTATCTTGTGGCTAAAAAAAGCACCACAGCCTTGAGAAGACAACAAACTCAAATGAACCTAGAAAACAAAGAGAGACATACAGACACACAGACTTATTTTATAGTAGTGATATTCTATTAAAACATGTTTTAACTGTTGGTATCTCTGAAAGACAGCAATGCATGTCTTTCATTGCTGTGGTGGCTGAGTAGCTGAAAGAATGATGTCCTGTTTTGAATACCTGCTTAAATACATGATGGCTACCCAAACAATGACATCCATTCATTTCCTTCTTCCTCTGTTTCTTGACATTTCTTTCTCCTCCGTCTGTCCTACATCTTTGACACCATGGCAAATGTATTGTCTCATCTCTTGTCCTTTTTATGATCTTTCACTTAAAAATAAACACACAGTCTCCTGCACAGTCTGTAAGAGATCAGAGGTATATGTACCGTATGTGTGAATGAAACCCAGCTTATATCAGAACCAACCGAAAACATGAAGTCCGTGGTAAAGCAAAAGTGTTTTTTTTTATATCTGCACTTGATTTGATTCTTTTAAAATGTCAAGCATTTAAACCTTTACTGAATGTGACGTTTTACACACTGCTTCGAGGAGTATTTCAATTCAGATCAGTCGAGATGCTCACTGACATTTTCATACTTTTCTTTTTTGCAAAAACCCAAACCAAGCTTAGAATATATGAACCGGGTCTTTAAAAGAGAGATTTTTAATGCAAACTGATAAAGAATCAAACTAAACTAGTTGGTTGTATTTATGGAAAGAATAGGCAACAGGATTCGTAAGTTACTTCTTGCATAGACTGTGACACGCCTTAGTATTTTCCAACTGAACCGACTGGTTTGACGGTGTTACTGTATATGATAGCCTGACTGTTGCACAGTGGGCATCAACGGTCATCCACCTGTCTTCACTGCTTCTTGTTTATGTCTGATGTGTCCATAATTTTAAATCTGCCCATCAGGCTCTGTCAGTCACCATCCCTCAGAACTAGGCCACCAACTCAAAACAGCTTGAAGGTACAGCTGCAGTAGCTCTCGTACTTTTATTAGCCACATTCACTTTCTATCTTCGTCATTTTTCACCTGCAGGCAGGTTGTCATGGTTAGATATTCTCTACATATGCTCTGTACCTGGAAAGAGGAGTGAATGTTACATTTGAGGAGTCCGACCAATTGATCATTCACCATGCTTTTTTTTCTTTTCTTATTGTCATAAGGTAACAACCTCATTGTTGTGACATATCACAAAATCAAAATAGATCACAGTACCTACACACAAATCAAAACCTCCATTCAAATCTCTCTGTGACACATTAAGAAGCCAGCACACATATTGCCAAGTTCCTGAATGGTCCAGCAACACTTAGAATCCTCCCTTACAAAGTTATTTCAACGAAACGCAAGAAAGAAGAAACTAGTAATAATAACAATCCAAAAAACTGAGGAAAATGGGTCCATAGAACATAGATAGTAGATTGTCACATTAAGAGTACAACCCCTTTAAGGGGCCTAAAAGCCTTCTTGAGTAACCTTTACTCTAATAGTAGTAACTGTAATAATTCATGGAGAAATAATTTAAATATAGGGGGAGCATTTTCGTTCCAAGATAACAAAATACATTTCTTTGCAAAGTAATGAATCATAATTAGTATCCTGCATTTGTAAAATGGGTTCATGTAGAATCATAATAAGAACATGTAGTTTGGACTCACAAGTGAGTTGTTACACTGTCACCTTGGTGTTGAATCATTCTTTCTCTTTTGTTTCTTCATTTCATATGCACATTGCATTAATGGCCGTGATTGTTATGCTGTTTCAGAAGCTGCTAAACATGAAACTGTGGTGGATTCAACCGCTGACAGACCTGGAGGGAACGGCAGCACAATTGTACTAATACAGAGTCTTGAGTGAATTAATGGTTCTGAACAATTGGGTGACTGGAATCACAAATGAGTGGAATTTCTATTTCAGGGTTTTTCCTCCCACATTTTCAATATCATTTCAATCAGCTGCTAACAAGTGTTTCAGGACTTTAGATGGCATTTTGATTGAGGTGTGCAGTGTGTCTGAACTCCCACAATAACACATTGGGGTTTGAAACAGCAATTAATCTGCTTGATTTGACACCGAATAGAGATCAATGGGAGTCACAAAGGCATTATGTTATCTCCTGGAGTGCCAATGCACCCAATCCAAGTAATCAAGTAATGAACTATTATTATTATTTTTTATATATATATATATATATATATATATACACTCACCTAAAGGATTATTAGAAACACCCTACTAATACCATGTTTGACCCCATTTGACCTTCAGAACTGCCTTCATTCTTCGTGGCATTGATTCAACAAGGTGCTGGAAGCATTCTTTAGAAATGTTGGCCCATATTGATAGGAGAGCATCTTGCAGTTGATGGAGATTTGTGGGATGCACATCCAGGGCACGAAGCTCCCTTTCCACCACATCCCAAAGATTTTCTATTGGGTTGAGATCTGGTGACTGTGGGGCTACAGTGAACTCATTGTCATGTTCAAGAAACCAATTTGAAATGATTCGAGCTTTGTGACATGGTGCATTATCCTGCTGGAAGTAGCCATCAGAGGATGGGTACATGGTGGTCATAAAGGGATGGACATGGTCAGAAACAATGCTCAGGTAGGCTGTGGTATTTAAACGATGCCCAATTGGTACTAAGGGGCCTAAAGTGTGCCAAGAAAACATTCCCCACACCATTACACCACCACCACCAGCCTGCCCAGTGGTAACAAGGCATGACGGATCCATGTTCTCATTCTGTACGCCAAATTCTGACTCTACCATCTGAATGTCTCAACAGAAATCAAGACTCATCAAACGAGGCAACATTTTTACCGTCTTCAACTTTCCAATTTTGGTGAGCTTGTGCAAATTGTAGCCTCATTTTACTATTTTTAGTGGAGATGAGTGGTACCCGGTGGGGTCTTCTGCTGGTGTAGCCCATCCGCCTCAAGGTTGTTTGTATTGTGGCTTCACAAATTCTTCGCTCCATACCTCGGTTGTAACGAGTGGTTATTTGAGTCAAAGTTGATCTTCTATCAGCTGGAATCAGCCAGCCCATTCTCCTCTGACCTCTAGCATCAACAAGCCATTTTCGTCCCCCCTGGACTGCAGCGTACTGGATGTTTTTACTTTTTCAGACCATTCTTTGTAAATCCTAGAAATGGTTGTGCGTGAAAATCCCAGTAACTGAGCAGATTGGGAAATACTCAAACCAGCCCGTCTGGCACCAACAACCACGCCACGCTCAAAGTTGCTTAGATCACCTTTCTTTCCCATCCTGACATTAAGTTTGGGGTTCAGGAAATTGTCTAGACCTGGACGACACCCCTAAATGCATTGAAGCAGCTGTCATGTGATTGGTTGATTAGATAATTGCATTAATGAGAAATCTTACAGGTGTTCCTAATAATCCTTTAGGCGAGTGTATATGTCCCACAGACGTTGTGTAATTACAGTATAACCAGGGTTCCCCAGTAGAGTCCGTGTTGTTGTTTTTATTACACAAGTATCATGTTTATGTGGACACATAGGGCCCTATCTTGCACTCAGCGCAATTGCCTTTGTACACCGACGCATGTATCATTCCTATTTTGCACCCGACGCACAGCGGACTTTTCCCTCCACAGACGCACGTCGGTAAATTAGGGAATGTATTTGCGCTCCTGGGGGCGGTTCAGCGAAAAGAGGAGGCGTGTTCCGGCGCAGACGTTACTTTGTGCTATTCTGCAGTTTCAGAAAACAATTCCACCACTGACCAGGAAAAACCTGGTCTAAAGTCAGTGGCGCTAGTCTAAAGTCAGTAGCGCGTTATTCAGATGCTATTTTAGGGGCGCATGCTTGGCCATGTAGCGTGTGCACAACGCGCATACACTTCTCTCATCTAAATGGATGCAGCAGTTCCCATTTTTGCAAACCATACATAATTACAAAGAAAAATATTACTGAAAATGCGCTTCAGGTGTTTGGATAGATCAGGAGGTGTTGTGTGGAGTGACAGGAAGAGGACCCAAATGCAGAGGGAGAAGGGCAGGCAGGAGATGGTTGAACTCAAAGATTTTAATATAACAAAAAACGGCAGCAGAAGGGCTGGAAAACCGGCAGGCAAAACAAAGGCAGGAGTAAACTGTAAAAAACACAAGGCACAGGGAAACAACACTAGACGCAGGGGTGAACAGACTACCAAAATAAAACAGGAAACCGAACACAAACAGGGAACACGACAAACACAGACCACAATACACAGAAAACATACAGAAACCAACAAGGCAACAGAAACGAACAAACAGGCAACAGAAATGGGGCAAAATACAGAACAAAACACTGAAACCACAACAGAACCCCCTCCTCAAGGGTCGGATCCCAGACGACCCAAAAAAAAAAACACAAAAAGAAAACAACCCAGGGAGGGCGACAAGGGAGGCACGGAGGAGGAACAAAAAGACAAAGGATCAAAAACAAAGAATACAGAGAACAAAAAACAACCCAAGGAGGGCGAGAGAGTCCGGGGGAAGCAGAGTGTCCAGGGGCACAGGGAATAGAGGGACCCGGGGGCACAGGGAACAGAGGGGCCCCGGGAACAGAGGGAACAGAGGGGCCCCGGGGGCACAGAGGGAACAGAGGGGGCCCTGGGGCACAGAGGGAACAGAGGGACCCGGGGGCACAGAGGGAACAGAGGGACCCGGGGGCACAGGGAACAGAGGGGCCCCGGGAACAAAGGGGCCCTGGGGGCACAGGGAACAGAGGACACTGGGGGCACAGGGAACACTGGGGGGCACAGGGAACATAGAGAACACTGGGGGCACAGGGAACACAGAGAACACTTGGGGGCACAGGGAACACAGAACACTGGGCACCGGAGAGGCCTAGGGGAAACAGAGGGTCACTAGGGACAGGGAACTGTGGGACTGGGGACCGAGGGAACGCAGAACTGGGCAGACTTTGACAGACATGACTCAGACAAAACAGACATGGACAGAACAGGCTCGGGCAGGACAGACTCAGACGGGACAGACTCAGACACAGACAGGACAGGGACTGTAATGGGGACACGGATAGTGAAAGGGACAGAGACGGGCACGGTGACAGGGACGAGGATGGGCACGGTGACGGGGACAAGGATGGGCACGGTGACAGGGATGGAGACAGGGACAGCGACAGGGATGAAGACAGGGACAGCGACAGGGATGAAGACAGGGACAGCGACAGGGATGAAGACAGGGACAGCGACAGGGATGAAGACAGGGACAGCGACTGGGATGAAGACAGGGACAGCGACAGTCTTGGGGGCGGCCCCAGAGGTGGTCTCCGGGGCAGTCTCAGGGGTGGTCCCAGGGGCGCCAGTGACCGGCAAAGTCTGAGGGGTGAACTCCGGGGTGCCGGAGGCCAGCAGGGGCCCAGAGGCGGTCTCACGGTGGAATTCAGGGGGGCAGCCTGCCCACCGGGGAACAGGAGGGCTGCTGGCCAGCCGGGGATCTGGGGTGCTGGACAGCGCTGGGACACTGGATGGCTCAGGTACACTAGGGACACTAGAGAGCACAATGACACTAAAGGGGCTGCCAGCTAGCTGGGAGTCAGGGGAGCTGCTAGCTAGATGGGAGTCAGGGGAGCTGCTAGCTAGATGGGAGTCAGGGGAGCTGCTAGCTAGCTGCGAGTCAGGGGAGCTGCCAGCTAGCTGCGAGTCAGGGGAGCTGCCAGCTAGCTGCGAGTCAGGGGAGCTGCCAGCTAGCTGCGAATCAGGGGAGCTGCTAGCTAGCTGCGAATCAGGGGAGCTGCTAGCTAGCTGCGAGTCAGGGGAGCTGCTAGCTAGCTGCGAGTCAGGGGAGCTGCTAGCTAGCTGCGAGTCAGGGGAGCTGCTAGCTAGCTGCAAGTCAGGGGAGCTGCTAGCTAGCGAGGCAGGGGAGCTGCTAGCTAGCTGCGAGGCAGGGGGGCTGCTAGCTAGCTGGGATTCAAGGGACCTGCTAGTTAGTGGGGAGTCAGCGAGGTTGCTAACTAGCCTGGATCCAAGGGGGTTGCTAGCTAGCTGGGGCTCAGCGAGATCGCTAGCTAGCGGGGAATCGGGAAGGTGGCTAGCTAGCTGAGAGTCAAAGAGGCCGCTAGCAGGCCGGGAGACTGGGGAGAGGCCGCTAGCAGGCCGGGAGCCTGGGGAGAGGCCGCTAGCAGGCCGGGAGTCTAGGGAGAGGCTGCTAGCAGGCTGGGGATCAAGGAGGAAGCTAGCTAACCTAGATTCAGGGGGGTTGCTAGCTGGCCTGGGATCTGGGAGGGTGCTAGGTAGCCTTGAGTCAAGGGGGTTGCTAGCTAGCTGGGGCTCAGAGAGCCGCACGCCAGCTCAGAGTCAGGAGAGCCGCACGCCAGCTCAGCGTCAGGAGAGCCGCACGCCAGCTCAGCATCAGGAGAGCCGCACGCCAGCCCAGAGGCAGGAGTGCCGCACGTCAGCGGCGACCCCGGGCGGCTGCATGTCAGCGGCGAAGCAGGGCGGCGGCTGCACGTCAGCGGCCGATCTGGGCGGCTGCGCGTCAGCGGAATAGGGGGCTACGCGTCGGCGAATCAGCGGGGCTGCGTCAGCCCGGGCCAGGGCGTGACTGCACGTCAGCGGCGAACCAGGGCGGCGGCTGCGTCAGCGGGGAACCAGGGCGGCTGCACGTCAGCGGGGAACCAGGGCGGCTGCACGTCAGCGGGGAACCAGGGCGGCTGCACGTCAGCGGCGAACCAGGGCGGCTGCACGTCAGCGGCAACTGGGCTGCAGGAGTGGCGTCGAGCGACTGGGCTGCAGGCTTGGCGTCGGGCGACTGGGCTGCAGGCGTGGCTGCAGGCGTGGCGTCGGGCGACCGGGCTGCAGGCTTGGCGTCGGGCGACCGGGCGATCGAGCGACCGGGCTGCAGGCGTGGGGTCGGGCGACTGGCTGCTGGCGTGGCTGAGGGCACACAGGTCGGCTCAGGCTCAGGTCCACTGTGAGGCTGATTGGGGACATGGCGCTGAGAGCCACGACGTCCCTTCCTCCGTCCACGGCCTCCACGGGTCCCCGTGAAAGCGGCCAGGCGGGTTCCGTCATAGGACTCGCTGGTGGTTGGGGGCATACGCGACGGTAACCGTGAGCAGTCTCCCAAGAGTTCTGGGGAAGCTGGCAAAGTGGCAGGCGGGCTGAAAAGCACACACCGACGGCTACGGTGTTGGCCGACTGTCACTGTCGCTGAATGGCGAGCTTCTCCAGGAGAGGAGGGGGCCGGTCTGGCTCAGAGCAGAGCAAACACTGCACAGTCCAGCCAAATTCCAACACCTTCTTGGTGAAAAGAAGTTTCTCCGCTGGGTCCATGATGGTCAGATCGTTCTCGGAGGGAGGGGCCGGTCTGGCTCAGAGCAGACAAACACCACACCTTCCTTGGTGAAAGTTTGTATGGAGTGACAGGAAGACCCCAAATGCAGAGGGAGAATGGCAGGCAGGAGATGGTTGAACTCAAAGATTTTAATATAACAAAAACGGCAGCACAAGGGCTGGAAAACCGCAGGCAAAAAAAAAAAACCGGGAGTAAACTGTAAAAACACAAGGCACAGGGAAACAACACTAGACGCAGGGGTGAACACAAGGGCACGGATACAAAACGATCTGACAAGAGACAAAGGGAACACAGAGGCTAAATACATGAGGGAATGAGTAAATCAGGAACAGGTGAGACAACAGGTGAGACAATTCAGGGCGGGGCAGGACAATCAACAACGGCGGGAAAACACAGGAAGTAAACTGGATAAGACAAGACAAACAACCAGACTACCAAAATAAAACAGGAAACAGAACACAAACAGGGAACACGACAAACACAGACCACAATACACAGAAAACATACAGAAACCAACAAGGCAACAGAAACGAACAAACAGGCAACAGAAATGGGGCAAAATACAGAACAAAACACTGAAACCACAACAGGAGGCACTTTACAGTACAGTCCTGAAAATGTCGCAGCATTCTTTGTGGCTTGTTGTGTTTTACACAACATTTCCATGAATCGTGGATGTGTTGATGACATAAATGAGGAAATATTAGAGGACTTAAGGAGACGTGATGTTGAACTACGGCGGGATCTGGTCCGGGAGTAATGCGCGATGCGCTCCTGATGGAGCGGGTGGACGGAGATGGAGTGGGGGGAAGAGGAAGGGGCACAACAGGTGCAGGTGGTGCGTTTGGAGGCCCACGCTCCATGGCTGCAGCAATCCTCTCCAGACTTGAGGAGATGCACCCGAGAGGCTGCAGCAACATCGCCACCCGGCCAAGACGGGCATTTATTACTGCCGCCACCGGCAGCTCCGAGCTGGCGTGCGCCAGGCAAATCCGCCGTCATAATAGTAATCCGCCATGGAACAAGCGCCCTGCTCTTAAAGGGAATGTGAGATGACGCTCTGATTGGTTTATTGCACGTTACGCCCAAACCACACCTAGCTACTTCAGACCAACCCATTTTAGATTTGCGTCGGGCGCAAGAGTCATTTATCCCGCCGGTATAATAGCAACAGCGGCCGAGATCCGCCCACAAAGCTACTTGCGTTTGGCGTTTCATACTTGCGTTTCAGATCGTTAAAATAGGACCCATAGACATAATGGGCACAGATTGTGAGCAACAAAAAAATCCCATACTTCACATACAGTCAGTGTTAACTTTCTATATTTCTTTCTAAAATAACTTGTTAAAGGCCAATTGTCACACAAAAAGCAAAGAAAAAAAGACCCAATTTCAATACCAGTTTTATAAAAAATAAGTTTCTATCCATTTGCTGAATGTCACTAAGAAACTCATGAGAGAGTAAGAAGGCTGTCGCTGGCTGCACCTGATGCTAACTTCTTAAACATTTAAAAACATTTACAGGGGTGTTAAATCAAGCGTAGTTGGAATGAGATTGCCAATTACCTTGAAGGCATGGAGAGCAGTAGAGTAAGAATTAAAACAAATCCCACTGAAACACTGGGCAACCTTCGCTGGGGGACCACTGAGAGTGGCGGCAGGGTTAGGCTGCTATATTTTATATGCTTTATTCTCTCATGTTGACATTTTTATTCCATTATAAATGCATTTCTTAAAACAACCTCTGTCCTGTGGGGTTCTGGTTTTGTCTCTGATGTATTTGACCTTATGAGCTGTTTAGATCTGTCATGCTAAATAGCGTCTGAGTGCACTTTGTTTTTCTAGTTTTATTATTTAACCGGGAGAAATATTCAGACAGTGCACTTGGTTTGTTGTGACATCATACACATGCAGGGGAGCAGTATCAGGATGTCTGGGTTTCTAGCTGAGTAAACATGAAGATTGTTGAGTGAACAGTCGTTTATCTCCCATAACTGAATTAATGTCCGCACACTTGTGAATTCGTGAACAGCTTTGAATGAGTATGGGTGGGAAGTCGGAGGCTAATGAGTTTAACAAATCACTTGTGCTATATACGCATCTGCTCACCTATAGTCCATCTATCACTGTGATTTCAGTGGATGTATCTCTCTCCTCAGGATAGTGACTGAACGCACACAACCTGCATCTGATTTGCTGTTTAATTCAGGCTGCCTCTCTCTCTCTCACAATCTTTCCACTGCAGCATTAAAGATGACACGTTTTTTGCAGTGCGTCACCAACCTGCATGTCACAGTGCATATCCTCTGCACACACCTACATAACTCTTAAGAGTGACACACTTGCATAAACACTTGCCGCCACCTGTATGTCACTGCTGTGTCAAGTTTATTTCATCGTGCTCATGCTTCTCCTTCTCCTTCGGCCTCTGGTGCTCCAGGTCCATAAATCCAGCACATATATTTACCCACCACTGCCTAGCTCCTGTTGGATTTATGGAGCCCATGATGAGCATTGAGTGCCTGCAGTGGTGTGTGAAAATCTGCTTGACTCCTCAAGCTTACCCAGTTGTAGCACATAGCAATACCAATTTCCGTGTTGTTGATTGTAATTCTGCGAGGATTTAGGAATTATAGTGTACTGAGTCTGATGCACTTTGCCACGCTAGCAGCTCACAGCCCATCCACTTGAAGAGTGACTTCTTTATCAATCCATTCAGGGTAAATAAATGTTTTTTGGCATTTTGATCACGTAAATTTCATATTTTTCAAGCCTCACAGTCTAGCTCTAGGAAGCCAAAACATGAAACCTCGGATTTAAAAAAAATGTTGGCATATTTTGGGTCTATAACTCTGCATTCAGTATGATTTTATTGCTTTCCGATAGCAATTGTTAAATCTATTGATTACATTTCTACTGCATCCCTTTGTCAAACTATTTTTTTCTCCTTTCCTCCTCCCAGATTTCCAAAGGTTAACAGCGTTAACTACTAATGAGAACTGGATCTAAGGATCCAATTGAAAGACATAACAGACTCAGTGTAAACTACCTAATTCACAGTGAGACTGGTGCACATATTTAAGTGAGAGGTTTCCTCTTGATTTGCTGGCAATTAATTGCAAAAGTTGTTGTTGCTGTTGTGTGCTCAAAGAAAAGGTATTCAGACTGCAAGAATTCTCTCCAAGGTGAAATGCTGTCGAGGCTGTTATACAGCCTTTTGTTCACTGACAGCTGTCGTTGAACAGATTGACCAAAACATCTTGGCATTGTTTGTCTTTCAGAGAAATAAAATACTTCATCTATTTTGTGTTTTGTTCCCTCACTATTCATTCCGGCCTTGATCGATGTCCCACCGCAGATGGGGGAGCATAGTAGTGTGTGTGTGTGTGTGTGTGTGTGTGTGTGTGTGTGTGTGTGTGTGTGTGTGTGTGTGTGTGTGTGTGTGTGTGTGTGTGTGTGTGTCAGTCATACCACTTGCCTCCATGGGAAATCAGTGTGGGCATCTCGATTCATCAGCTGGAGGCCATCTCCAAAAGCTAAACAGACGCAGTAGACAACAAGTCAGATTCCAGTGGAAGTGCAGCTGCCAGCACTCATTGTCAGGTATTCATCAAAATGAAAGAAAGAATGAATGAATGAATTGATAATTTGGGTACTGTATAACAGAGCCATATTTTTACAGATAAAACTGTCAAAAAAACTGCGTTACGTTGAATGTTGGTACGAAAAGACTTTGTTGACCTTGGATTAAAGTTCCAAAGATTGAAGTGTCCAAAAACATCAGTCATATTCCATAATGACTCTGCTTTTTATGAGGCACCATCTGTCTTAAATGCATCGATGGCAGCAGACAAACATTAGCAGGGTTCAAATGAGAAGCAGTTCATTAATAACCATGGACACTGTTTTGTCCACGGTGCACATGATTAATGATTAGTTGGTAAACCTGTTGAAAAAAAATATATACACCTTAGGTATATACTACTCCTGGGATTGGAAAGTAACTATACGTGCATTCACTCAAATATTGTGCTACTCCACTGTATTGCAGAGGGAAATATTTTACTTTTTACTCTACTACATTTATTTAAACATTTACTTTCACCATTGAGGGATTAATAAAGTTATTATTATTATTATTATTATTGGACAGTTATACTAGTTACCTTCTAGATTTTGGGGCCCTTGTAATATTTCAAATGTATGAGCTGTTTTCAGTTTCATCAAGGAGACATTTCCCCTTTAAACATCTCAGCGATCAAACTGGATACACATGCATTACTGTAAATGGAGAGATGTCAGAGTGAGGGGGCTGCCCATGGACAGGCGCTCTGAGCATTTAGGGGGTTGGTGCCTTGCTTAAGGGGATCTTGGCATCTCTCCAGCTACCAGTCCACACTCTGTACTTGGTCCGTGCGGGAACTTAAACAGGTAACCCTCCGGTTCCCTAGCCAAGTTCTTACAGACTGAGCTACCGCCGCCCCACAAACTGTACAGCCACTTTAAAGTGCTGTGAGCTTGTTCGGAAGAAAAATCAAAGATTAGAGGAAAGAAAGTTTAACAAAAACAATAAAATGGAGTAGCAGGCTTTTTTTTTTTTCTTTAAATCTTCATTTCATCTCATCTCATGACCCCTTATCTTGTGACCCTTTGGAGGTGGACCGACCCCTAGGTTGGAATACCTGGCTAACTGTATATAACATGTTTAAAACTAGCTCCACCTTGTGGCCGATTAGCTCAGTTGGTAGAGCGGGCGCACATATGCAGAGGTTTGTTCCCCGACGCACAAGGTCCAGGGTTTGAATCAGACCTGTGATGGTTTTCCCGCATGTCTTCCCTCCTCTCTCTCCCCCTGAATAGACTGTGAAAAAGCCCAGTCTCAGGAGATGACACAGGGGTTGTAAACATCAAACAAAATACAACAACAAACCACATTCCAGCCAATCACTGACAAGATGGTTGTCGGTGATTGGCTGGAACGTGGTTTGTTGTGTTTTGGTGCACAGTCTGTGCCCCTAGTGTTTGTTTGACGTTTACGACCCCTGTGTTGTCTCCTGAGACTCTTTTTCACAGTGTATTCAGGGGGCAGGCAGCTAGCGGCTCAAGGAGAGATACCTACGATTTGAGACAAAAATGAAATCATGCTGAAACCATGCAGGAACTCATAGTGCACCTTTAACAATCTAATAATGTAATAACATTTCAGTCACAGGAGCCATGAAACACATCTAGCTGATAAGACTGCTGTACTTAATTAGAAATTGAATGCAGTACTTTTACTTGTGATGGAGTATTTTTACATTGCCGTATTGTTACTTTCACTTACGTACTTACTGAGTACTTCTTCACCACTGGGCATTTTTATAGTAACTTTTCCATAAGGAGAATATAACTATAAGACACACTGCTAATACATAATTCTTTCTGTGTTCACCCACCAACAGGTGCACTATGCTTATCTCATTTTGAGCACTGGGACGACTGCAGTTAACCCCATTAAACCCTAAACAAACAGAAACACACACTCTGAGGGCAATAACTCCTTGTGGTTTGAGGAGAAAATATTGGTTTTCAGATAGAGGCCTCTTGAGTTCCTGTGTTAATTAGTCGTCAGAGTACAGAATTATCTTCATCCCAGAGTAAATGATTCATTACCTCGTAGATGAGAGGCTAAAAAAAGCTGCACTGGGCCATTAAAAAGACGCACAAATGACAGCCTTGGAAGTAAAATGTGTTTATCTGGCTCCCCACAGGACAGTAGTAGTCAGGTTTTATTGATGCTGGGAAGCTAAGTCATATTTCTTGCATCATTAACGGTTATTTTGCATTTCTCTTGTTATTGTCTATTGCTAGTAAACCTCATATTGAACTTTACTTATTACATTTTCTTTTCTCGTAATTGTGGTTTGAATGAAAACACTGCCACCAGTAGTACTACAGTTTAGCAGTGGTGGTACTGTAGTTTCTTATGTCTCTGTGGTTCATGTGGCCATTACCTTGTGCTCTCTTGCCTGTTACCATATGTGGCCTCTGGTCCACTGACTCAACATAAAACACATTCTGAGAACATTTGTATCATTGCCATCTTTCCTAACACACCTGTAGTAAGATCATGGTGGTCTTTACTGCTGTGTATGTACAGTACAGTGTACTCTCAAACAGAATCAATCATTTCATACCATGTTAGTGTAGTCGTCACATACTTTTATTTGACTTAAGAAATATCTTTATGTATACCAGTATACAAGTATACCATGTATTTACACATAAAATACTCTAAAAACTAAAAACAGTCATTTGCTACATCTGGTGGGCACTACACAACATTACAGACACCACATGGTGAGCTACTGAATACATATAACTCAGTCTATTTTGTACTCTGGTGGTAAAATATTATATAATAAGGACATCCATCTGTGTGTTAGGCATACTAAATTGTGAGTTGCAAATTGATGCTGTCGTGGACGTCACTTTCGATTGAACCAAACAGATGCAATAGTCAGATCAAATAGAACTGAGATGTAGATACAACATATGAACGACAAAAAAAAGAGTCTCAATGAGAAAAGCAGCTGCTTTCATTTGTCTTTTCGATGTGCAGTGCATTCAGGCCAAAATCAGAGAGCAGTTCCTTGTAATTCTGATGAAGGGTTGTGCTCTTGTCCTCCCATCCCCGTCGAGCCACAGACAGCTGGGAAGTCAGGCTGTCGAGAGTCTCCTGCAGGAAACATCAGTAAAAATGAGATGCAAGTTAAAACTTTCCCTTTAAATCACCCAGTTATCTAACATGATATCCCTCCCCTCTTAACCACCTTTAACTCTGATGAGTTTTAGAAGCGGAGCTGATGGAGACGAGGCATAATTAGATTATGTGTCATAGTGGGAAGGACAGAAATAATGATAATTGCATATTAAAATCCTAGTGCTTTAATCACAGGCTGAGCCCTCTAACAGGGCTCCAGGCTTGACTAATTATCTTTAAAGATCTGCATACCTAAAATTTGCATCAACTAGCTGTGCTCAGCCAATAATGGCCTGTACCTATAAAAGGTCCATACAGACCCCCATTCCTCATACATTATGTCTTAGTGGAAGATTCTGCTATCTCACAAACCTTAATCGTATTGTCCTTGGTTGAAGTAGTAGCATAACATTGTATGACACTATTGTGGATGTTGTAAATTTGAGCACTTGTGCACATTGCTTGAAACAGCTCTCCATCAAAGTCCAGTAGCACAAAGAAAATATGCCCCTTAAACCAGCCACAGAAGACCTTCCTGTGCTTCATTTTGGATCATTTATTGGCTATCACTTCTTATTGTACTGATTCATCCAGGTTAACCTGCAGATTGATGTTCTGTGGCTCTTATTATTGTACTGATTCATCCAGGTTAACCTGCAGATTGATGTTCTGTGGCTCTGTAACACCAGAAAGTCCTAACAAATTATTGGAGTATTAATAATATGTCATGTTCACCTTTGCTTAGGCGTCCAAATAACTGCTTTTGACAGGTGGGTGAAGGCTGCACTGTCTGAGGCTTTTGTAAAGCTGTTTCCAGCAGAGTGTTGTCTGTTAACGCTAAAGTGATAGTGTGGTGTTGTACAATGAAAAAAGATTTCTCCTTCAGGTGAGTAGTGGAGCAAGGCAAGGCAAGGCAAGGCAGCTTTATTTATATAGCACATTTCAGCAACAGGGCAATTCAAAGTGCTTTAAATAAAACATGAAAGAGCATCCAGAAAACAATTAAAAACAATTTAAAAACGTTCAAAGTCAAGAATAAAATTTACAGTGCAGTATAAGAATTAAAAAAAAAGAAAAACTGAGAGAAACATAAAAGACAAGAATAAAATTTACAGTGCAGTTTAAGCATTGTTAGGTAGGCACTGCTATGCACTGTTCTAGGTACTATTAAGCCCTGTTAGGCAATATTAGGTACTGTTAGGTAAAACATTAAAACAGTTAAACTTTTAAAAGCAGATAAAATAGGTTATTTAAAGAAAGGCAAGATCAAAAAGATAGGTCTTCAGCCTTGATTTAAAAGAACTGAGAGTTGAAGCGGACCTGCAGTTTTCTGGGAGTTTGTTCCAGATATGTGGAGCATAAAAACTGAATGCTGCTTCCCCCTGTTTAGTTCTTACTCTGGGGACAACAAGTAGACCTGTCCCAGACGACCTGAGAGGCCTGGGTGGCTCATAGTGTAGTAGCAGATCAGAAATGTATTTTGGCCCTAAACCGTTTAGTAATTTATAAACCAGCAAAAGTATTTTGAAATCAATTCTTTGAGGCACTGGAAGCCAGTGTAGAGACTTCAGTACTGGAGTGATGTGATCCACTTTCCTGGTTTTAGTGAGGACTCGAGCAGCAGCGTTCTGAATCAGCTGCAGTTGTCTGATTGATTTTTTAGGGAGACCTGTAAGGAGCAGCAGGAAAGCTGATTACAGCGCTGCACCTGCGTTCATTATGCCAGTTTAAATACATAGTTCTCTTTCTGTTTGACACAGACTTTGCCTTCTAAAGGAGTTTAAGACCCGATGACCCCCTGTGCCATTAAAATCCTTATATGTTGCATTGTAGATTTTCTGACTTTGGTGAAAAAGGACATAGTCTGCATATACATTTTATTTTCATCAGGATTGTCCCATTATTCTACAAACAAAAGTCTATATATTGATTATTGCTTTATATACAGCTATATTTTGAAAGTTGGTACAATTATATAAAAGTTCCTTGACAATCAATTTGAAGTCACATTGTATAACTGATCTTAGACTGGTTATTTTATACCAAGTTATCTACTCGACATATGCAATGGCCACAAAATCATACCAAACTACAATAAGTTATTATAGAGAAGGGTGAATGGGGACAATGCTGCCCTTTAACAGTGACAGCTCCACAGGGTGCAAGAGGTTCATCCTGACCGGCTTGGCACCTACCTGGACATGCAGGTTTACAGTTCATGGAGCCTCAAAGATCAATGTAGGTCAACCCTACAAAGGCCTGTTAGTAATGCCTATTCAGAGCTTTCTTTAAATCAGTTTGTATTAGCTTGTGTTGTAACTCACATGCAGGATCTTCTCATAGTCTGTTTCCATGTTGTCCAGCTTATGTTGGAGGTCAGCAATGATGGCGTCCTTCTCCTGTTGCACCTGCTCACGTTCTCTTTTCTCTTTCCTCAGCTCCTCCTGACACAGCACTAGGCAGAAAAATGCATACAATCATGCCAATACTTTTAATTTGGGAACTAACTGGCACTTCTATGTCTTTACACAGTATAGACCTTAAAATTAAATGTATTCATACCAAGATCTTCCTTCAGCTGGCTGACCTCCTTCTCCATTCTCTTCGCCTTGTTGGTCAGCTCTGTCTGCATGGTTTTGTACTGGCGACTGAGGTCTAGAATGGCATTTGTGTCAAAGATGTCAGACTTGGCTTTCATTGCTGATTCACTTTGTAAGGCTAATGCAGCAATTAGCTTATTCACCCAGCTAATTAGACTTTTTGTTCCTCAAGAATTACCCTAACCTTGGCAAACACGCCCCTTGTCCTCACTCCCAAAGATATCCACGCTTTATCTCAGGTTATTAAAGGAGAGGCTAATTGTTGATTCATGCCTCGTCTGTTCCGTACCAGAGTTGACGTCCCTGTGGTCTTGTCTCTCGTGCTGCAACTTCTGCTCCATGTCTCTCAGGCGTCTCCTCAGGTCATTTCTATCAGACTGGACCTTTATTGCAGACTCACACTGTAAGGCTGTGGTAATCACACAAACACATGCATGCATGAATTTATACACCTGTGGTAAATTTGTTTTCTGAAGCAGAAAGCAATGACCCTTTGTAAAAAATTAAATACACCAATTACAGTTCTGTCATTAATATTTTACAAAGGTGAACTAAAGCCATAGTGAGACATGCTCAAGTATCCAATTATTCTTCAACATATAGCGTTAGGTGGTGCAGATGGTGCTAGACTAGCTTCCACTGGAGGGTGAAGTATTCAGATAACTGTCCTCATTCCGAGTAAAAGTCCTGCATTCTAAGTTTCTTACCAAGATAAAAGTATAAAAGTTTTAACAGCAAAATATATTCAAGTAAAAGCACTGATGCAGAAACATGGCTGGTTTGACTGGACTTCATTACTGGATAATTATCACAGAATCAATCAATAAATGTGCATGTAGCTTTTTACTGTTGTAGCTGGGCTAATTCAAACTATTTGATAGTGTGATCTATAACCATGCATTTATTTTTAACTAATCATACAGTATGTTTTGTACAAAAAATTACAATATTTCCCTCTGAAATGTAGTGGAGTAGAAGAATAACAGCATAAGATAGAAATATGTATATATACGTATATATATATAAATATATATATATATATATATATATATATATATATATATGTGTGTGTAAAGTATAGTACCTTAAAATAATGCTGAAGAACAGTACTTGAGTAAATACATTTAGATACTGCACTTACCACCACTGCAAGCTACAGTGTAAAAAAGTACACTGTAGAAATAAGTAATAATTACACCATTAGATGAATTGAGAATATGTTTTCCCCTATGAAATGCACTAGAGCCTCAGTATGTGGTCTCGCAAAATGAAATATCAGAGAAGAGTGCTATAGGCCGACCACTACAGTGCTGTGGAGGTCTGGTAATGCGAGTCTAGCAGACAGTGGTGAAAGAAGTATTCAGATCCTTTACTTAAGTAAAAGTAATAATACACTGTAAAAAATAATCCGTTACAAGTAAAAGTCTGGCATTGAAAATGTTACTTAAGTAAAAGTATGTAAGTATCATCAGGAAAATGTAAGTAAACGTACCCAAGGCAGAAAAATCTTCACATTTTAGAAACTGGAAACGATCAAAACGGTTCTCTTAATCAACTAAGTGTTTAATCGGCTAAGCATTACAGCTGTACTAGGCCTGTAAATTGTTGGGTATATTAATTTAACATAAAATATCATATTCTGTAAACTTCATGTGTTTTTGGAGCAAAAATCTTACATCTTAATTTGTAAAGAAACTACTAACTAAAGCTGTCAGATGAATCTAGTGGAGTAGAAGTAAAAAGTGGCATGAAAAGAAAATACTCAAGTGAAGTACAAGTACGTCAAATGTATACTTGAGTACAGAACTTGAGTAAATGTACTTAGTTACATTCCACCACTGCTAGTCCACCACTAAACTGAGTTGCACTTATTTTTTTCTTGGTAAAGTTGATAGCAATTGGGTTCACAGTACATAGTGTTAATATGATTAGTGAAGTAGTCAATCAACAGAGAATTAATAACAGTAATTGTAGGTTATAAATCATAGCCTATATAAAGCAAAAAGGACAAAAGTTTTTGGTTCCAGCGTATCAAATGTGAGGATTTTCTGTTTTCCTCTGTTTTATATTATTGCAAAATCAATATCTTTCAGTTTCGGACTAGGCTCACATGTGAAAATAACAAATAATAATTATAATAAATAATGAAAATAATCATTAGTTGCAGCCCTAGAACAAATTATACATCAGACATTAGCACAGTGTAAGACATAATAGAATATGAATTTGTGCTCATAAAACATTAATATAAGTGTTTTTTTTTTTTTTACCTTTTACAGTCTATGGTTTTTACAAGTCACCATCAGTTTGGCCCTGGATGTAATATACCCTACATATGAATAACAAAGAGCTGTGACTAATGGGTAGTTTGACCTAGACATAGTCTACATTACATAAAGCAACTCAACTTAAAATTGCTGCTCACCAATGTGATCCTGTAGGATGGCTACATCCAGAATACTGCGCCTATACTTTGCTTCCAAGTCATTTTCACCTGCAAAAAGACAAATAGTTGTAAACCAATTTAGCATCACTAATGCCAAAATGTTAAATCATCTCATTAGTAAAGTTACTTTTTTCTGGATTCTTTTTTGTGATCTTTTTCGTTTTTTTCTTTGGAGGCATGTTTGCTTGCTGTGAGACCTGTTCAGACCTTTGAGCAAACAAACTATACACTAACTACATACAGGGATGAGTCTGTTTTTTTGCTGGGCACTGGTTGCTGAGTGAGTTGCCATGGCACAAACTGTCCAGCTTGATTGATAGTTGATTGATTTTAGTAACAGCCAATCACAACTTGACTGGGTCACCGTTGGCTTTCGAGCTCATGCACACAGGCCGTGCAAGTAAGACCATTGATATAATGAGTAAGACATGTCAAAGCGTCCTTTGTTGTCATAGGTGACAAAGGCCCGCGCTGGGGGAATTCAGGGCTGCATTCAGCATCCCTTTAACGTTTTATGAATGCTGTACAGGCAGAAACGCGCACCCGACTACATTCATCATGGCTCGTGAACGCGCACAGGGAAGGCGTGGAGTTTGGTTTTTTTTGGGGGGGCGGAAGGGGACGTACAGGAAAGGGCCATACATACACGTCACGGGGGGGGGGGGACAGAAAACACTGGGAAATGTTTAATTCCCACAATTATTTATTCAACCCTGTTCTAGTTAATGTCCGTGAAGCTTTCGCAGTTTTAAGCGTAACGTTCTCCTCATTCATCGGTGAGTGCTCTCTGTCGTCAGCCCGGAGAGGAGGGCTGACACTGTGTCACACAGACACTGAACTTCCCGTCAAGGCTCAGCACAGGCGAAAAGAGCTGCTGCCGCTGACAAAAAAAGGGGAACGACATCGAGGGTTGTCAAGAGCAGAGGACACACTCCAGTCCACAAGGCTTCTGGGCAGAGAAACGGTGCCATTGTCCTCCAGCTGAGGGGCAAGCAGAGACAGGTCTGGTTCTCTGCTAATTAGCCTGCGTGGGTCCCTGCAGAGAGAGACAGAGCACCGCAGCTAGCTGCAGCACAGGGTGTGAGTGACTGAGGTGCTTGTTTTTAGCCATAATCGGGACATTTATCTGACAAACTGATGCTGGGTTTACTGATGGGAGCCTTTATCCTATAGCCACCCCTCCCTCCCTATACCCCCCGTCGGACCCTGGCTCGGATTCGCCACTCGGGCGCTGTCCTCGTCGGGGGGTGCCGGCGGATCACCATCGCCCGGTCCAGCTAACTCCAGGCGGCGGTTCGGTCCCCTTGACCCCTGCCCTGCCTCGCCTCTCTGCCGCTCTGGCCGACCCTAGCCGAGTCCGAACATGGCAGGGAACCTGAAGAAAGGCGGGGGTCTCATCGGAATGATGAAGGATGCCTTCCAGCCACACCATCACCACCTCCACTCCCATCACCAGCCCGGGGCCGTGGACAAAAAGACGGTGGAGAAATGCTGGAAACTAATGGACAAGGTTCGTAAATTACTGATCAACGTTAACTAGCGCGTTGGATGCCTAGGGGTGCTAGCTAACTGCAGCTAACTAGCGATAAGCTAGCCAATCTTCGCCTGCTGCAGGGCTGGCGTTGCTAACGTCAAGTTAGCTAGTCAGCTGGGAGAAGACATGGTTAGCTAACGTAAGCTAATTTTCGAAACTGTGGTTTTGCACCGTATGTGCCAGGCTCCCTCGTAACAGAGTAAATTACAATGACTTTTAAAGCAGCCTAACATTGACGTTAGCCCACGGACAGAACAAGGGTTTCTTTATCACATCGTTTGCTAGTGCTGAGCCACTCGCTGGTAACTAGTTGTCGTACCGTGGTACAACTAGCTTGTTTGACCACGTTTAAATACTATGATGTATCGTAAACATTGGCATGAACAAAGAAGTAAGATTTGGCAGTGAACTGAAATTACAGTGGGTTCTAGCACAGCAACAGTTCTCCCATACATCGTTACTGAAATGTTTGCAGTCAACAGTCTGTCAGCCCTTGCAAACTGTAACAAAGCATTGAGGGAAAAAAAGAAAAGAAATGTGTCCATTTAACTAGGCCAATTATGCACTTTCACAGGGAAGACTCATTTCACAGCTTTACTTCTCTGAAAAAAAGTCTGTAGCAGTTTGACCCCCAGTTTCCTGTGAGATTCACACAGCGCTATTAGAGTGAATAGGAAGACAAGACACTCTTTTGTGTCTCCTCTTCCTCTTTGAGGCCTTTGTTTAGAGCTCTGATGTTAAGAGACCAAGTCATTTTACAAAGCTATTATTAAAAAAAAAAAAACACATTTCCGTTATTTAGCTTCACTGTGGTAGATTATCTGGCTGGACTGTTTTCCACATTTGAGCAGGTACTGTACCTAACACAAATAAGAAAACAGAAGTAACACCTACGTCAGTCTTTATTTTGTGTTCTCAGTGAATGTTCAACACTCTTTTATAAAGTTTGTGTGTCTGTCTGCAAACCTAGATAAGATGATTAAAGAGCTGACCCTATACTACTTAAACCACCTGCAGTCAGGTTAGCTTTTGCAGTTTACAGTATGGGAATAATTTACCATATGACATCTGATCCAGTAAAAGATTTGAGGGGCAGCACCACCGAGGTGAAAGAGTATCTTACCTTTTGAAAAGGATATAAGACCAAAAGTATTTTTACTCCACCACAATGTTTAAAATAGCAGCGGAAATATTGTTCTGCTCTGTCTAAAAGAAAAAACACAGCCCAGCATACTGTAGAACAACACCTGCAGAATAACAATGCAGTTGCTCTCTGAAAATACCTCCCGCACAGAATTTAGTTAAACTTTATCAAAAGCACAAGGCTAATTTTCCACTTCAGAGTTGCCTACATAACCTTTTCTTAAAGTGTTCAGCATAACAAACCTTGATTATTGAATCCTTGTGTTTTTAAGCTTTTGAGTCGAACACAAAATTTGTGATGCCCTAAGCAAAGGTGTGTTGCAAGTTAAGCTACCTGCATCAGGTTTAAGCTTAAAATTAAACTTTTAAGCATTACAAGTTTAACCATTAGGTGTTGTGGTTACTGTCTCTGCTGTTGCATTGCTAGTTAGCTATTCATTAATCAAAACCTGAAGTTGTACATGGATCATTTCACCATCAGCCATAGGCTACTAGGAAATATTTTCTTATTTAACCAGACGGATAACCACAAGTGAATTTCAGGTCATATGCTACTTAAAGATATTATGGATATCATTATATCAATGTTGTGTTGTAGTAAAGCTCAGTGACACACATTTATGAGCTTGTCTTACCGTTGTAGCTGGGTGAAATGAACTATATCTGATACTGTTAATCATCATATCCACATTGGTAACATTTCCTTAAAAATCTTCTTGTCTAAAATCAACAATAGTCCTATTGTCACATTATAGTCATGCTGACATGTAGATGTATGATTACATGTAATAATTTATTTAATTTTTTTCCCCACTATTTCCTCCAGCTGTTAAAATACTGAACTTTACCATTTTTTAATTTTGTGTTTTACCATTCACAGTGTCTGGTAGACAAAAAATGATGTTCTGCCCTTTTAGGGTAGCACATTGATTCATTCATTTGTTCATTCATTTCATTCTGTGCCATTTGTGCTTAAACAAGTGTAGTAAGACAGCGGCCACTGCATCGGTTTAATCCATTGATAATAGATAATCATGTTGGTGGAGTTACCTTGGCAACAGTCTATCTGGTCTCAGACATAACCAGTGTGGACCTACTGCATTTGGAGGCCTGGAGAAGCGTTGAAGGAATGAGGGCACAGTGTAGGTAATGATACTGAAGGCATTTTAGCTTTCAGTTCAGTTGCCCATGTAGCCTAGTCAAATCACCCAAAATACAAAATATATAAGTATTATCCTAATAGTGTGCTACATACCTTTTTTAGTAGCAGTTCTAATGCATCTTTAAGCTCTTCCTTCTCCTTCAGTTGTATTTCAGTTTGGTAATTGAAATTATTTAAATAGATGAAATCATCATAGCTTTGCTAGTTTCATCTGGTCAGTCTAATGCTGAGTGTAATATGGATAATCCCAGTGACTAATTTTAATCAACTCTATTGTGGTAGCTGCATTTACTTGTGCTTAAATCATCCATATTAGATCTTGTAGTGTGTGTGGATAGATAGATAGATAGATAGATAGATAGATAGATAGATAGATAGATAATGTAATATTGCTTACGTTTTGTCTTTTACTTGTTTTAAAGGCTGCATTACAGTAAAGTGATGTAATTTTCTGAATTTACCCGACTGTTCGTGCAGTTCTTTTATTAAGCTTTAACCACTTAGTAATTATATCCACATTATTGATGATTATTAATCTAAATGTGAAGATATTTTGTTAAAGCACCAATTATCAACCCAGCAATATTGACATTAAGGTATTTGGTCAAGAATATCGTGATATCTGATTTTCTTCATATGGCCCAGCCCTATCTTGTAGTACCTAACCCAGTAATGCTGTTCAGACACCAATGGAGGCCCACATGCTGAAAACATTTCATGAAATCAGTACTGCTACTATAGTACAACTGTAGTAGTATCCTACTGGTATAGTGTGACCTCATTCTTTTTGAGAGGCATTTGGTACAATGATAATGAACTGACTGGTCTACTTACAAACTTAAATCAAATATTTCTAATTTGTTACACTCTCAGTAGGCTATATGAAGCATGGTCATTCGGTGGATTCATGAGATGTCCCTTTTTAAGTCTGACACCTTAGGTGTGGAAGGGAATACTCTTAATGATAATTATGACCACTATTAGATATGAATCTGTGGCTGTTCAAGAATAAATTTAGAGGAACTGATGAATGGTATCATATAAATAAATACATACAGAAAATCTACTATAATATAATACCTAA
Organism: Perca fluviatilis; assembly: GCF_010015445.1. Taxonomy (NCBI): domain Eukaryota; kingdom Metazoa; phylum Chordata; class Actinopteri; order Perciformes; family Percidae; genus Perca; species Perca fluviatilis. The sequence continues at coordinate 30,194,511 of NC_053113.1, read as the reverse complement.
GTATTAAACAAGCAGCTTAGTTTTTGTCAGAGAGGTTTTGGCATAGAAACACATGGAATTGAAATTCAACATGTTTACAATAAATATGTGTATTCATGCATTAAAAGTTGTTTACTATTGATAATTGATAAATGTATGTGTTCCCAGGCCTAGATAAATTATAATCTGATTGATTATAAGATATCCTGCTAAGTCTTTTCAAGTCTCGTTTTCCCATAATGACAAACTGATTGCTTCCAAAAAGAAGAGTCAAGGAAATTCAAACCGACATTCTTGTAATGCGATTCCTGCCATATTTCTTTCGAACACTCTCGCATGATTAGTAGACAATAATTTGGCCTGGTCTACAAAAGAATGAGCCATGTCCTGTGTTGTTGACATGCAATTGTTCGGCCACCGTTGAAGCTGACAGCCTAGCTCTGTTTCACAGCAGGTTCAGATCAGGACACAAGACACAGAATTTTTGTATGAATGTGTAGTTTTGTTCCACTGCGATCACGCAAGTAAGTTAGGCTTAAATGCAGTGGTAAGTATGACAGCAACCATACAGAGCTTCATGTCGGAGTGTTCTCGTCTGCGAATCAGTGTCTTTTGTATTGATCAACGAAATGACTCAGACACACTGCAGCAAGACGGTGAGATAAGTGAGGAGAGGTTGAACATTACAGAGGATTTAACATGTATTCCAGCAGTCTAGTGAACAGGCACGTAGACTGACCATCGAAAGGGGAAGTCTAAATTTCCATGTTTTATAAAGCTGTCTAATAGAACATTATCTCTCTGCTCACCCATTACAGAATCCACCCCACCCTCTGTTGTGTCAATGATTGAGCCCAGTCAAGCTGTTTGACTTTGTGTCCCTAAAAAAGGCTTTTTTTTCTGTCTTTCATAACTGAAAAGTTTATTTTGTGACATTTCATTGTAGTTGAAGCTTATATCCATGTTGTCAGTATCACAGTCAGGGCTTCAGCTGTTCAAACTTGCAAGGCAATCATGCTGAAATGTTAAATAAAGAGAATTTGTGTTTGAGGCAGAAGTGGTATTACGGTGTGCAGATTGAAATGAGGAAGTGTAAACATATCTACAGCTTCTCAAAACATGCTGAAGAAATGGAGAATCAGACTCATTGTTGACATGGTAGTCCCATAATAAGGCATTGCTGTGCATTTCTACAAAAAGACATCTGTATTGTAAATGAATAAGAAATGGAGATAATTAGCTTCACAATGAGACCAGAAACTGTCCATGGATAAATTCAGATATGCCTTTTGTCTTGTTCCACTTTCATCTTTTTTGTGTAGATACAAGAGGAAGTAGTGTGACAGTGCTGCAATAACTCATGACTTCATAAGGGAGTAAATCCACAATACTCAGTGTGTGCCATCAAATAATGTGTAGACCTGCCACACTCTGAAAGCTCCAAGCTTGACTCTGACAGGCATTTTAAGGACATCAGTCTTTGCCTTTGCCTCTTCTATCTGGGCTCACTGACTGATATTTTGCACTAAAGATGAGTGCTCTAATATAGAAAAGACTCTGTCTATTTGATATAAATAATGTCTTACTGATGTACGGAATGGAAATGTACGTGCAGTGGCGTTATAGATAACTCAGATTTTCTTTCACTTTCGATCGCCACCCTCTTTCTTACACATCTTCTGTCTCATTTTTCTTTCATCTACCTTATTTCTTGCACCCACTTCTTGTGTCTAACTGTATCGTGTCTTCCCCCTCACATACCTCCCTTTCTGCAGGTGGTGCGCCTGTGCCAAAACCCCAAATTGGCTCTAAAGAACAGCCCCCCTTACATCCTGGACCTGCTGCCAGACACATACCAGCACCTGCGCACCATCTTGTCTCGCTACGAGGGCAAAATGGAGACTCTGGGGGACAACGAGTACTTCCGGGTCTTCATGGAGAACCTAACCAAGAAGACCAAGCAGACCATCAGCTTGTTTAAGGAGGGCAAGGAACGCATGTATGAGGAGAACTCACAACCCAGGTGAATAAAGTTGATACAAATGTTGCAGCTAGTTTAATATTAATCAAGGGGATATGATTCTGGAGGTGTAAGGCTCCATATAGGTTATCTGCTCTCTTCTCAAACCGTATTGCTGAGCCATTGCATTGACTTTCTTGTGAACAAACCCATTTGAAACGGGAATGTGAGGTGAGAAGTCTTTGTATCACGACAACCACGCACCTCAAATTCATTCATTCGGTTTGAATAATTAAGACTGCACAGACACAGAGTGAACAATTGCACCCATCCACAGCCCCCAGAGTGGTTGTAGCTCAACATGTCTCAAAACGAGGAGAGAGGAGTTGTGGTTTGAGCATGTGAACGTCTGTGGTCAGAATGGCGCTTAATCTACAGCTGCCTGTCTGCCTGTCGCTTTGTTTTTGTGTCTCCCTATCGCTACCATCTACTTGAACATTTCTCTCTTCTGGTAGCTGTCTTACTGTAATGCTTCTTTTTTTTTTATCACACTGCCTCCGTCTATGTCTCTTTCTTTTCCTTTACATTCCGTAATCTGTCTCTGTCCCTCCTGAAAACAGACACACAAGTGTATTAGAAATAAGCAGTTGTGGAGGGACTAATGGAAGTGTTATTAATGAGATATGCCTCTTGTTTCCTTTGTTTATAAAATACCAAATGAGAAAAGGCATTATTTTGAAGACAAGATATACCAAAGAAAACCTTGAGATAAAATTTAGCTTCTTATAAACAAAAAGTTATTGCTGTGTTAATGAGTAGACTCTCTGGGCTGTAGACTAGCTGCTGGATGAAGCTGGTCTTACCTCCTTGCTTTTATCACTACATACGGGTATGTCTTTTGGTTATCTGCATGCTTTGGGCAAATGCTGTCAGACAAAATTGTAATAGGCATTATGTACAGTACGTAATGACTTACTAAGATAGCCCTCATTAGGTTTCTTTAGGCAGTTCCATACACGATGTGGGCCAGTATTGTTTTTTTTTCTCTAGAATTGCCTCCGGGGTGGTAGCTTCTCTTGCTGGCAGTGAAAAAAATGACTTGCAAAATACTTTTTTTGAAACTGTGTTGTCCAGGTGTCTTTTTATATCTGGCTGCTGTAGCTGCTGTTTTCAGAAGCTTTTGGATTGGTCAGTCGTACAATGACACCAAGTGGGTGTGGAAATGATTGGGCAGAAACCAAGGCCCGAGGGGTATAGTTAAAAAAGGACCTGGAATTTGGTACATTCATTATGTTTTACCAACATCCTTAAACCGCATCAATAGCAGTTTACGCGGCTTTGTGCATTAGTATCATAAAGGCAGTGTTATGTCAGTTTCATCATATTGAATTAAATATCAAATAATAGTATTCAACTCTTACTACCTCATTACTTTTGTTTGAGCTACCAGGTGTTCTTTGAAAGGGACAGTCCACCTCCTTTGGAAGTAAGAGTTGATATTCTGTTTATTGCATTTAATATTAGGATTTAACAGGTGATTTGCCCCATCGCTGTAGAGAATTGAAACTGTCATGAACCATGAGTCAGCATGCAGCAGATAGCCCTCTGTGGGTCACGGTGTTTCTGGTGCTGGTCTTACAGGCTTGTGTCATGACTTTGAGATGTATGTTAAGTCTTTGCAAGAAAACATCTGTATTCCTACAGACTAAGTAAAGGGAGAGGTAAGCTTTACTGTAGGTTGTATGTAAAGCTGGTTTAAGAGTTTTCTGGTTTTACCAAAAATAATGTGAGGAAAAAGTGACCTGGAAATGGGTAGATGGATAAGAACGTGAATACTGTTGAAGAGAGGAGCTCATTAGCTGGTGAATGTTTTGTTTGGCAGCGACTCATTTGAATCATATTGCACCTTACCCTTCACCTTACCTTTTTTTTAAATTAGTGTAACATTATTTTTTAAAGGGAGTTTTTAAAACTGCTAGAAATCTTCCTGCTTTTCTGAAGTTACTTTACTCTTTAACCCTCCGTCTCTTGTTTGAACCGTTTCTGCTTTGAGAAAATTGGGTAATAGTTTTATCTACCCAGTCCAACGTGATACATCCTCATCTTATTGCTTAGTTCCTCAGTGACATTGTTCTTTCTGTGCTGCCGTGACAGTAATCTTGCAAACAGAAAAAACCCACTACAAGGCAACCAGAGAAGAGGAAGCCATATTTACCATGAGCTGGTGGTTGATTTTCTTTTAGCCATTTTAACTGTGCAATTTATTTTCATCATCACTTCATTGCACAAAGTGGCTGCATATAAAGACATTTCTGGTTAAAGCAGAGGAAACACACACACACACACACACACACACACACACACACACACACACACACACACACACACACACACACACACACACACACACACACACACACACACACACACACACACACACACACACACGTACAAACGTAGCCAGGCATTACACACAAAGGCTGCTATTGTCTGCGTGGAGAAGGCAGTGGCAGTGACACTAACCAATGGGTATCAGCCCACTTAAGAATGCTATAGAATAAACCAATGATGTTGAGCCGCTAGAGAGACTAGTATGGGGGTGTTTGGGAGGGGAGGACAGCAAAAGGGGGAGGGGAGAAAAAAAAAAAAAAAAAAAAAAATAATTTCAGTGCGTAAATGCATAAAGAATAGTTTGATAATACACTGCTTTCACTGTGTTCTTCAATGCAGCCTTAATTAAAATATGAGAACAATGACACTTATTATTTCCACCAGTGTGACTTCAATCAGTATCAGTGCTTGATAATTATTGACTTAAATTACTCCACTGAGGCTTAATAGCCCTTTTCAAGTCAGAGTGAACGATCCGAGTGTTTCATCAGAGCCCTGAATGCAGCGTGGGTGGATATGCTGTGTTGTGATGCTGTACAGACTTCTCCACTATGTCTTCCCCAGAGATTTAGAGCCTCTATTTATCTAGCCCCCCACTCCCATATGTCCCACACAGATTGTTTAGCTTTAGAGAAAAAGTGGAGTTGAGTGCAGTAAAAGCTTGGATTTGTTTTTTGTTGCGCAACAGTCTAAGTCTTAAAGTGATGGTTCGGAGTAATTCACCCTAGGTCCTTTGGCCCCAGAAGCTTTTTACCTGTCGGAAACATTGGGAGAGTTAGCTAGTAAGCGTTATCAGCTGAATAGCTTAGGTGGGCTAATGGACCCGTTGTTTATCTTGTAAGTTACCCCACTAATAATGCCCGAAATGATACCAAACGCCTACAAGTAGTACAAATAGGTTATGCTCTCATAAAACGATGGATTGGAAAGTGTTATTTACATAAACTTCTGTGGTACTTACAAACTTTCCAATCCATCGTTTTATGAGAGCATAACCTATTTGTACTACTTGTAGACGTTTGGTATCATTTCGGGCATTAATAGTGGGGTAACTTACGAGATACAAACGTGGGTCCATTAGCCCCTGCGCTAAGCTATTCAGCTGATAACGCTACTCTACGCTAACTCTCCCAATGTTAGACCCAGGTGAAAAAAGCTTCTGGGGGGGTGTTTGGCTCGAGGTCATGGTGCAAAGGACCCTAGGGTGAATTACTCCGAACCATCACTTTAACTAGGTAGAAGTTGAGTTGCGTGAGTAAGATGTGCCATATATCCGGTGTTTTTATATAATTATGGTAGAGAGGAAAAAAGGGGCTTCGATGTTGTTCACAGTAGAAGAGCGTGAGGATGAAAGTGAGTCAACTGTGAGCGAGACTTAATTATTAACACTTACAGCCCATTTTCAGTCAGAATCAACACCACACAGTCAGCACTTCCTACTGTTGTCTTCACTTACTTCCTCTTATGGCTTTACACAGCAACGCCAAGACATTACATACAGAAATTAATGTAGTTTTGATAGACAATTTTCTCTTATGCACGCCTGGCTGTTCATACCAGTTGCGCATTTCTCCGTGCTGGTCACAAAGTGATCTCTCTCTCTCTCTCTCTCTCTCTCTCTCTCTCTCTCTCTCTCTCTCTCTCTCTCTCTCTCTCTCTCTGTGTCTGTCTGTGTGAGTGGTTGTGTGTGTGCCTGCAGATCACCTTTCTCGCTCTAGACACAGCTGATAAGTCAAGACAGCCCAAATCACCATAAACTTGGGTGTTTTATTTTGAAATTGTTTTATTTTGTAAAGTATCCAGCTGCCCTGTGGCCTTCCTGTATGTGATTAACTACCTGGCTTGACACATTTGTTCATGGCTCCCTTGAAGTTGGTAGATTTAAAAAACAAAAAACAAAGCCATTAACTGTTTATCAAAACAGATGCAGTTTAATTTTCAATTGACTACTCCTTTCAGCTCTAGATATTTCTACAAGCCACAAACCAAAAGCTAGCAGGCATTTAGCTGTGGCTCACTTGTCTCCTATTTCGGTACCACTTAAATGCCTGCGCTTCTCTCTGATGCTCCTAAATGGACGTAGGAGGCAACCGAAACAGCACTGCATGTGATGCTAGTTAACGCTACACTTGGCAGCAGGTAACGTTAGCCTTCCGTTAGCTAGCAGCTGGATTAAACACGGTTAAAATGCTGACAGTGAAATGGTGTAAAAGTTTGTCTGTATTTCAGTGTAGGATTCCAACAGCGGGGCGTATGACAGTCTATAGCTGCCGTTGTCTGAAAAACAACACAGATGTTGCGTTCACTTGAAACTCTCCTCGCCAGCCTCGTGCTGCATTCAAAGTTATTATAAAATACCCTTTTCCCATTCAGTGGTTGTTTTTGTCCTTTAACAGGAATTTACTGGTGAAATAAGGAAGAGGCTTGATATTTATATAACCTTATATAATTTATTGTTATATAACTATTTGACTGAAATGGTTATCAGAAATAATCTCGGAAATAATTTGTTATTTAAAAAAAGACTAAAATGTTTTGACTAAAACTTGACTAAGATATATTGAGTTCTCTTTTGACTAAAACTAGACTAGAATGACGAGATCTTTAGTCAACTAAAACTTGACTAACAAAAAAAGATATGTGAATGACTAAAACTATAAGGACATTTGGCACAAGACTAAGACTTAAATTAGAAATGGGTGACAAAATTAACACTACCACTAAGTAGAAAAGTGTGGTAGTTCAGTTCAGCAAAGTATTTGACTTCTGCATTAACAGAAGCTACTAGTGAGTTGTAACTGTGATCTCTTGATGAAATGCTTTGTTAATTAGGTTTGGTTAATTGTTTTGTGTTGAGAAATTAGCGTGTTGCCTGGGTTTCTTCTTGGTTTTAATTACAGCTGCTTTGTCTATAGCCGGTGTATTAATTTATTAAAGAAACCTATAAATTAAACATTAGTCAGTCCCTCAGCAGAGGAATACAGTAGAAGGGTTGATAAATGTGGCCTCAGAAAAGCCCTTTAACCCCCTCTTCCATTAGTCTAACTGGAAACTGCTTTGACCTCTCTGTGAGAGTCTCTTTGATCTTCCTGGGCTAAGCTGCCATTACATCCTGACCACCATCGATAGTACCAGCTGGTCACAGGAAGTGGTGGACTTACATGCTTCAGGGTGACGTAACTGCACTGTGGGACAGTCTACACTGCAGAAAGTGACCTGAAGGCTATTATAATACGTTGGTGATATTATTTGTAGATGGGTGTAAATCTCTTCCGGTCTTATTTGTCTCGTATGTTATCTTTAGACACTGTTAGACTTCTGTTGCTATTGAAAGGCATTATAGCTGTTGGCTAGTGAAGTATTCTTCACTAGAGCTGAGTGGTGTGAACATTTTCACATCCCGTGTTTGGTTAAAATATTGCCACTCTCTTCCCAATGTTGCACACAAAATAATAAAAAATAATCAGCACACATGTAAAGTTGAAACAATTAGTCAAATAATCAATTAGCTAGTAGATCAACAAACAAATATTCAACAAATATATTGATAGCCAGTTCATTTCACTATTTTCTGACCTTTTTAAAGGCTAAACAATAAATCTACAATACTGGTTATTTGTAGCCCTACAGACATGGTTAATTAACGGTTTTATCCACACATCTTGTAGCCCTATACTTCACTGCCACCCCTTTATCTTTACTTGCTTCGCTCATCCCTACCTTCCTTTACTAACAGTGTACATAGCTCCAATCCTTTGCACAATAGAAAAATACATTCCAGACATGCTTCAGTGATATTACAATGAGCATCAATATTACAATTTGGTAGGAACAAGTTTCTCAAGCTTCTATTCATTCAGCCTTCCCTGCAGCTGAGCTACTGTTCAGGCTTTAGTGGCAGGTGCCATGAAGAGCCTTTCACTCAACAATGGTTTGGATCCATTTCCCTTTACTCATCATTGTTTTATAAATGTTTTAGTAGTAACTGCTCTATGTGCATACTTGTTAAGTTTGTTTTAAGATTTGAGTGCACAATAAAAATGCTAACTGCTAAGGTGAACACTGGGGGTCCTATCTTGCACTCAGCGCAATTGCCTTTATACACCGACGCATGTATCAATCCTATTTTGCACCCGACGCACAGCGGACTTTTCCTTCCACAGACGCACGTCGTTAATTAGGGAATGTATTTGCGCTCCCGGGGGCGGTTCAGCGAAAAGAGGAGGCGTGTTATGGCGCAAAAGTTCCCTGGTGCTATTTTGCAGTTTCAGAAAACAATTCCGCCACTGACCAGGAAAAAGCTGGTCTAAAGTCAGTGGCGCTAGTCTAAAGTCAGTAGCGCGTTATTCAGATGCTATTTTAGGGGCGCATGCTTGGCCATAATGTAGCATGAAAAAGAAAAATATTACTGAAAATGCGCTTTAGGTGTTTGATAGATCAGGAGGCACTTTACAGTACAGTCCTCAAAAAGTCCCAGCATTCTTTGTAGCTTGTTGTGTTTTACACAACATTTCCATGAATCATGGATGTGTTGATGACATAAATGAGTAAATATTAGAGGACTTAAAGAGACGTTATGTTGAACTACGGTGGGATTGGACACTCGATGCGACTGGACAGAGATGGAGTGGGGGGGAGGGGTGGAGGAATGGTCACAACAGGTGCAGGTGGTGCGTTTGGAGGCCCACGCTCCATGGCTGAAGCAATCCTCTCCATAGGCCTACTGTGGAGATGCGCCCGAGAGGCCGCAGCAACATCGCCACCCGGTCAAGACGGGCATTTATTACTTGCCGCATCCCAGACAGCTCCTGCTGGCTTGCTCCAGGCAAATCCGCCATCATAATGGCAATCTGCCATGGAACAAGCGCGCCTGCTCTTAAAGGGTATGTGAGATGACGCGCTGATTGGTTATTTTCACGTTACGCCCAAACCACACCTAGCTACTTCAGACCAACCCATTTTAGATTTGCGTCAGGCGCAAGACTCATTTATCCCGCCGGTATAATGGCAACAGCGGCCGAGATCCGCCCACAAAGTTAGTTGCGTTTCACATTTGATACTTGCGTTTCAGATCGTTAAAATAGGGCCCTGGGTGTGTCTTCCCAATGCAAAGTGTTGTCTTTGTCTGACACATAGTGGTGGTGAAACGTGCACGCTTGGCAGCATGAGGCCTTTGTTTCAGTGAGTCGGGACAGGTGCTTGGCACTGTTGTGTGTAATGCCACTACACAGTAACTGTCTGTACATTTGAGTATTTAATTTGTTGCACTGGTCAAATCTTGCTCATGCTATAAATCCTAGACAAAAAAGATCAGAGCATGAAATTCATTCTGCAGCTGTTTACAGTAAAGTGCTTCTGTGTTATCAATGATGTATGAAGTCAAGCCTTTGTGGACAGAGAAAAACATGGCACAGTACCTCTGGTATTTGCAAATGTCATTGACGCCCATTTCTATTTTGGTTCACTATGAGAGACCCATCCTAAAATATGACTTTCTACTTTCTGTAAACATACCTGAAGTCTATGTGAAACAAAGGTCTGTCTGTGAGAGCACAGCTCTCAACTTTGACTATCTGAAAACCCAACTTATCACTACTGCTATGATACTGTAGGAAAGGTCTGTGTGTAGTATTGCATGGAGCCATGAGGAAATGTAGCAATGTCAGATGAAAATGATTGCAGGAGAAAGTTTGCATGGATATAATTTATTCCTGTTTTATCAGTAGCAGCTGGGGTACGTTTAGTTTGGTGATGTAGCTACTCCCACTGGAAAAAAAAGAAAAAAAAAATATAGATAGATAGATAGATAGATAGATAGACAGTTTTATGATACAGTATAGTTGTTGAGGTTTTAAGATTGTGCTCAGAGAGTGGTCTGCTGCATACGTTTCCCTGCTGGTCTAGGATTGGATTTTACCTAGTCTCGCATTGCCAGACCTACCTCCACAGTGCTGCGGAGGAGGGTCTGGCTAGTCCACACAGCATTCCGGGATGGGAGAAAAACGTACTCTGGTTTTTTGACATTTCTTTAAACCAATCACAATCGTCTCGGTCACAATCGCTCTGCGCCCGATGGAGCAACGGTGTCTCTGCCGGGAAAGGCTCGGGAAGGAACTTGTTTTGGGGAAACGTTCAAAGGTTGTTTCAGTCGTGCACCAGAAAATTCTGATTGGACAGATAGTCTAGCTAGCTGTCTCGATTTACCCTGCAGAGATCTGAGGAGCAGTTAACCATAGTCCTCATAAATCAACCGGAGTTGAGAATGTCAAAACAAAGAAAGCGGAAGGTGACGGACATCCGGCTGAAATTAGGGACATCTGGCGGAATTTCTGGCAGCACCTGAGCAATCCCGGAAGTGAAACGTCGTCGATATAGACTAGATTTTACCTGAACTCTTCTGTTTCCCCACATACTGTGTCCCCTGCTATCAAACTGTCTAAATAAAAGATGAGGAAGGTGGTAAAAGGGGAAATGGTGTTGGGTTGCCCACAGAAGTGAAACATTTAGTTTTGCTAAATAACTCTTTTGTTTGTAAGTAATTTATCTGTTCTTTATTTGTGAACTTTGCCAGTAAAGGAATTAGTAATAATAAAACCCTAAAATCTTTGGCCTAATTTAGCATTAGGCCATTAGATTAAGACTTATACTCATTTCACACCTCTGTTGTTCTCTGCTTTCAGTCTAACTGGACATGCTGCCTTTTTCGTTCATCTCTCAGTACAAACCGAGATTAATCAGGGGACAAAAGGTGTTGCATCTTTCTGTGTTGTCACAGCAGGGAGTCTTAGTGAGTAAGCTAGTTGGTAGTGATGGACTTGGGAGTAAAGTAAGGGAAGCTTTTAGCGGTTAGCCTAGCAGCCAAATGGCTATCAGCGCTGGCAATGGAAAACACATTTCAGTCTTCAGAGGTTGCGGGTGTTTCAGCTTCAATTACATTTGCCTTAACTTGTAGCTTGGGGCTCTATGTGCAGATACACACACGCACACACAGCACACACACACACAAATAGCAGAGCATCATGGTTATTTATGTGACAGTGAGCAGCCTATTTATGTAGTCCTCACACTATTAGATTATGGTGATTAGCGTGATGCAATCCACTAGCTTCTTTGCCCTACAGGGTACAACAAGCACTTGCTGTTTATGCACACAGAGATAAATGAGCTCAGATATGCACTAAGATATGGCTAGTCAAGTGTATAGAGAGGATTAAGCTAAACAGTGCTGTTTTCTGTTTTAATCATCTTTATTTTTGACGTCCCAATAATCTGAGTTTAAACCTGTCTAATTTACTATTATTTAGTTTCTTATTTTTTATTCAGGAGTTTGTGTAAGGAAGCAGTTAAGCGTGCATGGGTCATTGCTTAAGTTCAGTGTAGTGTGTGTGTGTGTGTTGTGTGCTGTCATGGCTGTTTCCTGATGGATATCTGGATTGAAGCCAGTTCCGGAGAGTTGCATTTATAAAGTGATGACTGGAGCTAAATGGTAAACCAGAATTTCAAACACTTAATCCATTGTGTTTCCCAGTGCATCATCATCTATATTTATTTTTTATTTCTCTGTATATTTTTTGTGTAAACATCCACCACATTATTAAATTCAGTGTCCAAAATAGTATTAACCCTGGCCCAACAAAGCGGGTGCTCCCTTTCCCTTTGCATGTGTCATTATTTTAAACTGATGCATGCTACTTCATTTCACATGCTTCCTTGCTAACCGATTATCAAGAGTGCACCGAAATGTGACTCTTAACAATTCCCACCACTAACTAATTTTTTTAACTCGGCGACCGGATTGGGAATTAGTTTGCTTTGGGGTGAAATATTGGTAGTTTATGTTTTATCTTTATAGTTTGCATCTGCCATTTGCAATATTTCCATTCCGTTGGAATAACTGCTGTAGGCTACTATTAGCAGATCAAAACCTGTGATGGCGGACACAGTGTGAATGCTTTGCATATGACTGGACCGGCACAGTTAAAAACTGTGCTGATGTGTTGGAAGTCACATCGTGTTACCTGTAGTAAATGCCCTTTCACATGAACGTCTTGATCTAATCAGAGTACTTTAACCAGTCCTTCTGAAAAAAAGCTGAGTTTTTTTGTGATTGAAAATCCTTGATTATGCGGCACGTTTTCATAAAAAATGTTTGTGCAATTTTATGCGATGAAATTGCGGGAACTTGCAAAAAATGCGGGAACTTGCAAAAACTGCGGTTTGATGAAAAAGAGAAAGAACACCCTGCTTTTTTTAAACTTAATTTCCAAAAATAGTTTACAGATATTCAGTCATTGCAATAAGTAAACAAATAAGATACAAAAATATATACAAATATTATAATATTAAAGTAAAAATAAAAGTAATAGTCTAAACAAAGACAGACCTTAAAAAATCGTTAATATAGACAGCAGGAGCACTTAAAGAAATTTGAGTAGACATCAGATATTAAGATAGGTTTCTTATTGGATACCAACTCAAAGTACATGTCAAATTCAACCCATGGCAACAGGGGAAAATGGCTGCTCTTGTGTGAAGTAAACGCAATTTTTTTTTTTTTACTTTCTGCTAAGATATATGTGACTTTTTTGCAACGAAAATGCGGGGATTATGAAATCATGCAAGCACCGCATATTTTGCGCGGAAATCGGCAATTTATGCAGCGAAAGTGCGGAATATTTGAAAAAATGCGCCCCCCGCGGACTTTGGCTGATTATGCATTGAATTATGCGATCGCATAATTCAATGCATGGACTGTTTAACTGTTCATCTCTTACCATTCCTATTTGCAATATTTAAAGCTGATCCACTGACAAAATAAGAAAAATGTCCATATGTTTTTGAAAAAATCACGTTGATAGACTCATAAACGGAGTTGTTCAGACCTGTTATGCAATTTATTGCAATCAATTTAGTGACTTCCAAAAAATCCTCAGATTACATTAAAATGGATTCCATAGGGCCGTAGTCATTTAAAAACGAAACAAACATGGGTATGTAAGTATTATGCTAAACTCTAAGTGTACTTACACCTGATCTAGCTTATTTCATCTAATTTTGGTAGATTTGTTTTAGGGCTCAGTTCGTGTTTGATCTGCATTTCCCTTTTAGCCTTAAGAAGAAAAGATAATACAGCTGCATGATGATATTACAGCTACTTGTAAATCTGCCAATCCAGACAGGCTCTCATTCTGTAAGGTTAACCCTTGCTTGCTGTGCTGTGGTGTGTTAGGGCAGTGCGGTGCTAGCTGAGCTACTTTATCACAGCCAACAGGAAACAGGAAGGGAGCAGCCAGCTGCAAGGTCAGAGGTCAATCTATAGCATGAGGGGGATGGTGGACAAAAAAACCAGTGTTCAGAAAAAAGGGTTTGGCTTGTTGTCATGGTTAAGAATGACTGGGAGACAGAAAAAGAAAATACTATAGACATGACAATCCAGAGTAGGTCAGCAAACCATTCTCTGTACGGCTGTATCTGACTCTGCATTGTCTGTGTTGGTACAGCAGCTTAAAGAGCTGCAACAGTTGTAGGAGTGCTGGCTACTGCCAACACACACACACACACACACACACACACACACACACACACACACACACACACACACACACACACACACACACACACACACAAGCTGGTATTGAAAGCTGGAGAGAGACACAGACTGAAAGAGACGGAGAGATGCTAAAACAGATATTGACCTGTCCCGCTACATATGAGATTAGATTTGAACCCGTATCTTAGAGTTTAGAGTTTCAAAATAATATTCAGCCTGCCTTTTGAAAGCTCTCTCTATCAAAAAAACACAACAAAGTCTCATTCACTGTGCAAATCTCGTGCCAGAGACAGCTGTGCCACCCTGTGAGCTTGATGCCAGTCAGACCCGTGTTTGCTTTCACATTTATTCTTTCTCTGTCTCTTGACTCACACATACAATATGGATGTTTGCTGTTACATAGTCTATGTGGACTCCCTGTATATATGTTGTATAGAAAAAAACTATTGACCCAAGGCTTGTGACCCCCGGACGTTGTTTTAACACAATCTAAAGTGCAAATGTCACATGTTTGGGGATTGCAGGTATGGTAGGTTTACTGTCGTCTGTCTTTTGCCTAAACAGCTCCTCCTGCAAGTTTATAATGGTGGTTATTTGTTTTAGTTTTTCTTGCTTTACAAGAAAACCTTTTGTCTCAATCAGCTTCTATTTTATCAATCAGCTCTTATGTCCCACGTACATGAACATACAGTTTACTGTTAATCGTTTCAGACATTTTTCAGGAATCATTCACTAGTTCCCACTTTTCCCACTTTTCCCACAATATGCTGCTTTTCTCCGTTTTACATAATTGGAAACTGAATACTCTACGTTGGGGTTTTGGACTGCTGGTCGTAACAAAACGAGACATTTGAAGACATCTTGTGTTCTGAGACATTGTGATGAAATTTGTTTTCACAATTATTTTGACATTTTGTACTTTTTTAAACAATTAATCGATTATATAATCTGTATTATTCTATAATGAAAATAATTGTTGGTTGCAGCACTAATTGCAGTTTTGTTTTGATACATGGTTAACTTATTTTGTAAAAACTGTTGCTGGAACACAGGGGAGATAGAAAGGCTTTTTTAGAAGCCACTACTACGCAGTGGCATACTCCAAGTCACCCGTCTTTTGAGCTAATGGACAACCAAAGGCCGCTGCTCTGACAGAGCTCCAGGGCTTGCAACTCCTCTCTTCCTGCTAGCTACATGCCCGGTGTATGTGAGTGAGAGAGCGGTCAGCGAGCTTGTTACGCCAGCAATCTCTTACCACAGTTCCAGTTAATCTTTTAATGTGTGTAATTATGTGTTGAGTTATTTAAACAAACGATTGGGGAAATATACGCCGCTTGTCCGCGAGTCTCATTGATAGAGCCTGCGGCTGGATGTAGCTCTATCAATGAGAGCTAGCTAGCTAGCCTCCTCTTAGAATTCCTCTGAAATTCACAAATATTCATTAACTTGAAATCGGACACAGTTGTTACCTTTATAAGACATTTAGCTAGATGTATACGTGGCGTGACGAAATTCAAACTGTAAATATACTCGAATTACGCCAAAAATGAAGCTAACTATCCGTGATTTGTAGCTACACAGGTAGCTAGGATTGAAGGGACAGTTGCAGCTAACGAAAGCCCTAATCTTCACAAATATTCATTAATTTGAAATCGGACACCGTTGTTAGCTTTATAAGACATTTAGCTAGATGTTGTATACGTGGCCTGACGAAATTCAAACTGTAAATATACTCGAATTACGCCGAAAATGAAGCTAACTATCTGTGATTTGTAGCTACACAGGTAGCTATGATTGAAGGGACAGTTGCAGCTAACGAAAGCCCTAATCTTCACAAATATTCATTAATTTGAAATCGGACACCGTTGTTAGTTTTATAAGACATTTAGCTAGATGTTGTATACGTGGCGTGACGAAATTCAAACTGTAAATATACTTGAATTACGCCGAAAATGAAGCTAACTATCCGTGATTTGTAGCTACAAATCACGGGCTACATCCAGCCGCAGGCTCTTATCAATGAGACTCGCGGACAAGCAGCGTTTATTTCCCCAATCGTTTGTTTAAATAACTCAACACATTATAATTACAAACATTAAAAGATTAACTGGAACTGTGGTAAGAGATTGCTGGCGTAACAAGCTCGCTGACCGCGCTCTCACTCACATACTCGGGCCATTTAGCTAGCAGGAAGAGGGGAGTTGCAGGCCCTGGAGCTCTGTCAGGGCAGCAGCGTTTGGTTGTCAATTAGCGCAAAAAGCAGTGACTTTGCGCGGGTATGGAGTGCTGTGGGCTGCCGTGACGGATCTCCAAGTACCTCATAGCAGGCCGGGGTCTGTGAAGGAAGGCAGGCCAGGCGGCAAGGCAGCAACACAGGCCGCACCGGCCACCGAACTCCGACACACAGTCTTACCAAATTTGCAATTGGCCATCAATTTTCGTAAAACGGCCCATATTTGAGCTTTATTGATTTCTCGCTAAAAAAAGTCTCAGAATTGAATTTAATAACGAAATAGCCCGACGAACAATGTATAACTTTGCAGTGTCTGAAATATGAGACCTGCTGTCGAGTCTCCCATGTAGGGATGCAAATTATCGATTAATTCATTAATCATTAGTTGACTGACTTTATCGATCGATTAACGATTAACTGATACCGGCTTTTTTCCTGAGAATGTAAATTTCTGACGGTATCAATAGTGTCTTTAACATAAAAAGCAAAATATTGCTTATATACTGAATACAAATGCATGTTATATTGCTCAGTTGATGTTTTATTGTACCAGTTGGGATACGGTACAGATAATGGCATTTATGTAGTTTAACAAAATAAATTATGCAAAGCCTGGTTGAGTTTGTCAGCTAAATTATCAGCTGTAGGTCTCTCTAACGTGAGAAGCACTGCTGACTTTACCTGCCAGTCGTTTCCAATGTAGTGGCAAGTGATTGTTATGTAGCTCTCTGTAGTCAGTGCCGTCCAACAATCCGTCGTCAGAGCCACATTAGCCGCGGCTAACTGTGTTTTTAGCTCAGCCTTCTTGTTTTTGTAGCGTGCTTCCAAGTGGGTAGTAATGGTCGCTCGAGAAGGGATATTATATCCTGGCTCCATGTAGTGTAATAACTCCCGAAATCCCTCACCGTCAGTGGTGCTAATTTGCATCATATCTTTTTCGATCATGCCGCAAATCCTCTGAGTAATGCCCTCCGCTTTCCTGTGGTCACAGACTCTCCTTCCCACCACAGCAGCGATTGTAGGTTGTGAAGGCGACAGACTTCCTCCCTGCAACATGGCTGCATGCAAGTTATGAAGGTGGTATCTTAGCGAACTCGTAGAGCTGCTGAACTTAAACGTAGTACCGCAGAGTTTACATTGGGCGTCTTTGTCATCATTAATTAATTTGAAAAGCTCCCACACTCCGCTCCGTTTTGACCGCCTCAAGTTTGTGTCGGGTCTCTCGCCGCCCGCGCGAATCTCGTGTTACGTTCAATTAGGCCTACGTCCTGTGGAAAACTGTCTTAGATTGCAATGTTCAGTTAGCCGACAATTAATTTAATTTAATCGAGTAAATTCTTAACGACAATTAATCGATAGTCGATTAACTGTTTACACCCCTACTCCCATGTGTTTCTATGTAGTTTGCTCAAACCAATCAGCACGTAGCTCATTCTGAATATTAATTAGCATACCATATTTGGAAGAAAAGCTCTTGTTCCAAATAGAGCCATATTCACAGGGTAGTTAAAGGCCTAATAAAATAGCATTCGGGCAATTTTCAGCCCAACCAATGTTACATACCCTATTAGGAGACGTTAAGGAACAGTGTAAAATACCCTATATAATCATTCTATCGCCCCTTTAAGTAGCCTCCATGAATGTTTAAAGTTCAAAGATGAGAGGAGTGGATAAGTGGATTCATAAGATGGTAAAATAACCTAGATGTGGAAATGAAAGCTTTCAGTGAGGAGATATTAATTCCACGAGAGAGAGAGGATACCTGTGTTCATATGATTACCTTGAAGATGAAAGTAAAGCAGGAGAGGGTTGTTGTAACTTTGATAAAAGCACAGGGTAGAGAGAGGTTGGCTCAGTAGGCCTAAAAAGCAGATGAAACAGGAGGACCTCCTGCTGAGGTGATAGCTGCTTAAGAAAACACACAGACATGCAGTGTCCCAAACGCTCTGTGATGACACTGGAAAGGGAAGACCTTCATGACTACTGTCGTGTTCCTACACAAGCTCCTCAGGGAAATGCCAAGAGTAGTTGAAGGGCGCATTTTCCACATTGAGTCACTGATTAGGATAGCCCTGCATTCAAAAACGTACAGTCCCTGCATCTGGCTCCAAGTCTTTTGCTGTAGATTTCAAGTGGGCAAAGCAGTTCAAAAGATTAGACATCCAGCTACAAGAGTGTTCACTGTTTGAGGATCATTTACTGCTGAGAGGGTGTAAATACAAGGCTTTTATTGCAGTTTGCGAGCATTGCATTTTCTCATTCAGATTCTTGTCTGCTCCCTCTAAGGTAAACTATCACCCTAACAAGCACTGGTCTATTTTTGGCAGGTTCTCAACATACACTAATCTTATTCATCCATCTTCAGTCACTGTCCTTCCTCATTTACTCTTTCCACTCCCCCCTCGCTCCACTCATAGGGTGCATAGTGTAGTGTAGGGCAGCTGCAGTGTAGCCACGCTTTCATTGCTGTCTCTCTTGTGCATGTCAATTCACCCTGCACGACAGCCAAGCACAATCTCCCTCTGTGCTGCCTCATAAATCATGTCTTTCTCAGCATAACACTTCTAATGCTGTGATGGGGTTCAGGGGTATGGTGACATTGTGCGGCTTCGTTCTCTCGTTTCTCCTGTCTTCCTCAGTTATATTCTTCTCATCTTACTTATGGTCATCTTTTTTCTCTCCTACTCTTCAGTCTTTTTCTCAGTCTTTGCTTGTTGACCAGCCTTTTTCACCTGCAATCAGAGCTATGTACTAGGATATCCTGGCTGCTAAATCTCAGTCACTCTGTGATCGTATGTGTGTGTCTGTGAAGACGGCTGTGTTGTCTCTCTGGACCGGTGACTATTTCTGTAATGTGGAAGCAGCTAGGGACAATCCTCAGTGGGAGAAATCACCAAGCAGAAACCTTACTGCATATTTTAGAATGTGTTATTCTTTTGGTAGTGTAAAGTTTACATTTTAATCATGTTTTTTTTAAGAGCTAAGCATTCATTCACATGGCCTCCTCACGTGTGTCAGGACTAAATTGAAGAGTCACTGAGTTTGCCCTGTGGAAAAACAAGTAAAAACAAATGTAGCGTTACTGTTAAGCTTGTCATGCATTTTTCTTTTCTGGGAAGTTGAAACCCAATCCCAATTTCCCACACCAAGGCAATGCTAATACCATCCAGAAGATCTACATCTACAACCACCACCCATCCATTTTACCCAACAACAGTGGCAACATCTATGTGCATTTTACTTCACTGTTTGTTTCATCCTCCTTTTAAGTAGACAATTATATATCACATACCAGGAAACCTCAATTTCCGGTGATGGTGATGACTGACGTTTTTGACGCCTTTTTGTTTTCAGTTTTTTTTTTTGGTGCTTTTTCCAACGTTTTAAATTGTAAAATGTTTCTTCTACACATTTTCAGCGCTTATTTCTACGTCCCATATTTTGTGATATAAAACTGAAAACGGGTCAATTTGAGCCGAAGTCAACACAAAGGTTAAGCTTTTGGTCAACTATTCAGAGAAGCTAGCCGAGTGGATAGCAACGCACTGTCCTCCACACAGACACAGTTGAACGTCTTCCCAAAGCTACCAGTGGACCATGAGAAAAGAGATTTATCTTCAACAAACACCCCTAAAACAAAGGTATAATGTGGGTGTATGTATTGCCATCTTAAAGCTATAGTGCATTGTTTCTGTCTGAGCCCATGAGGAATTCTAAGTAATGACAACAAAACTGTCGGTGCGTCCACATGATACAAGCCTTCCATGACCGTGCATGCGGCCCCACCCCTCCTCCACGCAGTTGCTAGTAGCCAATGAGGACAAGGAGGATTAAAAAAACATGGACTCTTCAGAAGAGGTAATTATCTTCACTCGAGTTTCTGCGCGCAAAAGTCGCCGGACGACACAATCTTAACATAGACATAATGAGAAATCCAGAGAAGGTTGTGTGGAGCTAATAGTCTTAATTAGCTTTGTAGCAACTCATTTGGCAGTGGCTTGAATGTAACGGACGTTCATTATTATCACAAAGTTATGCACTGAAGCTGTAACTGTTTTTTTATTTGGAAGCCAAAGGATCTCACCGTCACCTCTTTTTCACTTTGAGCAAGTGTAAAAGTAAAAAATAATCTAAATACATAAAATGAATAATACATATTTGAGTGCAAGAAGTTTTAGAAAGTAGATTTTGCATTATTTTCAGGCTAATCGCATCGCTGCATTTTTGATTTGCATTGCCATAGATGGTTTAGCCAACGGAACTGCTTGGTTATTATTTATAGTTGACTGGAAATTATGTTTGATGCAAATTTGAATATTTTTTTCTATTTCACTTACTTTTTGTCATTATTTCATCTACAAGAGAAAACGTTGGTTCTTCCTCATCATGTAAACTAAGCAGTGTTAGCAGAACTCCTTATGTTGTCACTTTCCCCTGCATTTGCAAACTTATGGCTTATAGCACTAATGGCAGACTTATAACAACATAACAATTAATAATGAATTAAGTATCATTCTTGGGGCAAAATGCACATTTAAACTACCATTTGCTACAAGTTAAATCTACAGTATTTACTTTATGCTCTTCTCTTGTGTGGCTACTTGGTGACACCTGGTGCATGTATAATTCCAAAAAACTGCATTGTTTAGTTTTTTTTTTCTTTGTCCTTTTTTTCTACAAATGCCAATGTAGGCAATGAGAAAAAATTTCTGGCAAGCAACAAAAAAATAAAGTTTTCAGTGAACGTCATTAATAACTCTTAACACTTTTCAGCTAAACATTCTTAAACATGATCAGGATTGACCATCAGTGCAGTAAGTAAAAACGTGAAATCTCACACTCTCCCCTCTATTGACTTCTACAGGCGGAACCTCACCAAGCTTTCGTTGATCTTCAGCCACATGCTGGCTGAGCTGAAGGCCATCTTCCCCAATGGTCTGTTTCAGGGTGACAACTTCCGCATCACCAAGGCAGACGCTGCAGAGTTCTGGAGGCACGCCTTCGGGGACAAGTGAGCCCAATTCTATATTACTTTTCATCCATTGAACATTATATTGCCCCCGTGTTTCCAAACTTGCATCCTGGAACCCCATGGGGTCACTAACAGGGTTTTCCCCCAAAATTTGTTTGTTGAGAAGTTACTACAGAAAGAATATATAAGTGATATCTGAGAGCAATGGTTTCAGTGTCCTTCTGTGCTCTTCTTTCACAGACAATCAGTATCTTCTCTGGGACAGACAAATGTTGGGTTATTGAATACAGAGCTCTGTTAACTTGAACACGTCTTTTTGGGTGTTCCTTGACATGTAAACATGGGAACCAAAGTTCTATATGATCACACACATTTGAATTAATCAATCCCCAAGTGCACACAGTTAAATTAGATTTTCAGCAAATGTAGTCATACGAAAATAATTCAGCAACATGGAACTACAAGAACCGATAGCTGTGTGGTTTATGTATATCTTACAAATTCAGCAGGAACTGATCAACGACATGGGACCATTTGGGAAAGAAAAGTACTGTATTTTGCAAATATTGCCCTAAGTTCAAATCTGGTAGCTGTCTCTTTAAAAGATTGCATCACGTCAGCATGTATGACCAATGCACTGAAAAAGCACTTACACAAAATAGCATTCACTTGTGAATTAGGGCTGGTAGATTATGTAAAAAATCATTATCACAATTATTTTGGTCAATATTGAAATTATGATTATTTAAATATTACTCATTGACTTTTGGAAAGATGTTGAATTTATTGAAGTTAAAAAAAAAAGTGAAACAGTTGTGAAAACACCTCAAACTGTGAAATGTCCCTTCATACTTTTCACGTTTTTTCTTATTCAGAACACAAGACAAAATAAGGGTTTACTTGCAAACCTAAAGTGCAAAATAGTCGTTCTCGATTACTCTGTTTTTGTGATCGTTAGGAGCCAAAATTGTAATCACGATTAAGAATCTGATTAATTGCACAGCCCTATTATGAATTATTAGAATTTAGTGATTCACTGGAAATGCAGTTCATATCTGTATTTAGACATTTTGGTGGTGTATTAGATGCGGGCACCAGTGAATTAAGTGCTCATGATGCGCTGAAGGAGCATGCAACAGACCAAGTTACCCAAAGTTCTAATCAATGTCACTGCACCTATGGTATGCTGTAAGGCAGCCTGCTGGTAGTTTACATTCAAGAGTCCTGATGTTTTGGTCATGTGTTTTTGTTGTGTTACAGGACCATTGTGCCTTGGAAGATGTTCCGTCAGTCTCTCCATGAGTTTCATCCCATCAGCTCCGGACTGGAGGCCATGGCCCTCAAGTCCACCATAGACCTCACCTGCAACGACTATATCTCGGTCTTTGAGTTTGACATCTTCACCAGGCTATTCCAGGTAGTGAACACACACACACACACACACACACACACACACACAAAAAAAAAAAAAAAAAAAAAAAAAAAAAAACACACACACACACACACACACACACACACACACACACACTCTCTGCACCAGTTCTCCTTGTTGTCATTGCATTGTGAGTTAATGAGAGGTGAAATGTACAAAGTAACAGGGTGATAGAGAAGACAGACAGTAATTCATAGCAGTCTGTTAGCCTTGGTGTTGGAAACAAATTTCATTTGAGCAGCACATAATGAACTTAAGCAAATCTGCCACTTATTTTTGGCTAACTTTATCAACTTGTTAGCAGGATGCCTCCAGACTTATTCACACTGTCAGACGGGACTGAAGTTGAAAGTTTCCTCCGCTCTGCTCAACCAGTACAGATAGAAATGTTTACCAATGATTTTGTCCTCTTCATTGGATGTCTGATGTTGCTTTATAAGGCCCAGGCAGGTCTGTGTTCTTTCCAGATAGAGAGGACAGCAATCATTAAATGCGTTATCATGTTGTTGTTATGTACTTTCTTACTGCTAGATGAATAATTAACAACAAGGATGACAACTTGTCGAATAATTCCCTTTGTAATTGATAGACCACACTACTAACATACAGCTCATACGTAGGCATAAAATAGAACAGCAAAGGATAGCGGAAGGGGGGAGGGCAGAGGGTGGGTTTATCAGGCATCATCTCCAGAGTTTATCCATAGTATGTAGTGCAAGCATTATAATTAACCCAGTACCATATGTAAACAATTGATGTTTTATACCATCTCATCTGTATACTTAACTTGATGCATTTTAATGTATTAATTAAATTAAATGTATTATGTAAAACCTCTTTCATTATATTTTGTATGCAGTAGTGTATGTTGTTTTATTCCCTCAGAGACATTATCCTCTGCTACTTGTGTGCAGAGCACCGACAGGACTAATGAAGCCTAAACAGATTACAGACATTTCCTATGACACACCCTCACTCAGAAAAAAACCCTTCTCTAAATGTCCTCAAAGGCAGAATAGGAAGTGAGCCTGTTGTCATTTTGAGCTCTTTCCTTGATATGCAGTAGACTGTGGATGATATGCAATTTTTTTCTTTATTATTACTATCAAAAGCCTTTCAAATGTTTTGTGCAGTATATGTAGGTTGAACGATGGGGTGGTGATTATATACCAATATATTGGGAAAGTTTAGTTCCTCTGTTCAGTTAAGTGTAAAAAGAGCAGGTGAAGCACACTTGTTTACTAACCCTGCCAGTCTGCGATGACTTTACACTTAAGGGTACAAGAGAGATGAGATACAATATGTCAAACATGAATCCAGCAAAAGAGACAGTTTTGACTTGTCACTTCCTGTGTGCAAAAAGTATAAATAACCAACATTAGATTTATATTTGGGCAAATACGGTGAAGCTACAGAGGAACAGGAGGATTTAGCCTAATAAAGAAAGAGTTGAATGTGTACATAAGTGCGTTGTTGTGCTGATTAAACCGTGCCGTTGACTTTTCGGCTCATTTTTAGTGTTGTACAGTATGTGCTAATTCTACTTCCTTTCACACACGAGACAGACTGGTGAGAGCAATTGCGGAACCACCTACACACTACCATACTCAGTCAGCTAAGGAGTAGTATGAATTATGTTCTATTTTTTTTCTCCTCCTTGTTGTTGGGCTAGACTTGTATTGGGTCAAGTAGTTTTTAAAGAAAGGAACATTTAAAGTTGACTTTTGCCTGCTTTATATACGGCATGGGAAGCAGTCTGCTCATGTCCATTTAACCTTCCTCATTCTGTGGCTCCAGAAGGTACCAGATGAGTTGCATGCTGTTTTAAGTGTTGCAAATTCTGCTTTAAGGACCATTTTTACACTGCTTGTCCCAGGTTGAAATGGCCATCGTAAATCACACTGAAGTTTGGTAAATAGTTGTTTTAGTGTCATCCGTGATCCAGTAAATTTCTCCATTACTCTGCTCATACTATTATTTCTGTGTCCATTCACTCACACATCAGATGAGTCACTCTGTCCTCTCGTGTGTGTGTGTGTGTGTGTAGCCTTGGTCGTCGCTGCTGCGCAACTGGAACAGCTTGGCAGTTACTCACCCGGGGTACATGGCCTTCCTCACCTACGATGAGGTCAAAGCGCGGCTGCAGAAGTTCATCCACAAGCCTGGCAGGTGAGACATAAAGAGACAGAAACACATTTCTGAACACAGTGCATATCTGAATTTTCTCTGCTCTAGCGGTCATCTCCCATTCACTTGAAATAAATAGTTTAATATCCATCATCAGTTTCTATTAGCATGTTTGGGCAGTGTGAGCCACACACTTTTATTTCCATTGTAACCACGTTCATGTGTTTCCATGGGCAACAGCATGGTTGCGGGTTTACTCAAGCTCTAAGGACCTATTTTCGTCCCTGCTGAGGAGACTGTATGTTGGTGTGTTTGAGTGTGTAATGTACATAGTCAAATACAAACATAATTTGTACCTAAGTGACTCATGGTATCTCTCTGCACACAAACACACACAAATGGGTAAATTTGTGTGAAACATTTGTTGAAGCAGCCGTCTCATCTACTAAAGACAAGTCCACTGTGTGTGTGTGTGTGTGTGTGTGTGTGTGTGTGTGTGTGTGTGTGTGTGTGTGTGTGTGTTTGTGTGTGTGTGTGTGTTGTGTGTGTGTGTGTGTGTGTGTGTGTGTGTGTGTGTGTGTGTGTGTGTGTGTGTGTGTGTGTGTGTGTGTGTGTGTGTGTGTGTGTGTGTGTGTGTGTGTGTGTGTGTGTGTGTCAATGGCCTGATTGTACACTGAAAGCTGATGTCACGGTTTAGGCTTGGCCTGTGTAGGGCCACGTTGATATCCGAGCAGTTATTGGTCTATGAGAGCGCAGCATTTTGACACTCTAAATTACAGCTTACTGTCAGTAGTGTTCTGTTTGTATTACGGGTAAAGCAGTTGTTCCACTTCTAAGCTAAACGCCGAGGCCATCACCAAGACTACTTTTTTCCACTTGTGCAGTATCTCCAAACTCGAATCCTGGAAGTTGTCACTGATGAGGAAATTCTAATACATGCATCTGTGTCGTTAGGAGAGATTAATGTAATTCCCCTTTTCTGGCCTACCTCAGTCACATACCAGTGGTCTCCAGCTTGCCCTGAATGCTGTGGCTAGTGTACAAAGACAGGCTTCTTTGCATGGGTATTCAATACCCCTGATTCTTAATTAGGCAATTTCCTGATACAAAATTCTTAACTTGTACATAGAACTGAGAAGGCAGCAAATGTTGAGTATTGGGAAGAGTGGCTGCATGTCTTTCCAGACTGATGCAGCCTCTTGTAGCCTCTGCTACCTTTCCATTCTAGAATAGGTTAAATGAGACAAACCTGACTGTGAGCAGTTGATAAAGGCATGCCCACCCATCCCATAGCATCGTTATACTTAAAGGTGCCCTTTGGTGTTATCTTTAAAAAAGTTATGTTTACATTCAGTGTTACTCACCAAAACACATTCCGTGTATCCTTAAGGTCTAACAAATGTTTTGTTGAATGCATTTCTTTCCTCATAAAACATTTGTAATGCTGATTCTTTAAGTATTTAAAATCCAGCATTGTTTAAACTTTACATCCATGTTAACTAGCTAGCAGTCATCTTCTTCCCTGTCTTTGATGGCTTATTGCTGCATATCTGAAAGTGGTACTGCCATCTGTTGATCAGTGAAATAGCGTGAAACCATTTTTATGATTGTGTATGCATGTGCATAAGAAAACGGCTCCATAGCGCTTCCAGAGATCAAACACTCCACAGGGATCACCTTTATACACCACACCATGCATTTGCTTGATGTTGACTATTTATCTTTTATTTTGGCGAGCAGGTGCGTTTTGATGTGCACGGTGTCTTCGCTCAACATGCGTCTTGCATGCTTGAAGAACATGTTTTTTTAGTGTGCACAATTTGTGAGACACCCTCCTCTATTTGATCACTTTTTTCAGTGCAACAAAGAGTGACACAACTCCAGCATGTCTTATTTCTTATGTCTCTTTCTCCTCAGTTACATCTTCCGACTGAGCTGTACACGGCTGGGCCAGTGGGCCATTGGCTATGTGACAGCAGATGGAAACATACTCCAAACCATTCCCCACAATAAACCCCTCTTTCAGGCCCTCATAGATGGCTTCAGGGAAGGATTGTAAGTCCACTGGCATTTTCTTTGGCACACTTATATCTGTCAAGCTTTTCATCTTAACCTCTGCGCTGTGTATCTGTGGCTAAGTCTTGGTCATTATTTGACTCAGTTTTAATAAATAATCTGTAAGTCAAGTTAACTGTTATATGCATTGTTTTTCTTTTTTGGTGTCATTCCTTTCCTCTTTTCCCACAAAGCATGCATCTCTGTGTAAACTATGCTTTGCATCTCACGATTGAATCTGCCTTTCAGCTCTAAACCAATCCAGCCATATCATATTGCCTGTTCCCACCATTCCAGTGTTATCATAACCAGAATAGAACTGGTGATTTCTAATGTGCAGCTAGTCAGTGGTTTAGCTGGCTGGCATTAAAGTCATCTTTTAATGCCAGCGTTGATTCTTTTAATGAAAGCTATGATTGGCCTGCCTCAACCTGTAATCAGATCCTGATTTTAAACTGAGAAAGCCTATACAGTGCATCGCCTGCATCTACAAAACCTTTATCAAATGGTAATTACACACCATCTGACCCATTTGTAAAATAGTCACGTACTCTACATGCATCATCTCGGGTATGATATTAAAACACCGTGCCAGATTGAATGAATGGACTGAACAGATGTTTTCGTTCCCACAGCCCGTCAGGTATACATCCAGTATAATCATACTAACTAATTATGGTGATAACTTTTAAATGAAAATGCCTGTTGAAATACACGAGGATACTTTAAGGCTCCCCCCTGTACATACCTTCTAATTATATGTGCCTCTTCATCTCCAGCTATTTATTCCCAGATGGCCGGACCCAAAACCCAGATCTAACAGGACTGTGTGAGCCCTCGCCTCAAGACCACATCAAAGTCACACAGGTCGGAGCAGTGTGCTTCTCAGACTGCATCCTCACTCTTTAATATCTTATGCATTCTGGCTGGTCTTTGGCATTTTATTGTAAATGTCAAATGGCTTTTTTTGGTGCGCGCACACAGTTCATTAAAGATCTCAGTTGAAAAAAAGAATTGACGCAACAGTCTAGTGCATGACCAAAAGGAAGCAGAAGTAGAAGACATGATAGAACACCACACAACACAGGAACTGAGTAAGTCAAGGTTAAGTAGCTGACGAACCAAAAGATTTAAACAAATAGCATTTTTTTTCTGTCTAACATTTATATTTAATAAGATAAACTGGATACGTGTGTGTGTGTGTGTGTGTGTGTGTGTGTGTGTGTGTGTGTGTTGTGTGTGTGTGTGTGTGTGTGTGTGTGTGTGTGTGTGTGTGTGTGTGTGTGTGTGTGTGTGTGTGTGTGTGTGTGTGTGAAAAGAAGGTAAATGCAGTGAAGGCGGCAGTAGCATGAATAATTCATGTAGAACATTATGATATAGGTATATTTAAATACCAATAAAATATATATTTTATTGGTATTTTCGCTTTAGTGTCGTAAAATAAGTTTTTAAGTGTCGAAAGTAAACAGCGTTGTGTTCCCCAAGTAAAATGTCTAAAATAAAAGTTAAATTAAGGTAAATGGTGCATTTCAGATTTTAATAGTTTTATAGTTCACGCAAATAGGTACAGTGCCTTGCGAAAGTATTCGGCTCCTTTGAACTTTTTTCGACCTTTTGCCACATTTCAGGCCTCAAACATAATATAATGTATTTTTGTGAAGAACAACAACAAGTGACACATCATAGTGGACGAATTTATTGATATTTCAACCTTTTAACAATAAACTGAATATTGGGTGCAATTATTCAGCCCCTTAAGTTAATACTTTGTAGCGCCACCTTTGCTGGATTACAGCTGTAAGTCGCTTGGTATGTTCTATCAGTTTTGCACATCGAGACTGACATTTTGCCCATTCTCCTTGCAAAACAGCTCGAGCTCAGTGAGGTTGGATGGAGAGAGTTTGTAACAGCAGTTTCAGTTCTTTCCACAGATTCTCGATTGGATTCAGGTCTGACTTTGACTTGGCCATTCTAACACCTGGATATGTTTATTTGTGAACCATTCCATTGTAGATTTTGCTTTATGTTTTGATATTGTCTTGTTGAAGACAAATCTCCGCCCTAGGTCTTTTGCAGACTCCATCAGGTTTTCTTCCAGAATGGTCCTTTATTTGGCTCCATCCATCTTCCCATCAATTTTAACCATCTCCCTGTCCCTGTTGAAGAAAAGCAGGCCCAAACCATGATGCTGCCACCACCATGTTTGACAGTGGGGATAGTGTGTTCAGGGTGATGAGCTATGTTGCTTTTACGCCAAACTAACGTTTGCATTGTTGCCAATGTTTTGGTTTATCTGACCACACACCTTCTTCCACATGTTTGGTGTGTCTCCCAGGTGGCTTTTGGCAAACTTTTAAACGACACTTTTATGGATATCTTTAAGAAATGGCTTTCTTCCTGCCACTCTTCCATAAAGGCCAGATTTGTGCAGTATACATCTGATTGTTGTAAATGTAAATGTAATGGACTGTTCTTATATAGCTTTTCTGTCTGAACGACTACTCAAAGCGCTTTACATGGTACAGGAACCATTCACACACATTCATACACTGTAGCGAGGCTGCCGTATAAGGTGCCACCTGCTCATCAGATAATCATTCACACATTTACACGGCGCAGCATCGGGGCAACTCGGGTTCAGTGTCTTGCCCAGGGACACTCGACATGGGACTGCAGGGCCAAGGATCGAACCACCAACCTTCCGGATTGGCAGGACCGCTCTACCACTGAGCCACAGCCGCCCTGTTGTCCTATGGACAGAGTCTCCCACCTCAGCTGTAGATCTCTGCAGTTCATCCAGAGTGATCATGGGCCTCTTGGCTGCATCTCTGATCAGTCTTCTCATTGTATGAGCTGAGTTTAGAGGGACGGCCGGTCTTCGGATTTGTAGTGGTCTGATACTCTTCCATTTCAATATTATCGCTGCACAGTGCTCCTGGGATGTTTAAAGCTTGGGATTTTTGTATCCAACCGCTTTAAACTTCTCCACAACAGTATCTCGGACCTGCCTGGTGTGTTCCTTGTTCTTTATGATGCTCTTGCGCTTACACGGACCTCTGAGACTATCACAGAGCAGGTGCATTTATACGGAGACTTGATTACACACAGCTGGATTCTATTTATCATCATTAGTCATTTAGGTCAACATTGGATCATTCAGAGATCCTCACTGAACTTCTGAGAGAGTTTGCTGCACTGAAAGTAAAGGGGCTGAATAATTTTGCCGCCTACTTTTTCAGTTTTTATTTGTTAAAAGTTTGAAATAGCCAATGAATTTCGTTCCACTTCATAATTGGGACCCACTTGTTGTTGATTCTTCACAAAAATTACAGTTTTATATCTTTATGTTTGAGGCCTGAAATGTGGCAAAGGTGAAACGTTCAGGGGCGAATACTTTCGCAAGGCACTGTATTTTGTCAGCGTGAGCTCCCTTTATTAAACAGTATAGGAAACACCATCTGTCTTTCAATATATCATACACATCACATTGAAGGACACATCATGTTAAATGTGCAAGATTTAAAACTGTACATTGTGAAATATTGTTAAAGACATACGTATCATCTCAGGGTTTTGTAAAGGTGTTTATGAACAGACTCGTTTTGATTGAGCACAGGACTGAAACAAAAAATTCGCCCCCACATTTTAACTTGGCTCCAGATCCTTCTGGGCTCTTTCGAAATGATCTCAGATGGTGTCAGTACTGTATGATGTTACTGTGTTTAGGCACTGAAAGCTCATAGTTGTCTCATTTTTTTCCCCCCCCTCAGGAGCAGTATGAGCTGTACTGTGAGATGGGCTCCACTTTCCAGCTGTGTAAGATCTGTGCCGAGAACGACAAGGATGTGAAGATTGAGCCCTGTGGTCATCTCATGTGCACCTCCTGTCTCACTGCCTGGCAGGTAAGAGTGTGGGTGGATGGAACGGGTTTGTGTGGGTTGAATTCTCCAAGTTAAGAGTCATAACTCATACCTGTTGAGAGGAGAACTCACTGCTGAAGTGTTCTTCTCTGCAGACGTAACCGACATATGAAAGCACATGAGCTCCTTTCATCTCTGTGTGCCGTTAACATCTGCTGTTGTGCCTGTGTTACAGGAGTCAGAGGGTCAGGGAACGGGATGTCCCTTCTGTCGCTGTGAGATTAAGGGTACAGAGCCCATTGTTGTGGATCCTTTTGACCCCAAGGACAACAGCGGGGGCTCCTGCAGGGGCACATATGGGGCTGAGGGTGCTCCATCGCCCAGCTATGACGATGATGATGACGACAGACTTGAAGACCCCCACCTTATGATGAGCAAACTTGCCTGTACAAAGGTAATATATAAGATTGTGGAAAGGCCTTTACTTAATTTAGACAAAATGTTTGCCTGAAAGTTTCTAGTCATGACACTGGGTAAGCTGTTCTGCTCCACTGATAAAACATTGAGGCACTAGGTTTAGTTAGTTCTGACATCCTGGGTGCACCTCATGGGTTTCTACTGTCGTCTTCTCTATTTTTCTGAGAGACCCATCCCTGTACAGATGAAACATTCCCTGCCTTGCCCCCTTTTCACTTTTTGGGAGCTTCAAGCACAAGGCTCATATCTCAAGTCTTTCATCTCCATCTTTCATGGTGCCAAGGTAGCAGCTTTTTTTTGTGCCTCTCGGTATTTGATATGTGAGGCATTCTCCTATCTTCAATCTTTTATGTGCCTCTGAGAAACTCTGTGTGCATTAGTCTGCTTATAAAGTAGGCGAATACCTGAGATCACACACACTTTGATGTGGTCCCTAGAATTATTTTGGCTTTCACGGCTAACCCGACCTCTTTCTCATGTTTGACCATTTCTTTAAATATACTTGTAAACCGTGAAGTACTTAATTGTACTTCATAAATTGTTTGTGTCGAAACAAAACGAGTCATGGATTTCTTTTTATTTTAAAAGAAAAAAGAAGAAGGAAAACCTTCTTCTTTTTTTGAGCAAAAATAAAGCTCTAACAAAAGTTAGATTGACAGCAGACTCTGTGGATGACTTGTGTCATTAGATATTGTCAAAAGATAAAAACTGATTCCGTTAAAATGTAGTTGATGTGATGGGTGTTTTGCTGTTTGTCCAGGTGGAGCGCCCCCCGTCACCTATGTCCATGGCTCCTCAGTCCTCTCTTCCCCCTGTGCCGCCAAGGCTCGACCTGCTACCACACAGACCTCCCAACCCCCCTGGTGCCTCCAGCCCTGGGCTCACCAGTAAGGTAACTGAATATACACAACCAACAACACCTTGTTCAGGCAAGAGAGGATATTAAAATAAATGTTTGGTAAATCAGTTAAGTATTGCATAGTCAAACAGCGTGTGTGTAGCTTGACTTTTATAGTGTATCCACAGAGTTGAAGCAGAGAGCAAAATCAGACTAAAATTTAAGAATAATTTCACTTGTAACCCAGCTGTTACTAAAGTTATGCTTACTTCTCTTACCCCCTGGACAAAAGTAAGGTGTTGAAATGACAGAGACAATAATCAGTGTATTTTATATTCTGCATAGAAGTCATTTTAAAATGCATTTCCACTCACTCACACATTCATATTACCAGATACTTCTGCTTAAATGTAGATACATGAAAACTGTAGATAGGAAGCTGGAATTGTCTTCGTATGATGAACATTTTCCTTGGTGGTGCTCATCTATGTTATGAATGTTGTTGATTTATGATGATGAATGCTTACACAGTGGTCTTGTTGCCAAACGGATTATTTTCAGAAGATAACAGCACTTCAACAGCAGTTTTCTTTGATTATGTAGACTAAATGAGTTCCCTCCATCTCTGTTTCTCCCCTCCAGGCAGCATCTCACCACAAAGACAAGCCTCTTCCCCTCCCCCCAGCGCTGAGGGATCTCCCCCCTCCTCCTCCTCCTGACCGCCCACACACAGCCGGGGCAGCCCCCGATGGACGGCTGCAGAGGCGGCCCTTACCCTGCACTCCTGGGGAGAACCCTCGAGATAAGCTCCCACCTGCACCCCCAAACCGGCCCCTGGCTGACTGGAACGCCCGGCCTGTTCCCAAGGCCCCCACCTCCTCTTCCTCGTCGTCGTCATCCTCCTCCTCATCTTCCTCATCCACCCAAGTCTCCAGTCTGGGAGTGGACATTCGAGCAGGTGTCAGGGAACTCTCCAACCGACACTCCCTCCCCTTGGCGCTGCCCTCTGCTCTGGACACACGCTCAGACTCCCAGAAGAACAACAGCTCCCTCAGTCTGGACCACCAGCTGGTCAGAGAAACACCACACACTAATCTACCATTTGGTTGGATGTGCATTCATTGGCTACATTATGAACACTTTAGTAGTAACTGTCCAAGTAAGAGAACTGAAAAGATAAACGTGTCTCCACCTTCTAACAACCCACTATACTGTACAGTATAGGTGGGTGGGTTTTTATCTTAGTCACCCTCTACACAGCCACTGTTTAATCACTTTTTTAATTGCAATCAAAGGTGTATTCATTACCTCTATTACTATTTGTAAACTCAATGTTGTTCACTTGGGTTTGGCCCTACCATCTGTGGCATTAGAGTTACGTTTTTGTTAGTGTCAAAGTAATTTTCCATTTTGGGAACTGTGTTTTTTGGCTTTCTTTGGAGTAAGTTAAAACGTTAAACATAAAGCCAGAGCCAGCAGCTGTTAGCTTAGCTCAGGAATGTGTTAATACATGAGCTTTGTGAGTTGCTGGTAGGTGGATTTAAAAAAAAAAAAATAATTATTTTTACCTTTGGGCAGAGCCAAGTTAGCCGTTTCCCCCGGTTTCCAGTCTTAATACTAAGCTAAGCTAACTGGCTGCTGGCACCAGCTTTATATACAGTATGTATGGTACAGACATGAGAGAGGCATCAATCTTCTCATCTAACTTTCAGCAAGAAATTGAATAAGCACGTTTCCCTTCATGCCAAACTATTCCTTTTAATAATTGGTTTCAAGATTCTTCACTTCAACGTTTCTGAGATTTCAGCTTCTGCTTCCTTTCCAGAGTCTTGCAGCAGTGGCCTGTCAAGATTACGACAACCCCAAAGTCAAGCCCTCGGCCTCAGCCAACGCCATCTATTCACTGGCAAGAAGGTATGTTGTACTGGCACCATAATGACATTAGAGGAGTGGAGCATCTCATCTTTGAATGACTGATTGTTGCTTACTTGCAGATCACAAAGGCCAAACAATACGTATATTAGGAAGCTCAAAACATTTCACCTTTTTAGTGTTTTATATTTCATAAATCCATATTTACAGTTGTAGTGTAAATATTCTTGGGTTATTTGTTCCCAGACCTTCTCCAGCCCAGAGGCCAGTGACTGGAGAGGAGGCACGGGACAGTGAGGAGGAGTCGGAGTACATGATCCCCTCCTCTCGCCCCGTCCTGCCCCCTATCACAGCACCACCTGTCGGGGAGACCCCACCAGTCCCGAGGCCTCAACAGGCTCAGCCTCTATCGGCACTCCAGACACCGACACAAGCCTCCACACTCAACTCACGGTATTCAAAACACTCAATTAATCCACCTCCAGCAGCACATCTCGATGAAATCACTTTGGTGACTGCAGTACTGCATCTGTTAATGGTTGTTCTTGTTGTTGTTGTTTAAATATTGTTTTTTTTTCATTGTAGGCTGACACTGGCTGAACTAGAGGATGGACCTCAAATGTATGAAGCTATGTACAACATCCAGGCCAGGTCACAACAAGCCAGAGATTCAGGTATTTTGATTTGTCAATCTTTGGATCAGGTGGACGAGGACAGCCATTTGTGTTATCTCTGCTTTTGAATTAATCGCTGGTGGAACATCTCTCTCTCTCTCTCTCTCTCTCTCTCTCTCTCTCTCTCTCTCTCTCTCTCTCTCTCTCTCTCTCTCTCTCTCTCTCTCTCGGTCTATCAGATACTGTAGGGCTAATACATTGTTTTCAATACATCCCAGACTATTCCGAGTTGCCCCCACTGGCGATGACCAATGGTCCCAGAGACCATGCAGCCGAGGACAGGGAAGAGGAGGAGAACGGCTACGACTTCCCAAAACCCCGGCTGCCAATGCCCACAGCTCGACGGACCCTTTCAGAACTGGGGGGGTCGTCTTCCTCCTCGTCATCTTCCTCATCATGCTCATCTACCACAGCTGCTTTCAGCCGCCTCTCTCTAGATTCGGACGCTGGAGCCGTAGCCTGTAAGTATACTTACCCCTGTTGAGCCAGAGCTTGCTTTTAATGCATAATATAATACATTTTTAATATTATAATATAGTTAATATTCTCCCAAATTATGGGGTCATTAACAACAAGCCATCTTATCAAATAAGGGATTTTTTACTGTGGCATTACCTACAGTACATCATCCAAGGCTATAGGTGACTGTTAATGTTTGCGCATGTGCTAGATAAAGGGATATCACCACCTCTGGCTTGCAGTGAAACTACCTAAATAGCTAGATAGAATTAGGGTAAATATGAAATTTGGGTGAACTGACCCTTTGAAATATGGGCTTTAGTGAGAGACGTGGCACTTAAAAATTTATATTTTACATTAGTGGTACAAAATTGTGTCGGTTTCATAAAATGACTTGATGTAAAAATTTAGAACAGCAGCCTCTTTGTTCAGGTACTTACTGGCCAAAAAGCTAAATTTGCTGATGAATCAATATCTTGAAGTAGAAGAAAAGTCCTCTGACCTGGAGAGCAGCCTGAAAAGTTGACTAAAGCATTTTTCTGCTACCGGATATGAGGCCAGACATTATGCAGATTTTCCAGAAGCTCTCTGAAGTAAATGTTAGACGTTGATAGATTACCATGAATTGATTGATATACATAATTTGCTCCAGTATGTGCAATCACTGTGTGCAAAAAGGGTAAAGACCAATAATTGTAGAGAGCTGCTCTGTTACATCCGTGACCTTTTTGAAGCTAGAAAAACAGTAAGTGATGCCTCCAGGATTTTGGCCATACCTCCTCGTGGAATGGCCTTCTGTATCCTCAGAATCTCATATTGACCACTGAGATGTCACAGACCACAAGGTTGTGCGGAGGTTTGCAGCTAATGCAGCATTAGTGGCCTTAGCACATTCTGTAGAAGGAGGTTGAAAAGCATTTATTTCTCAGAGTAATCTCCTTGTCTCTGCAGTGAGCTGACATTTACTTCCTACAGTATGATGATTGCCAACTGTCTGAGTGTTCCACTGAAGACTTAAATCGTTACATCGGAGGACCAATTAAGTGGCTCTCAGACAAGGCTGACAAGCTCTCAGATCATAATTGGACTCTTTTATGAGTGCTTTATTAAAGGTTGCTGCAGTGAAAAGATCAACCAGTTCACCATATGCAGTATGATTTAAAAAAAAAAAAAACTTATTGCAAGCTATTACTCAGTGGCCTGTTTGCTACAGGCGCTTCATTAAAGTGATCAGGATGCTTTTTAAATGAGATGTAAAATATTTTCAGTAAAGAAAATCTTTTTTTATAATGACCTTTTTTAAGGGTATTTAAAAAGGACTGGATCTTGTTTCAGGTTTAACCTAAACTTAAAACTAGAGTTTTCCAGACCTTTTGTTTGGCTTTAAAGACGTAAACATTCCCTCTCCCCTTTTCTTCAGCCTTTTCAGAGCCGGTGGAAGCACCAGAGAGACCTCCAAAGCCCCTGCCCAGACGAATCAGCTCGGAGCGTCGACTCGGCCCCGTCCCGCCCGTCCCTGCCCCACCCAATGGTGGTGCAACAGGAGGAGAAGCCAATCCTCAAATCAGTAGTGAGATCGAGCACCTCATGAGTCAGGGATACTCTTACCAGGACATCCAGAAAGCACTGCTGATCGCACAGAACAATATCGAAATGGCCAAGAATATCCTACGCGAGTTTGTCTCCATTCCCTCCACCGCGCATATTCTTACATAGCACGCTCCTTGTGCCTCTCCCTCCTGTTTGCTCTCTCGCCCTAGCTTGGCCCAGCCTGGTTGGGTTTAGGTCGG
This sequence comes from Perca fluviatilis, assembly GCF_010015445.1. NCBI lineage: Eukaryota > Metazoa > Chordata > Actinopteri > Perciformes > Percidae > Perca > Perca fluviatilis. Next base: position 30,157,842 of record NC_053113.1, on the reverse strand, counting down.
CACAGCCTAGCCCAAAGCCCAAAGCTCATTGCCTGCAGCACTACCTCCGGTGCTGGCTGACGCCCTACATCCCTGTGGATTTTTAACTGGCTGTTACACCAGCGAGCTCACAGCATCTCTGGGACATCCGCGATCTGCACTCCATGCGCTTTTAACAGTGTCTGGCCTTCTTTAAACTGCTACAGCAGGCCTTTTCGTTTTCACGCACATCTCCGCAGGAGTGACTAAGCGTGTCTGAAACAATGACAGGACGCCACATGGCGCGAGACTTTCGTAGAAATCCTGGAAAGACAGATTCTTATCTTTTGATGTCGAAGCCTCTTGCTGAAAATGTAACCAACACCTCACAAATTAAAAAATGTATGTCTATATGAAAATTTAATATATGAACAAATATATA